>NW_020897742.1:1677897-1772773 GCF_003984885.1 Neopelma chrysocephalum | reverse complement strand
AAAGAAAAGAAAAGAAAAGAAAAGAAAAGAAAAGAAAAGAAAAGAAAAGAAAAGAAAAGAAAAGAAAAGAAAAGAAAAGAAAAGAAAAGAAAAGAAAAGAAAAGAAAAGAAAAGAAAAGAAAAGAAAAGAAAAGAAAAAAAAGAAAAGAAAAAAAAGAAAAGAAAAGAAAATCACCAACCAAAAATAAAAAGGTTATGTATGATCTATGCTGATTTCACAGAAGTTTTGTGTCATCTCCTGATTCAACCACCTTTTATCAACAATCTTAACAGATCTTTCCTTAAAGACTCTCTTAATCTTTGAAGCAACCTCAGGGACAGAGCAGGAGTTTGTATGCGGTCTGTATTTGTGAAAGGTGGGAGAAGTATTCAGTAAAGATTTTTGGGCCAAGTATCTGAACTTGCTACCCGCTTTTAACCACCACAGCTGGAGAAGACAAAATAATGTACTCTTTTCTCACTTCTTTCATAGGTCCGTCATCTATTGTTGTTGAAAACACATAAAGAATTTTGTATTATGATGTAATTTATGTAACTTGTCCAAAACAATATTAGATTTATTCCATTTGCTATATGAAAGATATCATTAGAATGTAGCCCATTTGGCAAAACTTGTCTCATAGTTCCAGGCAAGGATTCAATCACCTGTTGCTAAGATACCTAAAAAATATTGTCTGTTTTTAAATGTTCCTTTTTAATTGAATAAACTGTTAGTTTGAAATATTGCTGCTGAGGTTAAAATGTTTTAGAAAATTGTAAAACTTTTTTACTGGAAAGCAAGTTTTAAAATGGCACAAATGCAACAGCTGAGATTTTTATTTATTCTATTCTTTAAGTAGACATTAAAAGTTGTATTGAAATAATGACTGCCTGAATTTTTGGGAACTGAATTAAAAGAACATTGTCACAGATCAAATTAAAATTTTGATTACCAATACATTTGAACTGCACTATCCACGTCAGTTCTGCAGCAATAATTTCCAGGAAATAGAACCGCTCTTAGGGGTTCTGAAAATGCACAGAAATGTTATACTGACACCAGTACATGTTACCGTCATGTAACGGGGCTGAAAGCATAAAGGCATATTATTCCTGTCACTGTACATTTAGAATTATATAAAATAGTCATCAAAGACTTTCTTTTAATATTCTTACTAATATATACCACTTTAATCAGAAGGATATTGTCAGGGACTGAAATTACACTGACCTAGTATTTGATTGCTGAAGCATAAATGTGTTGTGAAATTCAGACAGCGGAGAACAGTAGAGTTTACCTACTGACTAGATTAGTTTTTATCTCATTTCAGTAGAATTTACAGGCAAAAGGAGTGTTCTGCTTGCCTAATAAAATTGCACTTAGTATACTAACACCTCTCAGCCCTGACACTCACAGGTAAATACTGAACAGGATTTTGGAGTCTGAAAAAAATTAAGAATCTGTTCTTTGAATTTATCTTTTGTAGTTTGTAAAGAGGAGGGAGTGTTTTATACCGCCACTCTGACTGCTCAGCTGGAGAACTGAGTGATACCCAACAATTTAAGTATATAATTTTTATATTTCACTGAAGAATTTTGCCACAGAACATTTTTGATGCAAGCAGGAGACAATAAATCCATGCTTTTGAATAGGGGAAAAGAGGGCAAATTATATTCCCTACATTTGACAGGTCTAAGACCAAAAAAAGATGAATTGCATAAATCTAGATTAGTTATTGCTATCAAGATTTGATTTATCCCTCCATACAGGACAGATCTAGTGTAAAACTTGAATTTAAATCTATGCTAAGCCATCTCTCAGATCTAATGCTTTAGAAGCATAATTTCAAACCAATAAGATTAGATGAAATGTTTTTGATTTTTTTTTTCTTTTATCTGGTATTTAAAGTAAGCCTGGTAAAGAAAAGGAAAAAGTAAAACATTCTAAATGCTGATTTTATTTTTTTTTTCACCAGAAGGCTTCCTCTTTGTCTTTTTATTAGTCTAATGGATAATGGGCTCATTTAGCCTGGAAGATACTGCTGGTAGGTTAGGAAGTCTATCTCCCTGCATCACAGTAGGATTGATGGCTTTACTTCCGAGCCGTTCCCAAAGAGATGGGTGGCCCCGTCTTGAATACTGAAGCAATGTTGATTCCATGACCTCTGTTGGCAGTGTGCACCACTTCCCTCAGGTTTATCTAGTTCTTCCTGACATTTAACCTAAAAGTTTCCTCAGTTGGATTTCAATTCCATCACATTGTGCTCCCTTTTTGAGGATGAATGTGAGCAATTGGTCATCTTCTTTTATCAAACGCCTATTCACAAAATACTTCATTATGAACTTATAAATTCAGGTCAGGGTGGCTGAAAGTTTATTAAGGTCTGCAAGACTTATAGACATTGACAGTGCACATGACTGCAGATGTGCTTAGTTTTCTATCAAAATCTTCAAAGAGCTATTTCATTCACTGAAAACCTGCACTTTACAAATAATTGAATTAGTGGAAGGATGGTTTAAGAACTGTAGTTTGATACAAGTGCTAAATTCTCAAATTTTGCAAGCACAAGAAAAATGGGTAACACAGAAAGTTTTAGCAAAACAATGGAAAGACTTTCCTAGTAAAAGACAGAGGAATATAGGTACTTGAAAGTCTAAGCAGCCTCCTCTGCAAACCTCATCTGGACAAAATGATTTACAGAGACTGATCTCTAACATTCATGTTTCCGAGGCTTCCAGAGGAAAAGGTTGTTAAGGATCAATCTTGAAGTCTTTATCTGAGCTGCTTGCCTACACTTCCCTTACAATGAATGAAGAACACAGTCTCTTCTGCCCTGTAATTCATGTCACCCTAATGTAGCTTTCTAACATGGATCACATGAATCATGCCTCAAAACTGCTTGATTTTCTTCCTTCCTTTGCTGTTAAGCAGTCTAGGGTAATCATCTTATCTTGGATAGCTGCATCTGTAGACAGCCTGGTTTGGATGAGATGACCCTCTTCTTGTCACTTCAACTAGCAAGTACCTGCAAATGCTCTTTGTTTCTTTTTATTTTTTAGCTAAAGACATGTCTAATACACATTCTGCTGAATGTAATTTCTTTGTCTTGGAAAAAGTGTGTTTCAGACTTCAGCTGGGAAGCTGTCATAAAGCCTAATGCTTTAACTCATTGAGAAATTTGCTACATTTTAAATTGAAATCTCTCTGTCCTTAGATAAAGACAGTAAATTTGTTCTTATCAGCTAAGGAGATGAGGCCACTCAAACAGCCAGGAAGTTATTTCCAAGCACTATCCCTAATCCATGAAGCAGTCACATTTCTCTTGATTACTGGGGATGGGAGGCTTTAAACATATTAGTTAAGTTTATCCAGAGGGCCTGGCTTTGACGAATTTGTGGAATGGAGGCTGTACAGGCTGTAGATGGATATAAATGTGTTCTCCACCTGCACACATGCACAGCAGCATTGTCCAACTCTGAAGCATTTCAAATTGATTGAAACTATAAATAGTACTGCTGGCAAAACTGCAAACAGTAACTTCTGGACTATACTTCAGTCTTTGCACAGTAAAGTCTGTCAGATCAGTGAATAGTACAGTTTGTTGGGTTTAAGGTATGTCATTGAGTCCTCTGCTTCTCATAACGTTGTCAGACTTACTTCTGTTTAATTTCATGCAGTAACAAGCTAACAGAGTTTAAATAAAAAATTCCCAGTGTTCAAGACAAAAGTGATTATCCTACAATCCCCAAGGGCTCAGCTATTGCCAACAGTTAACCATTGATGTGTGAAAGTGACCTGGAGGTCAAAAGAAATGCCTTTTGCTAACAAGTTTTGTTTGTGCATGGGACAGAGCAGTGACTCAAAACTTTTTACCTCGGGCAGATGAGTGGGTGAGACAGTGACAAAGCGTGAATATTAAAAAGCAGGAGAAAGGAAGGCAACAAAAACTTTTTCTGCGCAGTTTTTGCCATATGCCTAAAATCAGCTCTGTAGGACTTGTCTGCATTAGTGGTTATAAGAAAATCATAGAAACTAGTCCTTGCAAGATAGGTCCCTGAGTTTTACAGCTACGACTTAAATTTTCATCCCAAAAATGACTTTTCAATTAGAAAAACATGACTAAGGCTCATGTTTTCCAACCAGCTGTCCCAAAATTTCTAATCTTACATCAGCCACTGCCCTGCTGTGTGACTGCAGGCAATTTCTCAACTCATTTATTTTCATTTATGATTATTTGTATTGCTGTATATCTAGGAGCCAGAGCCCTTTGTGCCAGGTGCTTTAAAAAAGAACAGAGAACAATTCCCACTGGAGAAAGCTGAGAGTGCACAGTTAGGAAACTGGGATGGACACAGACTTACAGCTGAAGACAATAAGAAATGAATGACAAGCAATGGCCTTAATATGTCAGCAGCCATGTTAGTGTCTCCTGTATCCATCATGCTTAGAAAAGTTTCTTAAAGAGGGGACAAAAAACCTAGTAATTTGATGCCTACAGGGATCGTCTTCAAAAGGTGAGAGACAGGACGTGAAAGAACATAAGGTGCTTAGAAAGCCCATGGGAGGAGGAAACCTGCAGATCAACTGGGAACTGTCTTGCTGGTGAAGATTCATCCATGGCTGTCCTTTGATATGAAGGAGCAGGAAGGTTGTAACAAGACAGCAGTGTGGATAAGATGATGGTTTATAGAAACAAGCCACTTGACAGGACTGCATTTCTCAAGGCCATGAAAGAAGGTCACAGCAGTATTGAGCGAACAACAATGTAGTGAGAGCTTCCTTGAGGAGCAACCATGGGGGTTTGTGGTGAAGGAAAGCATTTGAGATAGAGCCTGGATAAGAATACCCACAGAGAAATGGCTCAGAGATTGCATGTAAATTGTTAACCTAAATGACAGGACTGATGGCAATGTGGTGACACTCTTATTCTTTGACTTGTCAGTATTGTAATATCTTTAGGGAAGGCACTGCATTTTCTATAACTCTTAGCAGGGTGTGTCCCCTCCTGCATCGTGGCAAAGAGCTAATAGAAAATGAGAGTATATAAATAGGTCCCTCAGCTCTGTTTAAATTCATTTTATGGATCTAGGTGTTGAAAAGCTCAATTTGAAGACTTAATTAAGAAAATAACAAACAAGGAAAAGAACCAAATATATCCCTGACACCTGCATACATTATGAATTAATTTTCCTTGGCAAAATGTAAAAATACACATCTTCACATTTAAACTAACACAACTGTTAAGCTGGCCACCAGATTTCACGTGATTAATATTTATCACTGCCACGTCCATAGTCCTCCAGGATTTAATTCAAAATGTGAATCTTTCCTAAATCACAGCACTTAACTTCTAATCTTGTTTGTTTGTTTTGATTAAACAAAGATGTTCTGCTTTTTTTGTAGAAGTGATGTCACCTAATTGACTACATGTTGGTTTAGCCTCTAAAGCCATAAAATGTGATTCTATTCTTCATAGCTTTTAAGCTTGATTAAAGCAAGCTCCTCAAGTTGTTCTTTAATAGCAGGCTCCCCAGAAACGGGGAGAGATTCTCAAGTGGTTTAATGTTTAGAAAATGAAGAAACATCTCCACCCCCTCATGTAACCACAGGAAACAAAGTATTAAAGTTGAGGAGGGGGAAGGAATGGGGAAAAAGAGAAGTTCATTCTCTGTATTCCCCCCAAAATGCGAACCACAAAGGATTGTTTTCCTTTCATGTGAAGAGATTTTTAGCGTTTCATTTCCTTCGTTTTCTATATGGTACGAGCAAAACTCTTAAATCACTAGTTAGCGGTTTCGATCTAAATCTCATCATCTAATTATTTTTACAACGCATTCTTGGAAGGGTAGGAATGGTTCTGCCAGGAGATGTTTCACAATAATTAGAAGCCCCAATGGGTCTCTTAAGAATGTTTAAAGGGTTCCATATGCAGGCTGCAACGGGGAACCATGCTGTACACAGCTCTTCGTTTGAAGCAATAAGTCTTGACAGCCCTTGTTGTATTTTATTATAGCAAACAAAATCCATGCCAACCAATCAGGTTCCTGGATGTCTTGCCATTCTTTACTAGGAAAAAGAACAGTGGAGATCAGTTAGCTACAAAGACACTGTCATATGCATGCAAATATGGGCTGCTTGAAAGGCATTTCTCTCAAAGACAGTTCTTTGTGGTACAGCAACAGCATTAAAAGGTGAATTTTGGAGGAAAAAAAATCAAACCAAAACGAAAACCAAACAACCAAAAAAGTGCTTTTAAAGCAGTGTTTACGGTTTTTTGTTTTCTCATTCATGCAATAAGCATGCAGAATTGGCTTTTGAAGTTAAAATGTACACACTGGAATATGCCCACACATAAATGACCAATTTGAGAGGTTTAACCCTCCTCCTATTGTGTGTTTTAGCCAATCAACAGCTGCTGTACACTTTTTAGCTGAGTATTTCTTGCTTGCACAGCCTTTTTGGCTATAGTAAGAGATGCCTGAAGAAAGTGTCTCAGACAAGGAGAGTGACACCATATACTTCATGAATTTCTTTGTACACGATACATCCATGTTAAACAATGGATAGTTACTTGGTTAACAACAAGGATTACAGAAAGAGAGAACTATTCCACAGGGAGGGACTGATGAGACAGTGTTTCTAATGAACACACAAGCAAAGACAGGTAATGGAAGCAAAGAAGAAAATAGAAAACTCTCAGTTTGAACAATTGTTATTAGTACCCGGGCCTGCAAGAGAATACAGCCTTCCAAGAGCATCCTCTTCCTTATGAGTCTCACATACTGCTCTGTCTTCCCAACTAGGTGTTGGGGAAACTTTGCTGAAGCTCAGTCTTTGGCCCTGAGGGTAACAGAGCATTTTTCTGGATAACTAGCAATGTATGTTTCCAGAAATGTCATTTCCCTGCATATGTCACATATTTGTGGCCATATTAGGCATGCTCAAGTGCATGCACGCAAATGCATGTGCCCACACTTTCAAATCTAGTCCATAATGTCTTTGTGTTTGGATACAGACACGTCTCCCATGTCAGCTGTAAAGTCATTGGTTTCATCTCTGCTTTTATTTTAAATTAAGGGTTTGGCAAGGACTTAATTTGAGACATCATAGTATATACAGATATCTGTACATAATTTTATACTGAGCACATTATGTGGGGTTGCCCAGTATTTAAATACCACAAGAAGTGGATTATTTCACTAACATGCTTCATTAAGAAGGCTAAATTTAAATATATATAAATTCTCAAGATATGATTATTTTCTTTTGATAATGTTTTGCAGTTTTATAGCCATCATATTAAACTTAACTGAGTTGAGCTACTTTGATAATTTCAGAAAAAAAGTAGAATTTGCATGAGTTTTTTGATTCACTGTTTCTCTCACAGTTTTTAAAAGAGTGACTTGGATATCTGGTCTCTCTGTGATGTGTGGAGAATATCTTTACTGAACATTACCATTCCCCTACCAAATGTAGGAAGGAAAAATATAAATATGAAACATAACATATGGATCTTTATGTTTAAAGGGTTCCATATGCAGGCTGCAATGGAAGTGTAAGGTATCATGCAAATTGTCCTCCAAGGTTAATAGCTCATAAAAGTGTCTACAATTAGGCTTGAAGAGTGTTATTTTAAGTTTAATGAATTGGTACCATTACACCTGCCCTTCCTACTGCCCATTGCAAGCTGCATAATATTTCCTAGCTTGCCACAAAACTTCAAAGTATCATGTGCAAAAACCACTACCAAGTGTCACCAAAAGATCCATGGAGCCAAGGGCTGTTGTCAAGAGTAACAGCATGAAATTTCAGAGGTGAATATGCTCAAGTAATCCTGAAGAATTAACTGTTTCCTGTGCCACAGAAGACTGCAGGCAGTCCTCACTGACCTTAGCTGAAGTGACTTGGGAGAAGGTCCCTTCCTGACTTCAAACCTGGCAACTGCAAGACTGAGTTGCACTAGTCTGACATGTTTTACAGTGTCTCTGGGTACACCAGCACATCCTGCCCAATGTTGCAGATCCATTTCAGGTTCATCTCCAACAGGTTGCGGAAGGAAAACATTCTCCCACTTAACATAATCAAGTTATGACACAAGGAGCTTAAAAAAATATATTTCTTCCTAGACTCAGCAGGGATCAGAAGCAACTTCAAAGCACAGGTTTTACACTGAACAAATGCAGTGTGAAAACAAGCCTCACCAAATGGTGACCAAGATATCTTTAGGGTGTTCCTTAGGAATATACAAGAATGGACACCATTTTTTATTTAAAAAAGGGTTCTTATTGTATTGTTTTGATTTCTAGTTATAACATCACTCTAATCAGTTATGGAATCATTTTTTTGTCCAAAGTTTCAGGTTTCATCTTGAAATAATTTAGGTTCCTCATCCCTGTCTACGTTCTTTAGAAGGCTGTTCATAAAAATTACAATGTGGATGATTAGAAAATATCAAATCTCTACTCCTAGTTCTTTCATAACCATTTTATGCTCATCTGTCATCTGATCCTATACCAATATCAACTTTTAAATGAAATAACAATTCTTTGTCTTTCATATTTATGATCCAGATGTCTTCCTTACAAGAAGTTATATAACCTAGGGGTTTTTTTAATGAATCAAAACGAACTAAGATTTTTTAATCTGTTTTCATAAAATAAATACTTCATTATATTATTCACCTGGCAAATCTTACTTAAACCTATTACCATTTAAATTATTTTTACATAAGTTATCAGAATCATAGTCTTTAAAGGTGACCTGACCATATCATTCTGTAGTGATATTAATTCTTCCCATCCCTGTAACTTTTTTTATTAGTCTCCCCTCTTACCTGGAAAGCAATTTCATATAAAGATTTTTGATGATGTTCAAATCCCTAATCTTCTCTGTGTAGTAACCTTTCTTGACTTGATCCCTTTGTGTCTTAGTTTGTCTCTTAAAAAACCCAGAACATTACTTTGATACTGTATGTAGTTCTAAAATCAGTTTAGTTAGCTCATGCTCTCTGAATCCATGAATAGTTTCTATATCCATCTCTTCTGTGAAAACCTTGTTTCTTCCTTTCTTTTAGATTGCTTCTCTCAGGGATTCCTTGGGAGAGAAGAGGGTTAGTTATCCCAGGTCCAAAGTGCTTCAGCTAGGGGTGGTGCAATCACTAAAAAAATTTCATCATCTGAGTTCTGTTATTAGTGCATGTAATAATTTTTTTCAGTCCCAAAACAAGGTGGTGTTCCTCCCCCTCCCCCCCAACTCCACTTGTTATTCTATACTATCACCAAATTATTGTCTATTTCATTCTATATTTATACCCAGCCTATTCCAGGTACTCCTTAGACAGTGTCTGTACTTTGAGAAAGTTAAATCCATAAAAGTCTCCCTGAAAGCAAACATCCTAAAATTCCCTGAGGACTGCCATTCTCAAGCTATTTGTTGACCATCATTATTTTGCCACTCGTTATTTTGCCACTCGTTCATTCTTCCCACCTGAGGAACTGAAGTGTCTTTCTCTTTTCACTGTCTTCCATAAGTTATCATAGTCATTTTTCATCTGTGTCATCCAAAGAATAGTCAGGACACTTATTTCAGAATAAGCAGCTAGTTCCCATCTTCAACCAGATCTTCAAATTCAGAAATATTAGAAACCCTAAATGGATTTTGTATTCTTTCTCAGTTCTCACTCTAGCAGACCTGCCAGATAATGAATCCCAGCTATGCGGAACAGCTTCCTGTTATCAGTGATTCAACCTCTTGTCATGACTTTTCCATTCTCCCATGTCTCAGGCAAGACTTTATAAGATGTAAGCTTTATTGGGAACCTTCACCATAATCTCCCATGAGTTCCTACATTCAATCAGCTTCATAAAGGAGTGATGAGTGGTCTGTGTGCAAACCATAATTTTGAAGCTGAAACATGAAAAAACAAACTATAATTCCTTAAAGTGTATATGTCTGAAAATAAAATCCATCTCTTGAACTGTAGTATAGGTAGAATAATTCAAGTTGAAAGTACCTTTGGAATTCTGAAGACCTGCTCAAGCAGGTCCAAATTAAGAGTCCAAATTAAGTCAGGTTGCTCGAAGTGTAGGACTTTCTCTCAAGTTTTGAGTATCTCCAAGGATGGAGATTCCACAGCAACTTTATGAAATCTTTTCCAATGCATAATTGGCATAGTTACATTTTTTTTCTTTAATATCAAGCCAGGACCTCAATTTTCGCAACTTAGTGTCCACTGCCTGCTTTTCTTTCAACGTGTTCCTGCCAAAAATGTCTAGATCTATCTCCTCAATGTCTCCCTGATATTTGTAGAACAAATAGATTCCTTTTTAGTCATCTCTTCTCCAGGTTAAGTAAATCCATCTCTCTCAGCCTTTCCTCATTTGCCATGTGCTACAGACCCCTACGTGTCCTGGAGGTTTCTGAGGTTTCTCCTGTGAACTGATGTCTTTTTTGTTTTGGGGACCCAAACTGGGCATGGAATTCCAGCTGTAGCCTCATGAATGCTGAATCAAAGGAAAATAATAATTTCCTTTGTTCTACTAGCCATGGTGTAGACCAGTGTGTGGTTACCCTTTATTGCTGGAAGGGTGCAGAGTTCAGTCATCTGCAGCTGAGAAGGTGAAGAGATTTTCCTATAAGAGAGCAGGAGTTGTACAGCACACTGACCACTGCAATGATGTTTTGCACCTGGGAGGTCTCTCAAGAAGCTGACTTGCACAGCTAACTGAGGTGTCACACAGAGATCCTGTGAAGCTGTCATTTGTGAAGGGGATTCTTTTCCCAGGGTCAAGAATTAACACATTAATTTGTTTGGTGGCTATTTACAAAACAGTTTTAAAAAACAGAGACTTGAGCAGAAGAAAAATTCAGACCAAACATAATGTTGCAAAATGTACAGTGTTGTTCTTGAGAGTTGTTGTTGTTGTCACTATTATTATTACTACTACTACTATTACTATTATTATTACTATTGACCCAAAATTCTTCAAAATTAAGCATAATTTTGATTTGAAATATTTTAGAAAACCTCAAAATAAAGTCAATTTTTATTGATGTTGATTTTTTCTTTCTTTACTGAAACAATTGACCAAATTGATGCCTGGTGAAAAAAATCTTAAAGTTGAGATCCTTCAGTTGTTCCACAGTTTTCTTCTAGATGTTGATCTGTTCAGTAATAAAAACACCACTTTTGGAAACTTTTGGAAAGTCAGTGTGTCATTGACACTCCTCAAAGCAGCTTGGACAAGTAAGACTTGGGAAGACTACTTTTATTTTTCTGCACAGAAAAAACACCTGTTTAATGGTGGGATAGGATTTGCAGTCTTAACCAAGACCGGTTTTGATCAAATTGATAATTCTGTTATTGGTATAAAAAATGACCCATGATAACTTTTTTTTTTTTAATCCCAACCTGTCTTCCAGTATGTTTGTAATACTAATAGGCAGTGTCAGCAGTGGATATGTTGAAATGGTCTTCTGCAGCCAAACATTACCTGCTTGCTGTGTGGCTGGGGAGTGGAGTGGCTGTGACAGTGCAACACATACCTGGGCTCATACAACCTTCCAGGTCATCTGTCTTTGTGGTTGACTGTACCTCGGTGGGATGTGGCCTTGTGGCAGAGTTCACTTCTGCCTTGCAGGGCAAAGTCAATAGATCCATTGCCCCACTGATTGCTTTCTTCCACCCTGTTTGGTTCAGTATTGAGCTTTCAAAGACTAGTTTAGACCTTCTGTGATCAACTACCTGGAAAGATATAGACTCTTTATGTGCTGCATTCAAGGTCTGGTTTTATCCTTCATAGAGCACTTCTGCATTGATTGATAGTTCATATTCACTAAAAAAAACACAAATAAAAGATCTCATATATCACCACAGAGAACATAAATAATATTTAAGTTTGATTGAATTGCTAGTTTGATTGAATACGGATCAGAAGAAACAAGATTTTGTTTTCTTTAATTCTGTTATAAAGGTTTTTGTTACTCAAGACTACAATTCCTGCTTTTTGCATAGAGATCTCTCATTGCAGTATTCAGTAACTGTCTTCAACTCCTACATGAAAATATTAATCACATTTTTAGGGGTAGTATAGAAAGAACACTATATTAAAAGGTAAAGAGAATACGTGATAATCTCATACAATAGTGAAAACATCTAAAAGGAGGGACTGAGAGATCTATTTCCATGAATTTTGTATGGATAAATAGACCTTAACAGAGTAGTTAAGCTGTTATCCATCATACTGATGTAAAAACACAGTAGCTTCATTGCAACATAGAATCCTAGCTGATTTAATCATAAGTAACTCTACAACCTTGACGTGAAATGGAATCTTGTTTTCAATGGTGTGTAATCTTTCTAGTAAAGATACTGAAAGAAACATGCTGCCTGGTGTAAATTAAATAGCAGAATTTGGCCCTAGCTGAAACAATTTACTCCAGACTGCTGCAATAGGAGATAGTCTGAGCTATCTAAAAATCCCAAAACAGTGACAGTAAGTTCTAGGTAACTAGGATTTAACTCATGTTCATCTAAATAGGAATTTGTGGCCTGAAACTGCAGTGACTGCTATATTTCTGCGCATACTGTGGCTGATATTTTCATCTTTCAGTAGAGGCAAAAGCATAGTTTGATGAAGGTTACCTGTATTTATTTAACACAACACAGACCTCTATTATTAGTAAAATGCCACTTGAAGGAGTTTTTGTAACCAAGTACTTGGCTTCCTGCCCAAAACTATTGTGTAACTATTTACAGATTAGAAGAGGGGGCTGAAGACAAATGGTGTCTTGAAAGTAAAAACGTGACCTTTCCCAAACAACATGATGCTAAAATGCTAAGCGGGAGATAGTCCTGCAGAGTGACTTAAAAGAAAACCACAACTTGTGTTTGCTTTTCAGCATCCACAAGCTATTATTCTGTAATAACAGAGGGAAAAGTTTTCTCCAGGCGACCCTTCCAGTGGTTGCAATCTGAAAATAACTTCCAACCACTAAATGATGTTTAATTTTTTTCTTTCCATTTTTTTTCCCTTTCTATTTCATGCATGTCCATGTTTGCTCCGCAGAGCAAATGCACTTCTAAGGATGTGTCACTTTGAATTCAAAGCAAGCTATCCTGAAGAACAGAAATATACCAGGAGTTGCACACACACTCCAAAGGAAGTGATCTCTAACAGCATAGAATAATAGAATATGCTGAGTTAGAAGGCAGCTATCAGGATCATCGTCCTACTCCTAGTCCTGCATAGGACACCACAAGAATCACCCCTTGTGGCTGAGAGTGTTGTCCAAAAGCTTCTTGAACTCAGACAGGCTTGGTGCTGTGACCACTTCCCTGGGGAGCCTGTTCCAGTGCTCAACCACCCTTTGTGTGAAAATCTTTTTCCTGATATCCAGCATAAACCACCCCTGACTCAGCTTCATGCCATTTCCTTTAGTCCTGTCACTGGTCAGGAGAGTGAAGCTCCCCCTCATGAAGATGTTGAAGACTGAGATGAGATCTCCCATCAGTCTCCTCCAGGCTGAGCAAAACAAGTGAATTCAGCCACTCATACGGCTTCCCCTCCAGAGCTTTCACCATCTTCATTGCCCTCCTTTGGACACTCTCTAAGATCTCAATATCTTTTTTATATTGTGGCACCCAAAAGTGCTCACAATATTCAAGCTGAGGCCGCCCCAGTGCAGAGCAGAGCAGGACAATCCCCTGCCTTGACCAGCTGGCAATGCTTTGCCTGATGTCCCCCAGGACACAGTTGGCCCTCCTGGCTGCCAGAGCACTGCTGACTCATATTTAACTTGCAACTGGCCAGGACTCCCAGGTCCCTTTCCGCAGTGCTGATCTTCATCCTCTTTTCTCCTCAGTCTACACACATAGCTAGGGTAGCCCCATCCCAGGTAGAGAATCCGGCACTTGCCCTTGTTGAACTTCGTGCGGTTGGTGATTGCCCATCTCCCTAATTTGTAGAGGTCTCCCTGCAGGGCCTCTCTGCCCTCCAGGGAGTCAACTGCACCTGCTGTTAAACCAGAGGTGGGTCAGAGCCTTCCCATGACTTTTTGCTACTTCATGTTATACCGTGGACAATTCATTTGTACCATCTGTATGTCCCAGTACCTTAAAGTGTGATCAAACAAGGATGATGAAAGACAGTGCATTGATTAGGCATCAAGTTAGGTTTTAATTTTATCTTTCCCATACTTTTGGAACTTAACCTATTTACACTACTGGGTCAGCATGAAGAAAGGCAAAATAGGTACAATATTAAAATCTTTTTAAAAGGACATTTGGATGTCAATGTTTGTATTTTTATTTTATAAACACAGTCTTATGGTTTTGCCTTTTTTTTTCTCTTTTGATACTAATGTTTATGATGAGTTGGCTGTTTTGGGTGTTAGTTACCTCTTTTTCCATAATAGAGATGAAAGAAAGTCTGGGTAACAAAGAACAAATGTGATGATTTATTTTACATGTACTGATTTGCACTGGCAACACAAACTCATCTTTGAGTAAAGGAGGATCGATTTTTTCCTATTAGTAGCATAGCAATCCTGCAGAATCAAAGGTATTAAGGGCAGAAAGAATGCTACTGTATTTTAGCTTGAACTTTCATACAGACAGAGTAACTGTACTTTTACCAGCAATCTCTGTGGATGGCAGATTTGGGAGTAGTTCTCATGGAGGTAGTTTCTCCATGTCTTGTCCTTGGCAACACAATCCCCAGGAATTCCATCCCGGGAAGTTACTTAAAGTATATTTCCCATTCCACCTATGTGTTTCTTAACCACTGATTTTATTCATGAATGTTAACATTTTTTCTGTTGTCCCTTTCAGAAGCTGTTTCCATGTTTTTTGTAACTTGGACGACATCTAAAGTACAACTGCAAGTAATATAGTTCATTTTATGCTGCACATTGAAGGTGTAGAACAGTTTAAAATATTTAGGATTATTGGCATTATTCAAGCTACGATGTAACTGATTTTGGAAACAATTTGAATATACAGCAACAAATTCCTCAGTAGTTCTCAGTAAGAAGACTTCAAAGAGTCACATTTTTTCCTGTTATTAATGTATTTCTTTGCAAACTGCATTGGTTGCAATGCACATATGATCCTTACAGAAATAATAATAAAGACTATTACCAACACCTGTTTCGAGTGGAATGTTCCTTTTGTATGCCACCTGCCAAGATGGTCTTCTAAAAGTGGCATTAAATTGTGTTTTAATGGAAATCACATGGCTTTGAGTGATCTGTGAATATGCCAACTGAAATGTATGTATTCCTTCTCTCTTTGTTTTCTTTCTCATGTATGTCTTTTGGGCCACAGCCCCATAATGAACTGCATATGCAGGGACCAGTGTATATGAAGGAGCCCACTGGCAGCTGTAGGGCTCCATACGGAGGCGGGGGTCCATCCAACAGAGAAATGTTCAAGTTGGAGATGTTGGACAGTAAACCACTGGCAGCAAAGAGCATCTTCATTTGTGTCCTGTACAATATCGGGCACATTATGGATTGCTTTGTCTTTTTCTCTTATTTTACAACCAAATTATATATAGAAACCACATGGGCACAGTAGGGTTCCAAACAAGCTTCTTTACTAAATATAGAGAGCATAGGAGAGCGAGTTACTTATACATAGTGTTGCTCAGAGAACATTCTAAACCACTGAATGCAGCAGCATAGAAAAGTGCTAACAGACTACTTAGAGAAATCCTACTCTTGCCCATTACTCATTCCAACAAACTACATCATTGCTAAAAAAAAAAAAAAGGAAAAAAAGAGAAAAATTGTCAGAAAATAAAAATGGGAATTGCTTCTGACTAAATACAATCAAAAGAAATTGTCACAAAATGTGTAAGTGAAAATTGCTGTAAACTGAAATCACATAGTTTTTCAATAATGCCAAACCACCAACTTTAAATAGAATCTGATTTTCATTAATAATTCTGTTTTCCAGTTTTTTATGATTTTTTCAGCAGACCTTATGTATCATATGTAACAATTATATGAGACATGCCACAAAAGGTCCATTTTTAGATGAGATTCCAGGATTTTTCTTAGTTTTATGAGCACTGGATCCAAACTCCAGTGGGACTTGCCAAAGTTCCAACCACTCATTAACTCAAGCTATCAACAAATTTGAATAAAATACTATTTGTGAAGTTATTTATATATATATTCACACATCTATATACGTCCATACACACACACATAGATATGTATTCATATGAATACATACATGTTTCCATGACCATATATATATGTGTGTGTGTGTGTGTATGAGTGTATGTAGATGTATGAATACATATGATTGCACACCTGGGATAAAATTACATAAAAATCATCAGCAAGGATAACACTGTAATCCTCTGACAGAGATAAAGGTCTTTTTGAGGTCCCAGGAATGAAAGACAAATTGTCTGTGCAGTATTTAACTTTTTAAAAATTCAAAGATTCACAGTACGACAACCACAACCTCTGTTTCTAACTATATGGCCTGTTTGAGACCTTCAGAGACATAACACAATTTAACTAAGCAAGCTACTCTGAGTTATATTTTGGAGTCCTGATTAATTTCTTCCTAGACTTATGGCCAATTTAAGACGACTTGGAGGCTGTTGACTTTAGGAAATAATAAGCCTCCCTATCCCCTGAACAATAGATCCACTGAGTTTTAACCCAATGTCTTTGGAAAGCTAAAAGTTATGGATAAAACCCAGGCAGTCTAAGCCAGATATGCTTCCTTCGTGTATCCGAATCAGTCATTCCAAAAGTGTTTAAGTAATCTAAATAAAGAAAACAGGTAAGGAAGAAAGCATGAAGGAATTCCAAGTGCCTAAAGCCAAGCTAAGAACAACTCCTTTACAACTTCAGAAATCTCTCTTCATCTGCTCACTTTATAGAAATTTAAGCATTAACTTGGGCAAAAAGCTTCAGGAGGCACCTAGGATTCAACTGTAAGTTGGTTGACAAAGTTAGGTTGAGATCCTTCACAAGTTTCAGTACCTGAGATCTGAATACACCCTACATAGCACTAGCAGAAGTTCATCATTCTCACACTTGACTTTTCTACATATCACACAAAAACCCACTGAAGCTGTTTATGTTGATTTTTACTTCAGTTTCTGATATATAATAGCATAGGATGATGATATCAAGTTATTGGTAACTTAAATTAGATTTTTTCATTCTTTGGGGTTTTCCAATTTTGTTTTGGTTTGTTTTTTTTTTTTGTCGTGGAGGTACAAGGCAAACATTTAATTCAAGATTTTACACTAGTGTTCACATGCATGGAGGCTGAATTTATGTTGCCTGAGGAAAACTAGACTTTCCTCACTTTCTGTTTTTTGTATACTTGACTTCAAACCCTACCCTGTCTTTGACCACTCTTCTGGAATTTATTTTACCATGTCCAGTTCTGAACTTCCCCATGCAAGAGAGACATGGACATACTGAAGAGAGTCCCACTGACATAATTAAGGGACTGGAGGACGTCATGTAAGGAAAGGCTGAGACACCAGGGACTGTTCAGCCTGTAGAACAGAAAAGTTGGAGGATCTTATAAATGTATACAAATGCCTGAAGGAAGAGTGTAAAGAAGAGAGAGAGGGTTTTTTCAGTGGCACAAATTGAAAAGAGTAGGCTCTTTCTGAGCATCAGGAAATACTTTTTCCCTGTGTGAGTGACTAAACACTGGCACAAGCTGTCCTAAGAAGGAGTTTTCAAAAGCTATCTGCATATGTTTGATTGGGGAAATTGGATTAGATGACCTCCAGAGGTCCCTTCTAACCTCTACCGTACTTTGATTCCTTAATTCTGTGATTCTGTGATTCTATGTCTAGGGGAAGGCTTTTTTTTTCTATGGAAGACATTATGAGACTGTTCTGGCTGTAATTATGCTAAATTGTAGCTCACAGTACTGCATATTTGATTTCCTTTTTACACTGGATATACTGATTTTTCAGAAGCATAATGTAGACATTATGGACTGAAGAGGACACAAGTCCTGTATATGGTCCACACTGCTTTCACGTACAAATAGCCAATTTAGTAATTTGCATTCCAGTATGGATCCTCTTGATCAGCCTATGGCTTTAGCCAGGTGCCCAAGCCCCATAAATTTACCACAAGAAGCTGGGAAGAGCATGAATAGTGTTACAGACATCCTTATTGCTTATGAGAATGTTCTGTCTGTGAGACTGTGGCTAGTTGCCAAGAGTAGGCAGAATATACTCTGAATAACTATCTTGAGGGTAAGCAGCAGGAGCAAGACAGACCTGGACTACTTTCTCTGCTTTAATTGTGAATCTGATTTTAGTGGTACCTGTAAGCTAGATTAAAAGGACCCATTCTCTGGTCTTGAGGCCAACTGGAATGATATGGCCACATCTACACTATGATCTTCCCAGAACAGGATGGGTATGTGGTAAATCTTGAACTGTGTTTGGGAGCTATTTTGGAAAATGCTAACTGAGCCTAAGCAAACTGTTTTAGCATCCATGCTATCAGGTTAACAGCTTAGTTGACCAAGTGTCAGTGCTCACACCCAGTCCCAAAATCCACCTTAATTTCTTAAAATAAACATGCTCTTTATATCTTAGAACACAGAATACAAAAATTAATGGCTAGGGGAAACAGACATCATATTTCCTCCAGCTCACAGGTTGCACATTGTCATAGCTCCTACTAGGAGAGGGAAGCTTGTGCTTCTTAGTTTGACCTCTGAATCTCACAATTAGGGAACTAAGAAAGCAGAAGATCCTGGTTCAAAGTCTTATCCGAAATCAAACTATCCATGTTACATTAAGTATGTAAAGTTTCCACTGTATTTGGGATCTTGGATTAAGGGATTTGTGCCATATACAAATATTTCCTTGGAAAGGGAGACCTCAGACAAACGGTGTGCCCAACCACTCCAACTGGCTAGATTTAGCCTCCTTGTTCTGTTTTGACCATTGTTCATATTTCACTCAAAAGCTTGTCTTTGGAGAAAATAAACACTCTCCATTATTGCCTTCTGGAGCCTTGGTGCCTATTCTGGTCATTTAGGTGAGGTCATAGTGATCTTGCCCCGTACATTTGCTCACCAACTACCTTTGTAACTGAAGTTACTCCAATCTAAAGGTTTTCCTAGCTGTGTTTTAGATTTCAACATTCTCAAAGCAGAGATCTGAGACCAAATCCTACTTTGTATTCCACAAGTGAAAATCTGGAGCATTTCCACTGATGAATTTGATGGTTCTGTTCATGGGATGTATTCAGAACACTCAGGGCACTGTTCATTCCCTCAGGGCAGTGTATTTTCAAGCATGATAGATCCTCTTTACAGCCATCCTAGAATCAACAGAATCAAATAGTCTCTGTAAAGCATTTGTATTTTGACAAATTGACAAATTTCCATAAAGTATTTTTCCTTGGAATTTTTATGATCAACTTACCCATCATCTTTTTTACTCACGCATGAAAAATGTCAAAAAGCTATATAAATATTTAGTATGATTTATGATTGTTTTCTAGGCTTGAGAAAGGCTGTGAAACAGCTAGGAAGAGCAAAGAAATCACAGTCCAGGAAGAAAGTGGCAAGGCATCAATTGCTGTTCCTTATTAATCCCTAAAGTACCTCCCAGTGAAATTAAATAAATTAGTTAAGCCTGTTCACCAGGCTTTACCGTTGTCCCCAAAAGGAGTATCTCCTACTGCCTAAGAGTCAACTGAAATGCAGATCATGAGATTACTGAAATTGGAAAGACATGATTAACCTCTGCAATTGTTCCATGCTGTTTCATTTCTGCACAGATCTAAACTAATTCCATGTCAATGGTATGAAAATCTGGAAGAGGGCTTTCCTTATAGAATTTCCATCCTATTTTTATAACACAAAGTATTTGGAATTCTTTGAACAAGGTTCAGAAAAGCATCCAAACTTTCTGATGTTCCTCCCTAAATTACATGGGATGCTGGGGACACATTAAAGGATTTAAAAGGGTAGGAAATGTACTATATCACTCTTTGAGTCCATAAGTGATTTTCTCTTCTTGCCAACTATACTCATGAGACTCAAGGGCACAAACAGACAGCCAAAGAGCATTTTTAATGGATTCTTTCACATAAAAATTTCATCTAGTTCTGCTGTACTTGCCTTTGCTTTTTTTTTCCCCCAAAAATTATGCTGTAGCGATCATTTCTTAAGAAAAGAAAGAGAAAATGTTTAAGCAACAAGATGTGAGTTTATTTTTAATAATCCTCATGTTCATTGTGTTATGCATTCAATGGATTTTAAAAGATTGGCAGGCAACCTACAAGAATAACACTAATTCTGTGGGCTTTTTGTGTTACTGGTAAGACTGTATTTTCAGGAATTTAAAAAAATAATAGTGACACAAGCCATTTCAACAATAAGCAGGTAGCTAGCATTCTACAGGAAACAGCGAGTTTGCTATTTATTTACTCACTCAACAGCGATTATAGAGTGAATTTTTAACCTTGTGTGGAGGAAATTAGGTATCCCTTTGTATGTATTTTTTAAAATTTAATTTCAAATATAAGAAGTTTAGCAGCAACTGTCAGAACAAAACTGAGCACTCTGATTTTTTTTAAAAGCGGTATCTGCTGGTTTCAGAGGACACATTTCTTCAGGTTTGTGTAAAGGTTTTTCTGAAAAAAAGTGTAAAAAGTTAATGACAAAATATTTCAATTTTTAACTGTTTTTGAAAAAATCACAGAATAAAAGAAGCTGCAAAGTCAGGATATTTTCAGTAAGACTAAATTATTTTAAATGTATCACAGGACCTACAGTGATACACCATTTTTAGTCCATACAGTAGAATAACAAATACAATAACACCACAAAATTTTACTGGTACAGACAACTCCAAATATCTGCTCAATTTACATGATTAAACTGACTCTGGTGAAGTCATGCTGGTTTGGTGGGGATATAGTATAGGAGAGAGTGACACAACTAAACCATTTTAGAGTTTTGAGTCTGCCAGCTCACGGGTATTTTGTAGGTGAATCAGTTGTGACACCAAACTGGGCAGGCGTGCTGATCTGCTGGAGTGCAGGAACGCTCTACAGAGGGATCTAAACAGTCTGGATCGATGGGCCAAGGAAAATTGTATGAGGTTCAACAAGGCCAAGTGCCAGGTCCTGCACTTCAGCCACAACAACTACATGTGGCACTACAGGTTGGGGATGAAGTGGCTGGAAAGCTGTTTGGAGGAGAAGGACCTGGGGGTATTGGTCAACAGCAGCTAAACATGAGTCAGCAGTGTGCCCAGGCAGTTAAGAAGGCCAACGGCATCCTGGACTGTATCCAAAATAGTGTGGCCAGCAGGACCAGGGCAGTGATCATTCCTCTGTACTTGGTACTGATGAGGCTACACCTGAAACCCTGTGTTCAATTTTGGGAGCCTCACAACAAAGAAGACATTGAGATTCTGGAACGTGTCCAGAGAAGGGCAACAGAGCTGGTGAAGGACTTGGAGTACAGTTTTTACAAGGAGTGATTGAGGGAGCTGGGGTTGTTTAGTCTGGAGAAAAGGAGGCTCGGGACGACCTTGTCAGTCTCTTACAACTACCTGAAAGGAGGTTGTAGCAAGAAGGGTTTTGGTCTCTTCTCCTAGGTGTTAAGTGATAGGACCAGAGGAAATGACCTCAAATTTTGTCAGGGGAGATTTAGATTGGATATTAGGAAAAATTTATTCATGGAAAGGGTTGTTAAGCATTGGAACAAGCTGCCCAGGGAAGTGGTGTAGTCACCATCCCTGAAGGCATTTAAAAGATGTGTAGATGTGGCACTTAGGGACATGGTTTAGTGGTAGACTTAAGTAGTGTTGGTTATTTGTTAATTGTTGAACTTGATGATCTTGCAGGTGTTTTCCAAACTAAATCTTCCTATGATTCTAGACAAACATAAGCAGGATAAATTATAAAAAATTAAGACAATTTTAAACATAAAATGGATAAATGATTTTAAAATGGGCAACCTAAGGCAACATCTTATCTATATTCTCAGGTGAATTTCATGGAGCATTTTTTTCCAGAGAAGAACATTATTTTAAAAACATGTAATAAAATCTCTTGTTTAATACTGGTGATGTTTATGATGTAATGTGCTAAAATGAAGGACTGTATGATACAAACCAGAAGGCTGGAGAGAGCTGCAGTGTGAGATGTCTGCTGGTGGAGGTGGGGACAGAGCAAAGTTCAGATCAGCTTCTTTTTGCTGGTTGTCTGTAGACAGAGGAGCTCATTCGCCTACTTTAGTGCTTTCTTCTAGCAAGGATCTCTTTATCCAGGACAAGATGTAAAACTAAGACATTAATGGGCCTTTGATGAAATGTGTAGTCATGTTTGTAAGCAGAAACCTAACATTGACACAGTTAAATGCTGCTAACTACTGAAATTAATGGGCATTGTTGCCTAGCATAGCTGTCTAGTTTCACACAAGCTACTGAATTCATACCAAATTATAGTTTCTGTCACTGTAGTCCTTTATTTGATTTAAAATCATGGTCATGAGTCCTGGATCTTAATACTAGTCCTCTGAGTTAAATAAAATCCTGCAAAAGTTATTTTAATTTCATTTAATTTTAAAGATCTTACATTGAATTTAAATAGCTCAAGTCATGCTGAACCTAAAGAAAAACAGATCCTGCCATTTTAAGGCCTTCTTTCTTTTTTGTTTTTAGGAAGTTGGGAGGAGCTGCCCATACCTGGCATTTCAAAAGACACCCCTGTCCCACACTGTGATAGTTATTGGAGTGAACCCTGCCAGTAGAGTCGAATAAGTCACTGCATGGCAACTGCATCTCCTGTTTCATTTGTAAGCTTCAGTGGGCTGTTTCTTGTTTCATGGCACTGTCTAAGCCTCCTCTGCTTCTCATAGTTTAAACACCTAGTCACATTTTTGTGAAGATGCTTCTCCCCACTGGTAAGCTGACTGCTTCCTGTGGCCATGTATATGTGTGATTTTTTTCTAAGAGCAGTAGAAAAAGATGAAGTTCTTCCATGCAGAGAAAGGTGAAGTAGTAGAAATTTTGAGACTAAGGTTTGAGTCTCTTTTCTTGGACTGTAGGAAAACAGGTAATTTTCATTACCATTGAGCTATACAGTAGTTTATTGATTTTCTTTTGAATCTAAGCTCATACTATTCTTGCTACAAATAGAGACAAGAAGGGATTGACAAGAAAGAATATGACTTCTGAATATTTGGTTTTACTTCAAGTCACTTTACCATGAGCAATATGTATGCTAAATGCATAAATTATCAAGGCGCATCAGTTCCTCCTTTCTTGGCCAGTAACTTTTCTGTTTTTATGGTTCTGGTGGAGTAGTAAGTAGGATAGTGTTTATTAACACACTATTACATGCTGGATTGAGACCTCTGCAGGGCATAAGGAGCTGGGGTTAAGTTCCCCTCAAGCTGTGGAGAAATTGTACTCTGGTTTAAACATCTCACAGGTAAATCTACTGCTAAGCTGACCACTTTGCAAAAGCCAGTGAACACCACCTTCTTCTCCAGAAAGCTGTTTTAAAGGATAACAGAAAAGATTACAGTTTGTGAGAGGCCTGGTCCTACTACAACATATGAACTGGACTTTAGTCATGTTTATGGGATTAAGCCCTTTAGGGAAATTTGGCACCATGCAGTTGACTTTCTGGATCCCATTAAGGCCTGGGTAGATCTGGGCATGCACACAGTGTAGAACTGCAGGTGCCTAGAGAGCATCCAGGTCCAAATGTGGTGTGCCTGATGAGTTCAGATGTTTTCAGAGTTACTCAGATGCTAGGTCGGGATTGAAATTGGAGGAGGGAAGAGAATGAGTTGCAGTTAGTTGTATATAGCTAATGAATATACAAAATTCTATTTCAGAGTAATACATTTCTCCTTTGTTTTTTTGGTCTTTTTCTTCTCATCAGACCATTAAGACCTTTAAATACAAATATAAGAGTGGACAAGATGGTCTAAATTCTACTTACATGAATGGAAAATATTTTAATTTATGCTGATGCAAATAATAGAAGTTAGTTGAATAACATGAAAAAAGAATTACTCCACTCTACACTTTCCCAAGAAAAAAATCCACCACCCCACACCTCCCAGAAGGGTTAGGATAAGCTAAGTAGATACCAAGTTTGCGGAATTAAATTCTTTGTTTGAGAAAGCAAATAAATCAATGAACATCAGAGAGTAATGAGAACCAGATTTCCTTAAGTTAATTTCTGGGATATATCATGGCTTTGGCTAAAGTCTGGTATAAAATATTCATGATGCAAAAAATTCTATCACCCATGATAAAATGCATTTTGTGAAAAAAGAAAAAGGAAAAATCCTATACTCACATGGGGCCAATTTTTTTTCTGCTACAATGTTGTCAATCTGAAATATTTAACTTACTTTCATATATATATACACACACACGTGTACATATGTGTACATATATATACACATCTATACATATATCTATGCACACACAATCACGAAGTAACTCTGTTACTGATGCAACACTGTACAGTTTCCCAGAAAGCAGTAAATCAATGTGTTGCAATTATAGCAAGTATTTACTTTTCTACCTATGCCTAGATTCCCAAATTAAGCCAAAATCTATAGGAAGCCTTTTTACCATCAGTGAATTAGTCCTGTCTTATTTAGCAAACCAGGTACAGCCTGCGAGCTATGGAGAGATTCAGAGGGACTAATGTTCTGATTGCTTTCTTGCATCATAACATAGACTAGACATATAATAAAGCTATAAAAGCCTGCTACCCATAGTCCTTGAAGCTAGATGAGTTATGAAAGTAAGAAGAGCTGGACACTGTAGTGGTTTGAGCCAGGTTTTCCCCCTGAAGCTGAAAGTGGTAACCCCCAGGGGGTGGTGACCCTTGGGGCTTGACCAATCAGTGCTCCTGCAAAATATAAACATATCTCTGGAGACTGGAAGAGAAGCAGTGGTTCTTGTTTTGAGAAGAAGAGGTGGCCATGTTGTGGTGAGCCACGAGGAGCTGGGGCTCCGGCCCCTTAGGGGGCTTTGCCCCCAGCCCCTGGTTGGGGGGCTGCAGGGACTCAGAACAGTGTCAGACTGGACTGAGTGCCTGTGGCTGAGAAGCTGGGGGAGTTTCTCCCCGGTAGGAGCAGTGGGAGACGCTGGGAGCAGCAGCGGAGACAGCAGCGTCCGAAGAGCAGTGGCAAAAAGCCAACTGATAAGGACCAAAAGGAGCAACACAAGCCGGTATGCAGCTAAGGCAGACACAGAGGTGTCTGAGGAGAAGGAAAAGCAGCAACAGGACAAGAGAACCAAGCCAGCAGTAGGAAGAGAGTTTCGGAGGGTAAGAACTGGACAAACCAAAACCCCCAAACTCGCTAGAGACCCCTCCGAGAAAGGAAGCTCATGGCCTCCTGAGAGATAAGCCAGGACGGCTGAAGGAATGTGTGTGTGTGTGGGGTGACCTTGGCCCCCCCTGCTCCAGCTTCAGAGAAGCTGGCAGCCATCTTTGAGGCAGAGCATGGGAGCTCTGCACAGGGGCTTGATTTCCCCTGAAGATACCAGACTGTCATGAAGACCCCCGTGCTTCGTGATATGACCGTGGTGGAACGACCTTGTCTGGGGTTACGTAGTCCACGGAAAGACCCTTCGTTTGGCGTCAAGGGGCCGAGAGGGGCTTGGAGACCCCCCTCGTGTGTATTGGCAAGGATCCAGCTGCAACTGCTACCTGAAAGAGAAGAAGAGAGCCTGCTGCCTAGAGAGGAAGACCTACTGCTCAGAGACTGGAAGGGGTCTTTTCTTCTTCTTCTCTCCTGGACTTTTATTTGGAGGGAGAAGAGATTTGGCCCATTGTAAATACTACTGTCATGGTAGAGATAGATATAGAATTAAGATTATATGCAATGTATTATAATATAAGTATTTATTTGTATAGTCTTTGTAATATATTCCTTCCCCCATATTGAGTCTCGTGTTTTTTGTCTGGAAAACCCATCTCACATGGGGTTGAGATGTGGGTGGGGGGCTAGGAATAGGAATTGGATTTTGGGCCTTGCTAAAACCATGACAGACACTTAACTCAAAATATTTGTCAATCTTTGGAAAAATTAGAAATGAATATGAATTTTTAGGTCCTTAAATGTTACTGATGAAAATCTGGCTGCAGGGAGCTGAGGATATGCCCACATCCTCCACTGCAGGCAGACCCAGACTAATTGCCTGTGTGCTGAAGTAGTTCCAAGCTGGATTACACAGGACTAGTTCAGCACACCCCTGTGTCTGTGCTGCTCTGCCTGAATTATCTTCTTGTCCTGCAAGACAGTTGGAGGACTCCTGTTTGCCCTTGTGCAGTATAACAGTGCAATGCACAATTCATTATGGACCAAGAGCATATGCCATGCGCTCTTCTGAATATTGACCCATAGTCCCTCTTTGCATTGCTTTAGTAATGTCATCATTGTCAGACCAGTCCTTTGGAATGTTACTGTTTTTTCAGTCTGTAGTCCTGCTGCAGATAAAAATTCAAGTGTTTCCTCTGCTGGTACCAAAGTCAGGTCCTACTATAACTCTTATGTTCTGTCCTAGACTCTGAGTTTGCTTTCACAAACTTGAAAGTACAACTCCTGTGTGTAAATATGTATCCACAGAGCATATGAGTCTCCATAAGAAAGACACATGACAAGTTGCAACACGGGAAACTGAGGCATGCAGAGTGAGAAGTGACTCACCCCAAATTGCACAGCTGGACTAAGAAGAAAAGAAATTCTGGAGGCAAATGTTTTATCCTGTGGGTGATGCTGCCTCTTAAATATTTGTATATGCTCTGCGATTAATGAATCATTCACTGACTATAAAGGTGGGAAAAAAACATTTACATAACTCTCCATGGAGTTTACAAGTCAAGCAAACAGCTTAAACTCTTTCAGTAAAATAATGCTTATAAATAATTAATGATTGCCTTCCTAAAGACAATATTTTGCAGTAATTTTGAACAAGATTGTTAGATAGGGTGAGAGAAAAAAGCTATCAGGTCATAGTCTATCTGACCTAGAGCTATATAAAATTGGGTAACATTCAATTATGTTTAAAGTCACAGTTTTTGTTTGTTTTAGTTCATTTGCCTTGTGGGAAAAAAGTTTTTTAATGCATTCCAGAGTCCTTGCGGTGTTAAAGTTCATTTTACTGATCTAAGAATAAAGCTTTCAGTATACGATCACCAGAGACTCCTTATAAAATCATTGGACATCTCCCTGTCAGATGCCACCAACAAAACAGCACATGGTCTTCAAAGTCTTGGATTAGAAGGTACATTTCCCAGGTCTCTGTGTGACACTAAAACCTAATTTACCCACATATCTTCAGGTGGGAAATCACTTGCTTAATGAATAATCAATCTGAAACCAGTGTGATTCCACATGAGCAAGAAAGAGAGTCAAATCCTCAGGATCATTTTGTAAACTGGAAGATGCATCCAGTGCTCCAAAAAGAACTGTCTGACTTGAAAGACAAAGTTTTGAGAATTTTGGTAATCTGTGAGCATTTTCATCTTCATTACAAATGTGCTGAAGAAAGCAGATCATTTGGCTTTACTGATTCTTCCTGAGAATCAGACTCCTGTACAAACGCATATTTTAAAGCACAAATGGCATTTTGAGGTGGAAAGTGTTCTTTATGTGTAAGATATACTGTCAAACAAGCTCCAAACCACAAATGTCAGATCTTGAACCAGATATGCATCTTTAATTCCCCAAAGGATTTGTTAGTGGGGGAGGGATTGCACAGTACTGGGTCAGGAGTTCTGTCTTGGCTCAGCATGCAAATAAATTCAAGCCATAAAGTTTGGATCCAAATTTCCCCTGAAGTTAATTGGGGTTTGGATCAAATGTTCCATCTCTAATTATGACTCATATTAATAACATTGGAGAGTGTGATTTTTTTTCCAAAGTGCTCAGAGTTGCTCTTATTCTGATCCCATTGAAAACTAGGCTAAAATTTTTATTTTTAATGTGGGGGAAAAGTTCACATTGAACACTTAGGAAAATCTCTTCTTCCTGCCTTCCCTCCTTGTTTCCCTGCACCACCTCTCTCTCCCCCTGACCAAGTCAATGTCATTCTCTGTAAAAATTTCAAAGCAGTGAAAATACCATCTGTTAAAAATTCCAGTTCTGTGTTTCTGATAAAAGGGAAAGCTGTGAAGGGCACCGTTACAGTGACAGTACGCTAGCTGAAGGAGGTAATAGGTGCATCGATACTATTAGAATACAAATCCATTTAATGTAGAAGAGTACTATTTACATAATATCAGGTTAGATTAGATGCTTTAAAGTATTCAAAATTTTCCTCCCGTCCAGCTCTTGACATTGCGATGGAATTAGTTAAAATATTTTCCTTCAAATTTGCTTAGAACTGAAAACTGGGGAGAGGAGTTACTGATGGGGTTTTTATTTGATTAGAAAAGGATCTGCAGATAAATTGATTTTTCTTGTTGTTGTTGAGAAGGAAACTGGAATGATTAATCAAAGTTTTTATATTTTTCATCTTTTCAGTGGAAAATTTGAGATAGGGGGTGGTGTATGTGTTCTTGTTTCTGTTATGTTTGGGGAAGCTTGTTTTGCTTTTTCTGTGGGAAATATCCAATATTTCCAATCAGCTTGAGTTACAAGTGCTGCCAGGAAACTTTATAGACTCCAAATCCATTAGAAATTCTTTAGATACTTTCTACATCTACTTGAGTGTGTCGATGCCTGCACACCATCAAAAAAAAAAACTCACAAAAAAACCCCCAACAAACAAAAACAAAAGAAGAAAAAGAAGTCATGATAGTTTAGCCTGATGTTTGTGATTTTGAAAAGAAATAATGTTGCTCAAGGCCTCATCTAAGTGCCACAGACACATTGGCAGTGAATTGGGAGACAAGTATGTATTTGCTCCAGCTGTTCCTGGGAGAACTCAGCCAATGAGCTCAAGCAGGGTGCTGGTGGGGGGAAGGAACCAGCAGAATATGTTAGAAACTGGAGTTTCTACAGTCTTCCTATGCTATTTTCCTGTGGTACAGCATGCCTACGTGACTACATGTACATTTATCTGTCCGCGTGTGCACAGCAGCGCAGGGTAGTTGACTAAAAGTAAGAGAAGTTTAAGGAGTGGTGTCTTACCCTCCATTTTTATACATCTAAACACTTTTCTAGCAAACTCATGAACAGGGTCATGCAGGTGATGTACATGAGTTTTAATGTAACCAGCATATACTCTTTATTCTCTGATTTATCAAGGGGAAAGCGACACGTGAGCTGAGTTGTTCAAGGCAAAATTTATGATGACATTTAAAATCAGCAGAGCTTACTGTTGCCCCAAAGGCTGAAGCATACATGCACACTTCATATAATATGATCCCAAGCACCCACCAAATTGGAGGTTAAAAGTATTGTATACATTGCTACCAGTTACCACATCAACATATCAGATATGTGCATGTGATTTAAGTGCAGATGATCTAGAGTTTGCTTATGCCATAACTTAAAAAGCAATTGGGCTGTGTGCTGGCTAGAACAACAATGTGGGCATTATAACAATCTCACTTGAGCAGCCATTAAGACATCTCCAGCACACTGTTGTACTAGTAAAACATAATTCCCAGTAGACAATAATCCTAGACCCCTTGACTGTGAATCACGGGCAGTAAATGGCTGACGGGCAGGTTAACAATGGGCTCTGTGGGCAGTCTGACATTGTACAGGTGCGCATCATCACAGTAAAGTAATTAACAGGTACTTAAAGGAACGTACATTTAAGCTCAAAAAATCTGTTAAGAGACTTCCTAAGTGGACTGCTATTTTTTCGTAAACCCCACTTATATTTTATGACCAGGTAAAAGGACTGCAGAGCACAAATCCAATCTAAAAGTAGATCTGCAATCAATAGCTCTCGTATCAGTGGTAGGCTGCTCCATCAACGGTACTGTTTTATAACTCCATGACATGTTCCTAACTCAGGATTTAAAGTGATTGAACAATACAATGACCCCTATAAAGAAAGTAAGAAAGAAAAAACAGTAATTTAACATTTTGCCTAAGAAAAGGCTGAAAAAGTAGTAAGAAATACAAATTATTTATTAGGACAAATAATGTGGTCTGTGTGGATTTATATAAGAATATATATTTTTGCATACGTGTTTCTGTGTGTATGTCTATATATACACTCACACAAGCCATGAACTCCACCTGATACATATCTGCAAACTTTTTTTGGATAGTATTGGAATTATTTGGGCAGTGAACAAAGGCCCAATATGGAAGGAGAGGCAGTGAACTGGGGGTTGCAGCAGGAACTGCAATTTTATGTGCTGAACTAATGAGTAGTAATGGGAGCAGCTAAAGTTCCCTCAGCATTTCCTCTTCTATTTCTTCTCTCTCCCCTCTAGTAAATCCAAGTCTGGCATATATAGCAGATAAAGAGTTTTAAATGTACAATTTTATCCAAGGCTTTTTATAGGAGTAACAAGATCATCTGGTTAATAAGTGCTTGATTCAGTCCTCTGTCTACAAAACTCTGGCTTAACCTTCAAAGCGTCAAAGGATAATCCTCAGGGGTTGGTATGCTGCCTGCCTGGCCTGGCCAGTCCAGGTTTACCAACATTTTTCCTAATGATAAATTTGGATCTTGTAGGAAAGTTTGATGATCAAACCAGTAACAAACCAAGAAAGAAGTCTATTTATTAAAAACATTTTACTTTACAAAATGGCATTTGCATAAACAAAACCAGCCACAGTGATATTATCACATTGTGTCTGGTCATAGGTCTTCCAGTTTTTGAGAATAAAGATGTGGTTGGTTTTATCTGATATGATGCAGGTCTCTGGGGTTGGAGAACCTGTGTCCATGCTGGTAAATGTGATAGGGGGATCCTGCCTTACCCCCTGTACTGAGGCTGATGTGTTTCTATTCAACACAGTGACCAGTACACTGATGTGCCTGCAAACACATATGTGTGCCTAATAAAGACATGAATTAACCTCTCTCTTGCTCTCTTCTCATTAATTAGAAGGTTTTCATGGCCTCTGCCCCTCTTATACATTTCTTACAATTCCCTTCCCAGAAAACCCATGCTGGTTCTCTTGTAACTTATACCCAAGAAGAAGGGCACCTGGACTCTTCCCCCTATGGAATGCAACAGCAATGTGTGTGTTGTTGAGGCTTCTGCTCTGCCACAATGGCACAGTGTGTTTTGATTTTGGCGAGGTAAAAATACTCCCATGGAAAGTGGTTCAAACATTCTGGACCACTTCTTTTGCTGCTGTGGGAGTTAAACCCTGAGGAAATCTGGCACATTTGTTTGGACATTTTTGCATTAATACATTTACTTCAAAACAGTATTAGCATGAGCATATGTTTGTTTTATAAAGTCTTAATATCATCCAAAAGAAAATGCTTTGGAACCATTACACAGATACATGTCACTAGTGTACTTTCCAAGCTCTCCATGCACATTTCATGGTAAGCCTATGCATTCTACATTAGATGTTATTTTTGCCATCCATCTTAATACTATCCCATCTTTCCCTTACTGAGATTTTGATTTCATTTAATCTACTCTAATTCAGGAAATTTTTCACTGAAGCCAGAGTAGTCCTTCTGTGTAAAACAAATGCATATGATAAAACCTAAACACTAATTCACTCTATTAAAATCTGAAAAGTATTATTTGAAACCATTAAAAGGTATTGCTATTTTATTCAAAGTAGATATGGAAATATATATTAAAAGTACAAATCTCCACCTGGACAGGGTTTCACTTCACCTACTTAAAGCTTCCTAGATGTTATACATCTAAAGTAAACCACACGCTTGATTTTCTTCAGAGTTAAAGGAAAGATATAGGCTCTTCTAGCTTTCCTGAAGACAGATATGTGTATCATCCTCTAGAAGTGCATAATTGTCCATAATATAAGATTAATAGAAGCTTGCGTAATTAGTTTATACTAATCATCTGTGTTGCACCAGACATCTAAAACCACGTGATGTGAACTTTATGTCTCATGTAAAGAGCTTACAGAGAGGATTAATGTGATACTGCTCATTACCAACTAAGAATATGATTCTAAAAAAGTATTTTTTTCTTCTTTTTTAATACATATATGTAAATAAACAGTTTTACTGGTTAATGACTGATCTTAGGAAACACACTGAAATGTGGTATATACTATAATGTGTGATTAACATATAGTTTTAATATCCCTTGTGCTATTTTTCCACTATAAGAATAATATACGCGAGGAATAAAAATATTTCCAAATTGTCAGCATACCTGACTGGTCCAAACTGAGCCTCAAAATTTGATGAGTGCAGTCCTTAGAGCCTTAATTTTTTTTGCTAGTGAGGCAATTGATATCATTTGCAATGTTCTTTGGACATAAAATGAAAAAGAAAAGAAAGACTAAGGAGGATACAAGTTACCACTAGCATATTCGGAAGCAAAAAGGCTCAAAAAAGATGAAATCTGATCAAAATAAATAAATACTTGCAAGCTTTCAGGTTATCACTTTCAGGCAAAAATTTCTCTAATGTTAATAAGGGACGTAGGCCAAAGGCTTTAGAAGTTACTATTCTTAAAAAAACATGATTTATTTGATTTTTTTCCAACTTGAATGTCATGAACCAGACATACATAATTATATTATTTGTCTTATGCAAGCGAACAAGAATAAATTAAAACTGGACATGTTGCAACAGGGCTGTTGACATTATATACAAAGTCTGCTTATTGTCATAAGATACTCTTAACCTTTAAGCCAAAATCTTTCAAAACTATTAGTGTTAAATCTAGCAGCTGTTGTCAAATTTTTCCCTTTCTCTGCTTTATGCATTGTGCTTTATTTGAAATGTTTGTTATATTTGTGTATATAACTTTCTGCAAGCTGTCCCTTGAAAGCTCAAGGGATTAAATAAGTAGGTTGAGCTGGTTCAAAAGAACAAAAGTTAACAAATTAAAAGAAAACTTTCTAAAATGAATGTGTAAACCATTAAAATATTTAGCTGTATTTGCATTGGATAGTTTCCTCTATATAAAACAATATGGATTGTTTAAATAAATGGGGTTAAGGGAAACTTATTTCTACTGTAAAGTTTATTAAAGTTTTAGGAATGATGACCTCCATCCTTCAAATGCTTACGTGTTTAACTTAAGGCATGGAATAATCTCATCCTGGCAGCACTAGACAGGCCTCACAGTTTCATCTTCCAGCAAGACAAAGACACAGAGGGCATCCAAAGAACGGAAAAAAGGTAATGGGTTCCCCTGTGCTTCTGTCTAGCCCTTGCCTGAATGTTTAAGCCACAGTCTCGAAACTCTGTTTCCTGACTATCTGTGAACAGAGATATCTGTGAATAGTCTTTGTAAATGTTATTATAAAAATAGGTTCAAGTAGCAAAAACCTCAGAGTTCACATAAGAAGTAGAAGGACAAGCTGGAAGCTTTTGAACTATTGCAGTATGTGACTTTTAGAATTAGTCTGCAGGAAGATGAGGACAGATGCCCCATGTCTTGTAGCATACAGTGTATTCTATGCCATTTTATAACATGCTGTGAAATGTACTTCGAAGATTCTTTATCTGACACAGACCGAAGTGCAAGGACCAGCTTTCTACAGTTGGCAGCTGTGCCTTGGAAAATGAGACCTGGTTATGAACGGAGACACAGTGATGATCTCAAGCACTTATGCCTTTCCCAGGATTCAAGTTCTCTCTATCTAATTCAGTGCTGTGCCATGGCGGTGTATTGATCACAGAGGGATGGCTCAGAAAGACCTCAGGTGCTTACTTGTCTGAAGAGTAGACATGCCACATGGAGTAAACTTATTTCTGACTAAATTTCATGCGGGCGGTCTTATGACCAAAATGAAGGATGTCTTCTGGTAAGATGAAGCAGAAAGCGAGGGCCACGAACTTCCCTTCTCAACTTGAGAAGCTGATTTAAACCTCACTGGTGTGTGCAATAGTTTCTTTGCATTCGCTGAGTTGCTAAAGCCATCAGAGCTGCTTTTGGGAAGGGGTTGCTGAGGCATTAAGTACCTCCGTGCAGACGAGACTATGTGTAAGTTTGGAGTAGAAACTGGATATATCACCCAAAGGGGGTTGATTTTCCAAACTCAGAGTTGGGATTCACTTATGTTGACATTGGAGGTTTTTTTAATTTTTTTTTTGTAAAAGAATTCAAGGAGATAAAAAAATCCAGAGTATTCAGAAGGGAATAGTAAATCGAGGGAGTCCCAGAAGGAATAGGATCATGTGCATGAAAGGAAGATCTCTTTCTGGTTGAGAGTTGACTGAAGGATTCCCAGAAAGGGGAAGAAAAAATGACATTAAATCAAATCCTGTCTTCTTATTGAGTATTCCCAAGCTCAGCACATAGCAGGCTATTTTATTTGCAAACAGGCAGAGCTGCATCAAGGAAATATCTATCTGAATCTGTTTTAAGAATTAAAACATCTTCCAACATGCCAAACTTTGCATTGCCAAATTCCAGTTCCAGGTTAGAGAGAACAGAACTTTCCAAGAACTTCACAGAGTTACTCAGTAAAACCAGAGGGAACTTGGTACCTATTGTTTTTCCATGTCGCTTTCATATTTCCAGCCAAATTGAATAACACTCTCCCTGAAATTTGTGTCTTTATAGGTAGAATTATAACTTAAGGTCCAAATGGGCTTTCAAATCTAGATTAGAATTTAAAGTGTGTGTATCAGAACTGTCTTATATATTGGAACTGTCTTTACTATCATATGTACAGGTCTTTCCAATATATTTCCAGACTTGAGTCAAAGCTTTTTCTCCCAGGGGAAAGAAAAAAAAATCAGAAAAAGAATGTATGAAAGGTTTTACTTTCCTATGAAAAGTTTTGCTTTCCTATGCAAGTCTTACAAATATTGTCGCTAGATCTAATCAACCTAACCTGCTGAGTATATGACATTTAATATAGGATTGTTATACAACTCTTTCTCTTCATTATTCTTACACTATCTAGACTATTATTTCTCATATAATTGTTAAAGAATTAAGACCTCTTACCTGGCATCCACAGTCAAAACCAAAGAATGTTGACTTTAGTCATTAGTCAGTCAAGTTTTTTAGTTTTTCTTGCAGTCTTAACCACTGATATATAATTAACAGGAAAGTCATGCAGATTATTGTTCAGTATATTCACAAACCCATATTCAGATAAAAATATCTGATCCATGTAAAACCACTATAGTTCTGAAAAATATGGGTTAACAATAAAATGCTGAAACTGAAAGTTTAGCATCACTTCAGGGCTATGTAGTTATAATTATTGGAAAATTATATGGGAAAAAAATAATGTGCTACATCTCACAGGCTGCCACTCAGAACACAAGATGGATACTTTTAAGTATCTGAAAGTCAAGCATAAAGACCAGGCTATTTCTCTAAATTCTACCTGTAATCAAAGGTGAAAATTAAACATCTCTAGAAGACACTTTGCTAAAAATGTTCTTCTTGTCTGACTCTACTTCTTATTCTTCAGGGCAGACAGACAAAATGATTAACCATTTTTCCTGTGAATCTCATCCTCTTTTTTCATCTAATTGGACAAGCCTGTGCATCAGAGCCAACAGAACAGAACTAGCACAGCTAGCTCACCAGAGCCAATATAAATGATCCAGCACAGTTTTCCGCTGGGAAGTATATCCTGCTTCTCGGTAAATTGCCACTGCACGCATTTCGGTTGTGCAGTGACACCATTGGTGACACTAAGTCCGGTTGTGTTTTTCCATCCATCACCATACTCTGGTAAAAAAAACCCTGTCACATAGAGGAGATGGCAGGAGAAGATGCCCTGACCAGTGAGCAAGAGAAGTAGGTGAGCAAAACAGGTACTGAAAATGATACACAGAACAGAGAGGGGGAGGAAGTATTACAAGCTAGGCACAAGATTTTGTAAGATTTTTGTTCTTTCCTGGAAACTTGATTAAATGTCAATGTGAAACCTGCAGGATGGATCCCACAGGGAGAGCTGGGAGGGTGGGTTTTCGAGGCCAAGTGAGACCAGGTCAGAGCATCTGCCAGAGATGCTCCATCAGCATGGAGGTGAGAATATGCAGAACCCAAAATGTGCTGAGCACCCTAACAGTGCTCAGAGCCCCGCAAAGTGCTCACTGCTGCTGTTAAAGCTGCATAGAGAATGTTACCTTCTGCTCCATGCACATGTTGGTTCTCCTCTCTACCTCTGCTGCCAGTGACCCATTGTTGTAAGAGTCCCTGAGCACCAAAGTGAAGGGTCTCTGCAATTCAGAAATGATCTCTCAAGGAAAAGAATAAGAATGTATCCTGGATATTTTTTAGTAATTGACACATCAGCTGGGCTGGGCTGTTATGTACCAAAGATCCATACATGGAGAGGTCCTTGGCCCATATATAGTCTCCCTTTAGCACCAGAGGAAACTAGTGGCTTGTATTTTATTGTAATGATTTCTGTAGCTTTTGGATGGCCTCCTCAGTAGAGAATGTGATATACCCAGAGCACCTTCCACTTGCTGGAAAAGGATGGGGAGGAGGAATGTGGGGAGTCCAACAGTAGAATTTTGTAACATTTATTTGTTCGGATAATTTACCAAGGGTTTACTAGAATAATCCTGTGGAAAGATTCACTGTTCTTTGTTATAACATAGACTGGAAGCTTAAGTTTGTTTGTAGAGTGCCAAAATGACCTTTGATGGAAGATACATTACTTAACAAGCTCGCTGGTTAAAATAAGAAGCTTATTTAGCAGCAATGAAGCACTATCACTTTGTATTAAATGAAGTTCAAGCTCAGCTATCTGGGCACAGGCAAGATGCCTGCAATCTGATGTTCATGAGGCAAATTGGGAGGAGGAAAATGCAGATCTGAACAGGAGATAGAGGGAAATTGTTTACCTGGGTCAAAAAACAAAAGAAGATATATTACAGAAAACATATGGTTGCTATTTAATTTATGCTTTATCATTTTTCATTCTGACATTAGCATTGTTATGAGTGGGGTGAGAGCACTGTACATTGTACAATATAATACAAAATGAGGGCTACCACTCCTTGCCAGAGGAAACGTGATTCAGAAACAATTTGGGGGCAATTGCAAGGTGATGTGGCACAGAGAACAAGAAGCTATTGAAATTTTAAACATCATTTCTGGACAATATAAGACCTGCTGCAGAATGACTTGTAAAAACATGAAAACGTTGCTTTCCTGACCCCAGAGAATTAAAAATCTTTAAATATCAGTTCAAACAATGCCTTTTAAAGGGCACCACACTTTTTCATTGCCAGCTACCACTATTTTTAACAGTTTGTTAAACATACCACAATAAAGAAAGATTAATGGCCAAGATATAACCCAAAAATGCAGAGGGCCACATTGAGATCTGTTACATGCAGGACATCAGTGACATGATGCATAAAGGGGGTATTTAAGCGGAAAATTCAGTCTTGAAATAGTCACAAAAACCAAAGTACGTGATTGAAACACAAATTAGGTGTTTGGGGAATACAGAGTAAAAGACACCAAGAAATAGAGAGATAAAGCATAAACAATACTTCATTAAAGAGAATGAAACAATAATAATGATAAAATGTTACCTTAGGAATGGAAAGAATAGTGTAAATATGCAAATATTAATTAAGAGGATGAAGAAATGACAAAAATATATCCATAAAAATATACTTTCAAATATATTAATTTTGCATTTAGTCAGCAAAGGAATCAACAAAACCTGTAAGCCATCTTTTAATGATACTTTTTAGAAATGTGCTTGGTTTAAAAGTTCTAAAGAAAAGTAGTTTAGTAACGGAATTAATCTCACAGGCTTGTTGAAATCTAAAATTTCATTGCCTATTCTAAGATTTCTGAAATAGCTTCCTGAAAATGAAGAGTGATATGAATTTCTGCAGAAGGGAAACTAATCTCTTTTTGAAGGATGAAAACTGTCCTGGAGGATGACTACCTGAAAAAGCCATGCAAAAAGTCTCAGTATGCATTTCAGGTTACCTTTTTTTGAGATGTCCTTTGTATCTCTGAGGCCTAAAACATACTTTCATTATGAATTCTCACAAAATAAGATGAAGTGAAGAACTTGAATATCAAGAAAAACAAACTGAATAGTAATAAGTTCATATTAAGATCCTGAAAGTATTAACACCTAAGTAAGAGTCCTGATCATACTTCAGTAATCAAATAGATCCTCGTTTAAGACAGTTGATATCTTTGGTTTTCCTTAATACAAACATTAATTTTCAGGGGTAAAAAAAATATTCTGTTTTTTCATTTGTGATATGAAAAACATTAGAAATTATCAAAAAATATTAAAAGATGACAAAACGTGTATGTATATGTATACATGTTTCCTGCATATGTAGGAAACAAACTGGCACATGAAGTTAACACATCACTCCATGCAGAAATTCTATTACATTTTCTCACCTTTCTGGTCTCCAGACCACCAGTTATTTTTGCTTTCAGAACTTCTGTTCACTCTGAAGATACTGCAGGTAGAACAGGAGAGATGTGCTTCGGTGCTCTTGAAGCACATTGGACATTTATGGGCTGTTACCCTAATGCTCACATGCATCATGACCAGTAGGGTCTACTTTGCACATCCTGATGAAAACAAAACTAGTGTAGAAAATGCAAAATCAACTGCTTTTTTCCCTTGCAAACCAAACTGGCAATGTGAGACTCTGTTTGACCCAGATTTTTAGCTTGAGAGAAACAGTCTAAATGCAATGGATACTTCAACTCTGCACTCCTTGATTTCAATGTCTTTGAATATTGGTATCATTATTGTAACTACTTTTATTTTCATATGCACAGTACATCTTCTAAAACTAAAAATATCTTAAAAGGTTGTACAGATGTTGATGAAATCATTTCAGTAAACCTCATGGCAGAAAAACTACTACAATGGTTTATTAAATCTGACATAGTCATCATGCTTAGCCTTATGGAATATCTATAAATAATGTCTAAAGAGTTGATACTTGAGTAATAACCTTTTAGTAAAGGGTAAATCATTTATTAGAGGTTATTATAGAATGTACAGATCAATAACACCTACTAATATGCTTGTAACTATCTGTAACAAATATTACTAAAGTATATAATATGTTTCTAATATCTAGTATTCAATTACTAATCTCTGTACAAACCATTTATATTGAAGCCTTAATATAATGTTTTATTACTGTATTAAAGTAGTGATTTATTTTGTCATACTTATGTGGTTAATTTGCTATATAAATCTTGCATCTGATCCTACAGCCTACATTACAGGGAAATCCTCTGAGGAGCCATAAAACAGAAGGTGGCCAGAGAGGCAATTGTTGGGTTGGGTCTTCTCTTTTCTTACCTGAAAAGTTTCACCTGTAATTTCTATCTTTTTCAACTGGCTGACATTTTAAAGAGATTTTGTTGGAAACTATCCTGAAAGTTACCAATTGCCCTTCAGAAACATGAGTGAAAGTAATGTTGGCTCTTCACAGTCCTTGCACACTGGAGAACCTGGAGTCCTGGTTTTGTGTCACTGCCAGTGAGAACTACTGTCAAGTCAATAATAAGTAACTGGTTGATAGGTATTTCTGAAGAGAAAGTGACCTTTTGAGATTTGAGGAGACTCGGGTGTCTGCAGACACAGGAACTTGCAAAATCAAGTGAAACAGACTTAAAAAAAATATAAGAGAAACAGTTTGACAAGTTCAAATACACTGACATATCCTTAGTGTACTTGTCAAAGATCTCAAATGGGGCTCAGGAAAGGGGGTGTATAAGGAAGAAATTTTGTCCATGACATGGAAGTCAAAATATGCTTCTAGATGCATATTCAGCACCCATCTTGTTCCACATCTTTGGCTCTTCCTTTTACTTAAGCACTGGAGTCTGGTACCTCTGCTAATGTTCCATGGTGCAACAAATCAGTCCTTTCTGGCAAAACAATTAAAAATTAGATCACTATTTCTTACTTCCTTTTCCCCCTTTTCCGTAGCAAAACTGAAGGTTACGGAGTTATCTGGGATATAAACTAATTGAGTTTTCGTCTGAGATGTTTTGGAGTAGGTCCGTAACCTTTTGCATGCAGGGGCTGCAACTTCAGCCTCTTCATGAAGCCCTTTAACCTCAGACTATTGAACTGCTCTAGCCTTTTCTCTGTGACCTATAGATTGATTAAAATCTTTACATAGCAGTAAAATGCCACTTCAGAAGTGACTGCAACCTCTTGGCTGAGATACCTCCACAGGAGATGACGAAAAATGCAGTTTGAGTCCTGCAAAACTCAAGAAAACCTCTGATTTTGGCTCAAATCCAAACATTCTAAGTAATTCCCTCTAGGGCTGAGGAGAAGCTGGGTAGAGAAATGAAAGAAAGGGAAAGCTGTAATTTATAATTTTAAAACTAGGAGCCCAAAAAGGTAGTTATGAAGAACTTTTATGATTGGAAAATCATAAATTTGAATCATAAATTCGGGAAATGTTGTCCACTATCTTATTTGTTTGATTTCTGCAATTGATTAAATACCGTCCAGAGAAGATGACAACCATAAGTACAGTAGCAAATAATAATGCTATGATAAATTATACATTTTCCAGAAAAAGAAAAAATGAAACAAAACAAAGCTTGTTTTCAGTGTTGTGTAACTCTGATTTACCAAATAGTCAGTTTCCACATATCTTTCTTCTTGAAGACCAATAAAAGACCAACAGATTTAAACTAGGTTATTAAACATTTGTATGTTTTTCGATTTGAATACATTAACATAATAGAATAATGGATTGTAAGTAGCTCATCAGTAAATAATCCACAATTATGGAGTTTGCAGACTGATTGAAAATAAATAGCAGCATATTGTATAATTAAGCCATAATCAAATGTCTCTCTATATACAAATGATAAAGTGTCCCCTTGGGCCATGGCCATGTGCTGAGGGTTTTATTTAGTTCAATAGCAAAAGCCTTTCTGTGCCAAGTTTACACAAAAGAAAAGTTAGTGAATTGCTAGGAATAAAGTTGACTGATCTCTCCATACAGTGTAATAATTAGAGCCAGCATTACTCTGTGCACATTTTGGATACAGACTTTTGCAACAGCTAGCAAGATTAACCCTCACTGCTACTCAGCACTAGCTCTCCCTGGCCAAAGAAACACCATATTTTGGTTTGCATACAAAGTCAGTAACATTTCAATTTAATTTTGCTTCATATTCCATCAGCAATACAGTTCAGCTTCACTTTCAAGCAAAGAAAGTTGAATTTCCTAGATTTTAAAGTCATCTCAAAAATTATGTGTTTGAGATTCTGAGAAGAACTCAGTGCGGGTCCTGAGTTCTCTCTGAGGCTCTCAAGTGATGGGTTTGGATATGCAAGAAGACGTAGGAGTTCAGCACTTCTGTTTACAAGCCTAGAAACTGAGTAAGATTGTTTTAAAGCAAGAATCATTGCTTTTCCACTGTAGCCTTTCACCTAGAAAATCATGTGCTGGAAGGAGAGTTGATTACCTTTCTTCTGAAAGAAGATGATTTACATTTAAGAGGGACAATATTTAGCAGAACACTACAAAAGGTCAGAAAATCTTGAAATAGGGAAAAAGTATATTATCAAGAAGAATATGCATCTGAAAATATCTTCTTTCAAAAGAGGTCTAGATGCAAGTAGATGAATGACACTTAAAAGAAGCGTTGTCCTCTGCAACCTCTCAATAAATGCTGCTAAAAACTCTGCTATACCTGATGTTTAACTTGAAGAGGGATAAACAGGGATAAAATTATCATTTTTGTTGGTGCAGGCAGCACTACTGCCTGGTATTGGATCTGTGCTTACTCTTTTCTGTGCTGTGTGCTCAGATACCAATAACACTCCTCAGAATTCAATGCTACTTTCTAAAAATCTGAACTATAAACAGCCAAGCTCTACAAGATTAGTCCTTGGGTTTATGCAGCTGCAGGTGGTTTTGCAGGATCTGATCTACTGTGTGAATTATAACCTTTGAGTGGTTCTCTGAAATTAAGAACTCATATATTGTTTGACAGAGTTTGATAAAGCCTTGAGCATTACTGGGAGTCACAGTCCCTCCAGGATCAGCTTGCTGCTGAAAGCCGGTATGTCCAGGAAAATGAGCTCAAGACAAACTCTTAGGGTCCTAAGCTGTGCTCTTAGGGTAGTGCTACATATCACTGCTTTAAAGTCAGTTCTGTGCTTTGATGCCACTTTTACTAGTCGCAGCACTATTCTGGAGTCTGATTGAGTAAGGGAGAGGAGTTGAACTTGTTCACCCAAGGTAACTCCTTCGTAACAACAGCAGTGTTTCTTCCGTCATTAGATATAACTCTGTTGCTTTGTGCTATGACTCTCCTATACTACAAAGATGCTTCACCAGTTCTGGGCCCCTCAGTTCAGGAAGGATATTGAGGTGCTGGAGCAGGTCCAGAGAAGAGCAATGAGGCTGGTGAAGGGACTCAAACACAAGTCCTATGAGAAGAGGCTGAGGGAGCTGGGGTTGTTCAGCCTGGAGAAGAGGAGACTCAGGGGAGACCTCATCACTGTCTGCAACTCCCTGAAAGAAGGTTGTAGCCAAGTGGAGGTTGGTCTCTTCTCCCAGGCAACCAGCAGTAGGACAAGAGGGCACGATCTTAAGCTCTGCCAGGGGAAGTTTAGATTGAATATTAGGAAGAAATTTTTTACAGAGAGAGTAATCAGACACTGGAATGGGCTGTCCAGGGAAGTGGTGGATTCACTGTCCCTGGAGGTTTTTAAGACGAGACTGGATGTGGCACTTAGTGGCATGGTCTAGTAACTAGAGCAGTGTTGAATCAAGGGTTGGACTTGATGATCTTGGACGTCTTTTCCAACCTGGTTGATTCTGTGATTCTATGATTCTAATGCATAATGTTGAACCCTATATTCTGTACTGATTTCTTGAAGTTTATTTATTTTCTAATCTTTTCATAGCTTGAAACACATTCCTGGAAAATCAGCTGGACTTTTTGGACCAGAGGGAGCACCTTTTCCATTCTAATAGTTTTCATGGAGGTCTCTGGGGAAATTTCTGCTCCATGTAGGCAACGGATTTCACTGAAACAGTTCATTTACTGGAGTGAACCAGGCCTGTACCTATATTTTTCTTACAAATGTTTATAAAAAATTAAACACAGTTGATGCTTCTGTTAAAGTCAAAGCTTTGAAATAGGCAGCATCTCATCTTGTGTGCTACCTTACTTGTTCAGCAATGTTCACAGTCACATGAATAATTTACTTGGAGGGAAGCCAGATGAGAGCTAGAAAATTAGGCATAGGCTACTCTGAGGTAAGCGAATATGTGGATTTTTTTTTGTTGCAGTTAATGTGATCTCACTTGTCCCCTAATAAAAGTTCATGAGAGTTTGGAATATAAATATTACAGAGCAGCTGCTGTAAGTTTAATCCATGTTCCATTAATGAAGACGTTTTGCTCCTAGTGCTGTATCAGAATCTGACATATTGTTTTCTTGCATTTCATGCTATACACCTGCAAGGTTTTTGGTTAAAAAATATGTGATATGCTTTACATAAACTGTTTTCTAAAACTAATTTTGGAATATTTATACATCTGTGAAATAAGGATAACTGTAGGAAAACAAACTACTAGATTGTGCTCTGACTGTAGGCTGAAAGGGGAAGGATTTGCAAGCAGAGTATAAATATACTACTAGGCCTAAAAGAAACAAAGCATAACACACAGCACTATATGAGAGACAGGAAGGCACACAGTTCAAGAAGAAACAACTTAGTCAAGACCTTCTTTCATCTTCTTTAAATGTTACAAATGCATATCATTCCAACTGAACTATTTATTTCCCAAGGTGTTGAGCAAGACACAGTCTTATTTGAATCAGCTCTTATACCACCACCATCTAAATCCTTCTCTTAACACATATCCAAAAAATAGAAGAAACCTCCCCAGTTCTTTTAATACTGGGAGAGGGAGTCCAGAAGGGGGGAAACAGTTATCGTGCTTTAATTTGCAGAATAAGCCAAAAAGAAAAAAAAAAGAAGGTCCCTGATAAATGAGAAATAGTCCCATTATGTTATTATTCTGTTACCTAAGAAACTATCTTCAAAACAGAAGCCCTCATAAATACTCTGGAGATGCATCAGACACTTTTCCCTGCTGTATGACATTGTGTATATGGTTTGGCAGGAGTTCATCGTGTAGAAGATAAACTAGCACATAGTGCCAGGTTTCTATTACTCTTGACCCTGACCTTTGGCTGCATGCTGTTTCCAGTTGCACTCCATCTTTAAAAAAAAGACAGCGCCCATTTTTTTACCCTTTCTTTTTTAACTTCTGTTTTTAAACTTCTCTACTATAATCTACCCTTCGTCTGATACATATTTGAAAAACAAGTTTTCTGATCTCTTTCTTGTCTCTCTTTTTTTAACTTCTGTTTTTCATTCCTTAAAACCAGCAGCAGTGTTCCTGCCAAAGTTGGCTTTCCCATTCAGATTTCTCCTCTGTTTTTTTCTCTCCAAGCACTAACTAGCTCAATAATGTAGAATAGTATAATGTATCTTAACCTCAGAGAAAATACATTCTTGGAAGTAGTTTGTTTTTCTATGCTATATTTACTGTTCACTGAATCCAAGATATTCATTTTTGGTTACCAAATGAATTTGCTAGTGGTAAAGTCATGGGAAAGGAGAGGGTATTTTCACTGATATAGAACTAATGTTCAGAGCTGTCAATCCAATACAGAAGAGTATAGAACCACATAGTTCATGTGAAATTTTTAATTATGTTCTCTTTCTACAAAATTTTGATCTCTATCAAAAGTCAAAATGTACTGCATTAGGTTGTGATAATTTGCAAATCACTTTGATACAGAGCAACAGTATAAGTACTTGGTAAGCTACAGAGATTATATTAGGCCACAGGAAAGCAGAGGGATATCCTTGAAAGTTTATAGGCTGCCTTCTGTGCTCCTAGTTCAGGCAAAACTCCCGGTGAAGTCACTGGGAATTCTGTTTGTATTAAGCAGGACAAAATTAGGTCTCTGTTTTCCCAGTAGGGATCAGGCTAACTGCCATGGATGAAAATGTTCTCAAATAGAAGGCAAAATAAACTTTTGCTTAACTACCTCAATGTCTGGAGTACACTTTTAAAAAATTAAATCCTGGTATATCCGACGGTTTTTGATTTTGTGAACGTTGAAGTAACCAGACTATACTAATTTGTTTATGCAACATTTAACAACAAAACAGAAAAAAATTACAAAAAACTCCCAGATCTGTTTGTTTTTTGTTTTTGTTTTAAGGAAAAGAGAGAGAGAATCAATGAAAATTTACATAAATGCTATAATTGCAAGAACAGAAAAATTTAGAAACCCAGTGTATCATACAAAACTCTCTGGTTCATTGAAGACAACAAAGATATGTCGCAATACAGCTTTCCTAAATGTTTAGCTTACTTTAGAAACAGAAAATGTTAACACTGTAATTATAAACTGCTAATACTCGTTTGTATTTGGGGGCCAGGACTGAAAATGATATAAACAAACTTTTGTTACACAAATTTCTTCTTTAGTTAACTCTTTCATTCTACCTGAAGTTACCAGAAAGTGTAGTATGATAAAAAGGAAGAAGCTGAATGCCTGAAGTGAGTAAAGCCCAAAACCCCTGATATTCAGCACAAGTCCTACCTTACATACTTGATGGTGGTTTGCATTGCAATACAAATTAAAATTTGGTTTTAATAGAAAGTTAAGGTTTCATAATCTGTGTTAACAGGGTATTTCCAATGAGAATCAAGAAGTCGTTATCGGATAAAGGTCTCGATTTTATTTAACACTGTCAAAAACTTTACTTACTAGAAATATTTGTGTTTAAACTTCACAGTTATGAAGCTTAATCCATAAGAAGTATTTTAAGAATTCTAAAAATGAAAAACACTAGACACAAGAATTTAAAAAAATTACCTGTTCCCCTAAAACTGTTACACCACGGCTATTTGAACAGAGGACAAAAAGGAAAAACAGTATCTAGGCCCATTTGTTGGCCTGGAAGCCAAATTACATGACCTGGCCACAGCTACACTAATAAATTCTTTTACATTACAGAACAGGGTGGCTGCATCCAAACCTCCGCCTGGGAATGGTCGTTGGCATGTGCTAGTTCCCAGACAGATAGTGCTATTTGAAATGGGCCAAAAGGGCACCAGGGAATAGATTAACAATTTAACCATATGGATAACAGTTTTTGGGCCACTGCCCTGATCCTGTCCACTTCACTAATACAATTACAGTCAAAGAGTCTTGGTCCAAGTTGTTTTACATACATATTTTCAAAATGTAAAACCTCAGAATCACTACCTATAATTTTGTGGGTGTATAACAGACATTAGAGGAATAAACAGTCCTGTATTTCATTATGCAGTTAGAGATACCCCAAAAACTTACTTATTTACTCACTTCCAAGGAACTTATAATTTTATAAGGAATCTACTCTCCCAGATTCTCCAAGAAGTCTTCATAAAGTCTGGTCCAAAGAGACCAAGCCAAAAAGACAAGGAATTTTAACCAAGGTTTTAAGCAGATAGCCTAAAATTTATCCGGTTTGCAAGGAAGTAAGCTGAAGGAATATCTAATGTGTGAGTTTGGGTGGTCTTCCAGTGCTGAGCTCTTCAGGATTGTGAGCATTACCTAGATGACTCCATTTCTATCAGTGTTTGGAGTAACACTGTGACTGCAGAGTGAAGCGCAAGGAAAAGCTGACAAACTTAGTAAGTTTTCACCTGAAATAAGACATTTCTACCTATTCACACTAATTAATATGTTGTCATGTTGAAGGAACTGTATAAAAATTCAACTTTTTCTTCCTTTTTAATTCAGTTTTCCCCTGTTACTGCTGCTGTCACTTGCTTTTCTCATTTAAGTTTCAAGACAGTTAAGTAAATTTTAGTCTATGCTATTATAAAAGGCTTGACTGCTCTTCTTTACCTTTTCCCCAATAATATGGCCATGTCCTCTTCCCTGTTCTTGGCAGTATGCAGTCGCTTGGTTTTGGGACCTCATCCAACAGTCTGTGTAATCCCATGAGTAGCTGCACATGCAGAAAAGCTAGAAAACATGACCATTTCTGAAAAATTGAAAGCACTGGACATACTTAACCCAGAAAAAAAAGAAGATTTGAGAAGGAAGCATACTAATTGTATTCAAACCTAATACAGTCTTCTGCAGAGAAGAAAGGAATCTTTTCACTGGGCCAGAAGGGGATAGGACAAAAATTAATGGGCTTACTTTGCTGCAAAGTTGATTAAAGTTAAATACGAGGAGAAACATTACATTAGTACAGATAGTGAAGGACTGGAACAACTTGCTTAAGGAGAGTGTGGAATTACCATCATTACAAGTCTTTAAAACAGCTGATTTTTTAACAGCTGTCCACAATGTCCTTAGCAGAGCCGGTTATATCTTGAGGCAATGCAAAGTACCACATGACCTCTCAAAATCCTGTTTCAGTTCCATTTTCTGTGACTGCATGATTGGATTCAACAAGTTGTTAATCCATGCCCTGTCACATTATGTGATAAGTAGAAGCTAAAGGGGAAAGAGTCACCATCCAAAAGAAATATTAGCTTGTTTTTTATGTAACCTAAATCTGAATTTGCCTGATTTCATCACACAGTGCCTGAGTGGGAGAAGAGAGACTGAGTCATAGGATATGGGAGTGAGTTGTGCCTCTGACAGGAACAGGGCTTTTCTGAGAGTTACAGAGTCTTCTTATGCTTCATTTTCTTTCTTTCTAAGGAGTATAATTATGTCATATTACTAAAGACTGTGATTCTCCATATGGAAACCATTGCAGAAGTATTATGTCATTACTGTTCTCTCCTATTGACAGACTTCTGTCCCAAAGCAGTCAGTGAAGATGGTATCTTACCCCAAATACTTCAGTTAGGAATATAGTACCTTCCTCTAGAGGCTTTCTAAAGCACTTATCAACAAACTGTTTCCTCTGGCAAGGTAGGAAACTTGTTATTTCAGAAGCAGTGTTTCCCTAATCTTGAGGAGTCTTAGTAAAATAAGAATGCCAAGGACTACTCTCTTGCCTCCAAGTCAAATGTCAAGGTCAGTTTCATCCACACTATTAAATTACTTTACTCTACAGAATACCTTTTGGAAGAGTTCCTTCTAAGTCCCGAGTTGTACTAGAAATTGTTCTGAAATGTACTGATTGACTTGTTGAAAAATCAACCTGGAAAGTTAACAGTGTAGCTGCTGAAATTTGAGTGGCTGGGAGCATTCACTAGTTGTATTTAAGTTACTAATTTGGAGGGCACATGATGGTTAAAAATTTGGTCAAAGTTGTATAGCTAAAGTTAGATTGAATTCCACTAATAAAGGGTGTTAAGTATAAAGAGAATGAGAGCACATTTTTAATATAGAATCATAGAATCATGGAATGGTTTGGATTGGAAGAAACCTTAAAGATCATTTGGGTTCCAAACCCCTGCCATAGGCAGGGACACCTTCCACTAGACCAGGTTACTCAGAGAACCATCTAGCCTGGCCTTGAACACTTTCAGTGAAAGGGAGTCTACAATCTCTCTGTGCAAGCTGTTCCAGTGCCCCACCATCCTTCTAGTAAAGAACGTCTTTTAATATCTGATCTAAACCTACCCTCCTTCAGCTTAAGGTCACTCCCCCTTCTCCTATCACTTCATGCCCTTGAGAAAAGTCCCTCACCACTTCTCTCATAGCCCCTTTAGGTACTAGAAGGTGCTATAAAGTCTCCCAGGAGCCTTCTCTTCTCTAGGCCAAACAGTTCCAATCCCTAGCCTGTCTTCACAGGAGAGGTGCTCCAGCCCTGTGATCAGCTTAGGGGGTCTCCTCTGGACTCACTCCAAAAAGTCCAAGTCTTGCTTGTGTTGTAGGCACCAGAGCCAGACATGATTATCCAGGTGGGGTTCAGATATAAAAACTACCTTTTCCTTTGCTGCTTCCTGTAGCTTCATATATTTGGGCAAGATTCAGTCTTTCGGTGAACTGAAGATATTCCTCATAGCTTTCAAGAAGAGACTCATAAGCCTGCAGCTGAAGAAGAGAACACTCAGTGATAAGTGATGGGGCTTTGCAGGACACAGTTGAGTACATAGGGAGGAAGGTTCTAAAGAGACTTATAAATTCCTGCAGATGCAGCTGTAAAGATAATCTTGCTCCAGTTATAAAAAAAAAAAATGTGTCCAGTTAAAATTGCACAAGCACCTGAAACATTCCTTTTCTCATGATAGGTTATCTGTGCCATGGTGAATTCCTGGGGCATAATCCCCAAGTTTAAATGAAAAATATACTTCCAAAACCTTCTTCAGTACATCAGAAGGGCGTGCAAATAAAAGAATTCACATAAAACCAGGCAGACTTTCAGGAGATACCCGCTTCTCAGGTAAACATTACAAAGAGACTCATATTCATTAGATGAGTCAAAAGAAAAGCATTCAGGAAACTGATACAGCAAGAGTAATTAAATGTAAAACTATTCCAAGAACTCCATTAACTATTTAGGGTTATTATTTAGTAAATTTAAGATACTAGAAAAGTATTTATTTATCAAATACTTTTGGCGCAGAAACAAAGAGAAGGATAACTGAGGGTTCATTTACGGTAGAAAGAGAATTTAAGGACAATGGGGGGAAAGCATAACAAATTGGATTATTTGTATTTGGCTACAAAAGCAGCTAAGACAACAAGATATAAAGACAGCAAGAAGTACCAGGTTGAGAGCTTGGTGTTATGATTGTGTAGGCAATGTTCTCAGGAAAGCTGTGAGGGAGAGAAGGCCCCAGGAGAGAAATTACAGAGAATTACCCATTTATAGAGAATGTTTTGTTTTAGAGGGAACTGTATGGGACTAATGATTGATACACATTTTATTTATTTACAAGTGCCATGGTTACCCAGCCAACTTTTAGTCTCTGTGTTCTGGGCACTAAGTGCATATGAGGCTGTTCACACCCTAAGCAGCAAACAGGGTATTCAAATGGGTTTTAGATTCAGCTGGAAAAGTGATCTCAGTATGACAGGAAGCATCCCAAAACTGCAGAGATTCATCAACCTGAGCTTGTCTTAGCCTCAAGATAGCACCGTGTCTTGAACTCAAGTATACACTTTCTTAGCCATAAGAACATGAGACGCTGAAAGCATTTTGGTATTTAAAGCAAGAACATGGCCAACACACATGTTGGAAATTCATTACTGATGCTTTGAGCTAGGTAGTACCTCTTCCAATGCTGTGCCATGAAGATCCCAAGAAAAGAGAACCAGAAACTTCCAAAAAAAGCTTGTTATTCATGTGCACAAGTCAGCAGACCTATGAAATGTGTCCCTAAAGGATGATGTAGATGCAAAAACTCACATGGGCTCAAGGGGAAACTGGACAAGAATGTGGAAAAGAAATACACTGAGGATTATTGACTCAATAAATCATGTCAAATGCAGGAAATCCCCTAAAAACAGTTGGAATTTGAGAGAGTATTTAGGGTTGCTTTTGCTACTCTTTAGGTGTCCCTTACAGCCAGTGTTGCAGACAGTATGCCTATTCTTATGATCTTGTGTGCTGGAGCAGCAGCTGAGTAGCATCCTGATTCATACATGGATGATGTCCAAGGTGCACATATCTTGGTCTTGTGTAACACAGGCCACATGGCACCACATGAAGCAAGAGAATAGCATGTCAGTCTCCTTCTTTCCCTTTTCTTTCACCCCTCCTCCTCAGCACTACTGTGGAAGCATCTGTTTATGTTACTCGTCCTTTGGCCAAAGAATGAATGATGTCTGCATTAGTTTGAAGGAATCCCTCTTTGAAGGAATTTCTCTTTGAACTGCTTTTTGAGTTCCTACATAAAGGTCATTCATCCTTGCACAGAAAGCAGAAGAACTAAAGTTTATGGATGTATATCAGAGTATTAACATTAAAGGAGAGGTTGATATTTACTGTTTGTTTTGAGCGTCAAGAAATAATGCTGGAGCTCTGGAAACTAGTCTCCTATAGATTGGTTAAATAGAAACAAAAAGGAGTCTTATTGAACAAATTCATCATGTACACTTTATTTTACTACTATGTCCTAAAATTTTCAAGTTTAGTACTACACTCAAATGAAGGAGTAAAACATTATATTGCCATGAAATAAAACACAAAACCAAAACGCTGCTTCTTAAAGAATAGTGATAAGAAGACCATTCAGTAGAAACTAACAGTAACACATAGAACTGCCACTTTGGACAAACACCAGCTGTTCTGCTTAAGCTTTAACCAAGCACCAAGGGGAACTTTTCCCTCTATTGCTCACGAAGTTATTTCTTTTCACAGAATCTAAAATATAACCACTTCTGCATATTTTTCATGGACATATATAAACTTGCATACATGCATATACATATATACATATTTATATTACATATATACATATTTATATTTCAACACCACACACATACACGCACAGACACATATATATTTTTGCAACTATCTGTCTACCTAGGAATTACTACCGTGCACATTGAGATTATTGCGGTATGTGTTAAGTAGGTAGAAATTGATCATTTTTATAACACACTAAACCCCAGAATGTGAGCAGGCAAAAGTACAGTTTAGGGTTAGCTGAGGTTTGAAAAAGATGTGGGTTAGACAAAAACTGCTACAGATAAACCCAAGTGCACCAGAAGCTAGTTAATTTATCAAGTTTCCAATAAGCTGAGAAGAGATTCTGTGGCACCAATCTTTTCATTTTTTTTGTTTTTTTTTTTCTCTCCTTTACAGTATTACTGGTCATGTTCAGAAAAGCAATAGCCTATTAGGCAGAACTGCTTTTGTGTGTATGAATAAAGTTTTGGGTACTCGTTATGGAGACAATTTGGGACATTTTTAAAGTTTTAAACTTAGCATGTCATGTTAAGTCTTAAGTTTGATCTTACCTTGGCTTAACTTTGTCTGTGTATGTGTGCTTATGTGTCCTCTTATATGTATAAATTCTATTCAGATGCCCTTTCAAATTTGTGCATGCTAGATGTTTGGATAACACAGCATGTCCTTGAAAGATATAATCAAGTCATGTGAAAGTGTCTTTTTCTTTTTTAAAGGATTTTGCTATTAATGAAAATCCAGAAAGAAATATATATTATTACAATCTTCTAAATACTATCTGGCGAATGGGTTCAATAGAAATCATGTTCTGCTTCCAATTCAACTTAGATTCAGCTATAATCAGTAGATCACAATGGTTTTATATATGTATGTATGTCTATGTATGTATAAAATGCATAAGTCAGTTTAAAGACAGAACATATTTTTAAAATTGTCTTAATTTTCAGCTCCATATTTACTAAAATAAATAAATTCTACAGTATGAATATATAAGTATAGCCTGAAATCATGGAAATAATTTTGACTTAAATGAAAGCTCAAGTTCACGTATTTTCCAGCTTATACCTGGAAAATATCAACTTTTTTTGAACTTATCTGTAAGGGTTGTTTATAAGAATTAATGCAAATAACAAGAGTGAAAGTGAGATTAAATCACCAAGATTTCTCTCCTCGTGAAAATGTTCAGATTTTTTAGACCCATGTACTATTATTGTCTATGAGTCTGGAAACAAACCCTGGTATAAACATAGAATCCAAACCACAGAACATGACTTGTTTAAAAAGTTAAATTCTGTGAAGTAAGGCAGGAAACGAGATTTATCCTTCTGGGATTTTTTTGGCATGAGCAAGGAACTAGGCATGCTCAGTGCATGTCATATCCTTCATCTATCACTGCTCTCTGAAGTAAATCAATTTTTTTTTCTTTTAAGCTCAAACCAAGGGAAGGCAACACAGCCACCATCTGAAATGTGTAGAAATCCTTCTGTTTGACATGGCATTAAACAGAAGAAGGCAAATTACAGTGTGTTGCCTTAAGGATTATTGTTGCACATTTTGTGCCTTCTGGCTGTGGCAGAATTTGTTCCTCCAAGTGAAGTTAGCTGGGCCCAAGCCATTTTGCAACACTGTAAAAATAAATTGCTGCACTTGATAAGTGAATGTTAAACTTGTCACTGTAAGCCAACTGCAAGTTGTTTTTAGTGTCTTCAGGGTAAATTGGAAATCTCTGTTAAGAACTACACAGGTCAGCTTTCTCTCTTTGAAGCCAAGTTTAGGTTATAGCTAGGGAACCAGAGTAAACACTCCTGCTCATGAGAAGGGATATTTCCAGCACAGTCCAAATCTTCCAGATTAGACAACATCAAGTAAAAAACCTGGGATCATGCTAACACTTATATTACATCATGTTACACTTGTAGGACTACTATTTAAACATCAAGATGACCTGAAGTGCTTGCTCAGGAAATTGGAGAGGAGGGAAGTCCTACATAAGGAAAAATATGAGGAAAAGGATCTTTGATTGGCCAATTTTCTCGTGTAGTCCACATTGCTTGCTCCTGAAATCATCCTTGGTGCCAGCCTCTAGGACTTCTCAACATGACTTGAATGCTAAATCTTCCTTCAAACACCTGCAGGCTGGTAGCAAGAACGAAATGATGGTGTCAAACCAACTTTATTTGGGTGAAATTTGGCAATTGGGTCCCTCACATACACAGCCTGTTTGGTATGCATTACAGCTGGAATGCAGTGGCCTTTTTCTCATGCAGACTTGTAAATCTGGGAGTCAGTCAGTCAGTCAACTTTTCTGTTGGAAAGTCCCACGTCATAAAATCAACATGTCTCTTGGGGAACACAGTATTTTGCTAAAATAACAGGTAATTTATTTTTACGTGGAAAAACTGAAACAATGTATTCCTTATTCCCCACCTCCGGATACCTGCACAGAGACAGTTTAGTTGACTAGCAAGTCCAGGCAGGCTGCTGGAATGAAGGTTCAGGGCTGGAGGGGTCAGCTCCAGCATTGTGTGCCTCTATCTAGGACTTGGCTTGGGCCAGAAATGGAGCAAGTGGTTCCTCACATGCTTGTGGAAGACCTTTGTCAGATCCCCAAGTACACCTATCAGTCTTTCCCCAGATCTGGCAAATAGAAGGAAAATAATATTATTCTAGTTCTACTTTTAAGAGAAGCTTATTGGAAATTTTGTGAGGAAGAAAAAAAAACCCAAATATTTCTGTCTATTTACTCATAAAGAATCAATAAAACAATGTCAAATGATAAGTCTCAGAGTGATTCAAGAAAAGACAGGCAAAAGAACACGGTGGCTGGTATATTTCTCTCCAGCTCAGGTTTTGCAGATGGGTTCCTTCTGTCTTGGTGGTTCTTTTGACTAGTGGGAGTAGTGAGAAATTTTTACCATCTGTAGAAAGCACAGAGAAATTGAAAGATTTCCAACACGGGCTGATTACAAGGAGATGCAACCTTACCACTAGTCTCAAGTGCCCTGAATGGGTGAGACAGTAGTTTAGAAACTCAGCCTGTGCAGTCCCTGGTCCCACTCTTCCAAGACTGCAGCTACAGATGCTTGCTCCAGCAGTGGCTTTTGTGATAATGAACACCTCCTCTGGGGCCTGGACTAAGCCCAAGATTAAGTCACTATAGCAACAAGTTTCATGGAGGCATTGCCAGTAAATATTATGGTAATTGGTTACTGAAATCTAGGGTAAGTCATTATTCATGGTCTCAGTATCAAATATAATGAAGAAACATATTTAATATTGACTTTTCTAAACTAGTCCTTGCAAGTTCCTTCAGGCAGTTGACAACATTTTAAAGCACATAATTAAGTACAAACAACAGAGATCTGTAATACAATGAAAATGCACAATATGATTCAAAGTTATAACGGCACTTCAAGATATTTTCAGGGTTTAAAGTGGAAGCTTTGCCAAGCAAAAGGACAAGAGACATCCTGGATGTTTAAAACAGATCTTTCTAAGACAGAGATAAAATAAGATAAATCAGTTGTGGAAGCTTGATGAGTTTGTCCACTGAAACTCTACTATATATTATCTTACTTTCTGCCTCACCAGTTTTGCTAAGAACTCACACAACAAAGGCTCAGAGAGACAAACTGCAACTCTTGAGGCAATTCAATAAATCTTCTCACCCTTCTCATCATTCCCTTCTTTTTTCTTTTTTTTCGCTTCTTCCTTTTCCTCCCCTCCTCTCATGAGACACAGCATCTCTTCATGTAAAATTACTCCTATAGCATGTAACTAGAAACTGGTGCATGATCAGCTGCAGCTTCTATAGAATAGCTTTCATTTATGGTGAAAATGAAGCAACTTTTAAATGTATTCTGGTACACCTGGAATTGCTATTCTCACTAAATTTCCAATTAACTCAACTTTTAATCAAGTACATAATTTCATTTATCTCAGAAATTATTTCTGAAACATTTTGCTGTGGTAACTTAGCAGCAAAAGTGGATACAGAATTGTCTTTTGATTTATATTCTTTGCAAGTGAAATACTTTATTGCACTTCATACTAATAAAAGCTTAATAATTGAAAGGGGCTTTTGCTTCACTGGCATGATGATAAAGAACTGAAACCAGTATGGCCAAACAAACATATCAGGATAGCCCGAGAAAGCCCCACAGAAAACATAGAAAAATAAAATATAGGTAAACATAAATTAATACATTCTGGGTTATTTTGCTTTGTCTCCTGGTTTCTGAGACATCACAGTGCACACAGGTTACCCAGTCAAAACTTTCTGTGCTATAAAAATCATGGAATGCTCTAGGTTGGAAGGGACTTTAAAGTTCATCTAGTTACAAACCCCCTGCAGGGGACACCTTCCACTACACCAGGTTGCTCAAAGTAACATCCAACCCAACCTTAAACACTTCCAGGGATGGGGCATCTACCACTTCTCTGAGCAACATATTTCAGTGTCTTATCAACTTCACTGTAAAAAACAACTTCTGTATATTTAATCTTAATTGACCCTCCTTCAGTTTAAAAACATTACCACTTGTCCTATCACTACAGACCGTGCTAAAAAAGTCTATATCTGTCTTTTCTGTAGTTCCCCTTTTAGGTACTGGAGGGTGATAGAAGTTCTTCCTGGGACCTTCTGTTGTCCAGGCTGAACAGCCCCAACTCTCTCATCCTTGTCTTCATAGGATAGATGCTCCAGCCTTCTGATCATCTTTATAGCTTCCTCTGAACTTGCTCTGGCAGGTCTCTGTCTTTCTTATGCTGGACACCAGAACTGGACACAGTACTCTGGGTGGGGTCTCACAAGAGCGGAGTAGAGGGACAGAATCACCTCCCTCAACCTTCAGGCTACACTTCTCTTGATGCAGCCCACGACACAGTTGGCTTTCTGGGCTGCAAGCTCACATTGCCGAGTCATGTTGAGCTTCTGGTCAAGCAACACCCCAAAATCCTTCTCCTCAGGGTTGCTCTCAATCTATTCTCTGCCCAGCCTGTACTTGTGCTTTGGATTGCCCCAACCCAGGTGCAAGACCTTTCACTTGGCCTTATTGAACTTCATGCGCTTTACACAGACATGCTTCTCAAGCCTGTCAAGATCTCTCTGGAAGACATCCCTTCCCTCCAGTGTGTTGACTCCACCACACATCCTGGTGTTGTTAGCAAACTGGTTGAGGGTGCACTCAATTCATGTTACCAACAAAGACATTAAACAGCACCTGTCCTCTGGAACAACACTCGTCACTAGTCTCCATTTGGACACTGAGATGTTGACCACAACTCTTTGAGTGTAACCATGTAGCCAATTCCTTATCCGCCAGGTGCTCCATCTGTCAAATGCATGTCTTCAATCTAGAGACAAGAATGTTGTGCAGAACAGTGTCAAATGTTTTGCACAAGTCCTGGTAGATGTAATTTTTTGCTTTTCCTTTATTCACCAACTCTATAACCCTGTCACAGAAGGCCACCAAATCTGTCAGGCACAATTTGCCCTTAGTGAAGCTGTGTTGGCTGTCACCAATCACCTCCTTATTTTCCATGTGTCTTAACACAGTTTCCAGGAAGATCTGCTCCATGATCTTGCCAGTCATCGAGTACCAAAGTAGTGGGTAGCCCTGTAGTTAATAAAGTCTTTTTCCCTTTGTAAAAAGGTCAGATATGCTTCCCCTTTTTCAGTCAGTGGGAACTTTATTGAACTTCCACAACTTCTAAAATATGATAGTTCCCTCAGGACCCATGGATGTGTCTCTCTTTGCCTCAGTTTTCAACAGTAAGACAAGTTGTCCGGAGGACAACTGGCTTCTAGAACTGGTAGATAGAGACAGGAAGCCAAATAGTCCCCCTGTAATCCAGGAGTAAACAGCGACCTGCTGAGCCACTTGGATCCTCACAAGTCTATGGGACCACTGGGATCCATCCTAGGGTGATGAGGGAGCTGGTGGAAGAGTTTACCAAGCAGCTCTCCATCACTTACCAACAGTCCTGGCTCACTGGGGAGGTACCAGATGATTGGAAGTTGGTGAATGTCATGCCCACCCACAAAAAGGGCTGCAAGGAGGACCAGGGAAACTATAGGCCTGTCAGCCTGACTCAGTGCCTGACAAGGTTATGGAGCAGATCGTCCTAAGTGCAATCACACAAAACCTACAGGATGGACAAGGGATCAGACCTAGCCAGCATGGGTTTAGGAAGGGCACGTCCTGTCTGACCAATCTGATCTCCTTTTATGATCAGGCGACCTGCCTGGTGGATGAGGGGAAGGCTGTGGATGTGGTCTATCTGAACTTCAGCAAAGCCTTTGACACCGTCTCCCACAGCATACTCCTGAAAAAGCTGGCAGCCCATGGCTTGGACAGGGGCACTCTGTGGTGGGTTAGGAACTGACTGAGAGTGGTGGTGAACGGTGCTGCATCCAGTTGGCAGCCGGTCACTAGTTGTGTCCTCCAGGGATCAGTGTTGGGCCCAGTTCTGTTTAATATCTTTACTGATGATCTGGATGAGGGGATTGAATGTACCATTAAAAAATTTGCAGATGACACCAAGTTGGGGGGGAGTGTTGATCTGCTGGAAGGCAAAAGGATTCTTCAGAGGGACCTGGACAAGTTGGGGAGATGTTCTGAATCCAACGAAATGAGGTTCAACAAGGTCAAGTGCTGGGTCCTCCACTTTGGTCACAACAACCCCCTGCAGCACTACAGGCTGGGCACAGAGTGGCTGGAGAGCAGCCAGGCAGAAAGGGACCTGGGAGTTTGGATTGACAGGAAGCTAAACATGAGCCAGCAGTGTGTCCAGGTGGTCAAGAAGGCCAATGGCATCCTGGCCCGGATCAGGAACAGTGTGGACAACAGGTCCAGGGAAGTGATTCTTCCCCTGTACTCAGCACTGGAGTGCTGTGTCCAGTTCTGGGCCCCTCAGTTCAGGAAGGATATTGAGGTGCTGGAGCAGGTCCAGAGAAGAGCAACAAGGCTGGTGAAGGGACTCAAACAAAAGTCCTATGAGAAAAGGCTGAGGGAGCTGGGATTGTTCAGCCTGGAGAAGAGGAGGCTCAGGGGAGACCTCATCACTCTCTACAACTCCCTGAAAGGAGGTTGTAGCCGGGTGGAGGTTGGTCTCTTCTCCCAGGCAACCAGCAGTCGGACAAGAGGGCATGATCTTAAGCTCTGCCAGGGGAAGTTTAGGTTGGATATTAGGAAGAAATTTTTTACAGAGATAGTAATCAGACGTTGGAATGGGTTGTCCAGGGAAGTGGTGGATTCACCATCCCTGGAGGTTTTTAAGATGAGACTGAATGTGGCACTTAGTGCCATGGTCTTATAACCATGGCAATGTTGAATCAAGGGTTGGTCTTGATGATCTTGGAGGTCTTTTCCAACCCAGTTGATTCTATGATTCTATCTCATCAGGTCCCATGGGCTTGTGACCTTCAGGTTCCTGAGATGGTCTTGAACATGATCATCTTCTAAGGTGGGCAGTTCTTCATTCTCCTGGAATCAACCTTGATCAAGTCCCGAAAAGCAAAGAAGATAAATTTATTGTTCCACTGGGGAAAGTCCTTTAGCCCAGCTGGGCAAATGAAGACCCTTTCATATCTCTTCCTGCTCAACAACAGTTTTGCTGCTTTGCTGGGTTTGGACAATGAGACTTCATGTTCTATTGCAAAGTTGGAGGAGTAGAAATGATTTTGAGAGGTTTTCACATGGCCAGCTCTGCTTATTTTCCATTGGCAGTTCTGCAGTTCTAACACAGATCTACCAAGGGTTGAAATGAAAAACTGGATGCTCCTATACCAGGCAAAGGGGATTGCTGCTGACTATGGCTTTGTGCTTCAGAGTCAAAGTGCAAAAGAGTCAAAGAAATCCTATCAAGTGAAGAATGGATTAACCTGTGCTGAAGGAAACTTTCTTATTGTCTTCTAGTAGTTGAGGTCATCTTCATCTCTGCAGGATGAATATAGATGAGAGGAGGTGTGCATGTTGTGAAAAACCTTATATCTGAACAGAAAAAGAGCCATAGGTCAGAAAACAGAAAAGAAAGTCAGAAAAAACCTGCCTTTGTTTTCCCATTTGTTTATCGTGTGACTAAGAAAAATTCTTTATCCTTTTTCATTTTTGATCTCCACTTTATAAAAGAAATTGTGTCTGTGTTAATGGAAAGAGTTTCTGGATTAAAACTGTTGGTCAGTGAATGTACATTGGCAACATTTTTTTTAAAAGAAGATTTTTTCAAACAACAGTGTCTGGTGGTGATGTAATCCTAGTTAAAGTATATTTGGGGTGAATATTTTTCTGGGATTTATAATGTGTTCTTTTTTCAGCAATAAAAATTGATTTTGACTAGCATATAATCATTTCTTTTTATTTAAATGATTGTTGAACTAATGAATGCTTTACCTTCAGCCTAAATGTTTCTTCTCCTCTTTTTATTTTCCTTTTGATTTATAGCACTAAAACTTGAAGTCACATACTGGTTTAGGCATAAAAATGCACTTTGATAGTACATTGAAGACCACTTCCTACTTCTGTTTGACGAGACCTATTCTTGTCCAAAGACTGTGGCATGGAAATTTGGCCTGCAGAGCTTTGTCCAACACAGCATCCCTTGCTAGGCTCAGAAGTATAGGACAGACCTGGAAAGGAGAGAATTTTAGAGCATGGGGAAGTCCAAGCTGAAGTATCACCGATGCACGATACACCTTAATCCCTCTTCCTGTAACCTGGAGAATATACCCAGATACTCAAAAATCTCGGACAGCACCTGCACTGCATTTTGAGGCAGCATGACATAGTTTAAGAAATATGTGAGCTTAACCTGCTTCTTGTCTTGTCAGAACTGCAGCAACTCAGTGGTTATTACTGAGCCAGTACATGAGCAGGTAGCAGAGCCAGGAGAGACTCAGGTGCAGGATGCTCAGGCAAGGCTGCATCAGGAAGAAGCTTCAGGGAAAAGCCATCGTTCTACAGTCAGGTTGGACCTTCGTCCTACTGCCTGTAGGCCCATACCATGGATGTGGTGAAGGTATGAGTTACTGGGGGTGGAGCTGTGGTGACAGCTTATACCACAACTCAGTTGAGGCATGATAGTAGTTAAGTAGCAGCAACTTGATCGTGTGTCTAAGCTGTAATTGGTGTGGCTTTGTCTACTGTGGTGCTATCTGATCTGGTAAGGGAGATGACAAATATATGGATTTATTTAATTTCTTCATTTACATTTACGATAATTTAAAAGGATGCCTTTCCAAGGCATCTAGCCTCCCCCCAACATCGTTATTAATTCTATAAAATAAAAGTACCATTAAAGTAATCATTTCCACATGCACTGAGCCAGCCAGCTGCCTTCTGAAACTCCTTCCCACCCCTTTATCATTGTGGGAAGCCTACAATCAGCCCTCTCCAAAATCTCTATCAAAAAACTGTCTGGACAGAGTGATGCTACATAGTGAGGCTGTAAAACATCTTTGTGGAAGGCACAAAGCTTTCCCATACCAGAAATAGATAGCATGAATTTATGTCATTTTCAACCTGTGATCTAGAGCCGTCTTTGAGGTGGGTGCCAAAACAAGTATCATTACCATTAGCATCAGCATGTCCTTTTTGTTTCTACCAGGAATTTTACTACAGACAAGAGTAGAACAGTTGTTTCCTGAAGTTCCCTTGTCCCGCTACCAATAGCCAATTTGCATTGAGGACTGATCAGCTCACCACTGGCATGATAGAACAAAACACTTTGCAAAAGATCTCACAGTAGAGATTTGTAGATTCTATCAGCTTTTTGTTGCAGTTCCAGTACCACTGCTTTTTCTGCAAAGGTCTTATGTGAATTTGGCTCAAACTATACCAGATAATACAACAGATTTAAAGTGAGCAGTTCTCAGTTTCTATCTCTGTCTACAGTTCTGTAGAAGTGCCATCCCTGAAGCCAAATTATTCTGGGGTACCAGAAGATTGGTCGAGCCCATTCTAACAGAATATATTACGTATTCCTCATGCAGCTAGATGATTCAAAGGCTGAACATAGAAATTATAGCTGCCTATAAACATGTATGAATGGAAAAATTTACCATAAACAATAATATTGAGATTAAAAAAATAGATTAAAACTGGCAAAGAATTCAGACTGATCCTTTATAAACAGTAGAAGAGTTAGTGGATAGCCTCTCAAGAACCATAATAGGAGCAAAAAACCCATAACTTTTAGCTGAAGAACTTGGAAAAATTTGTGCCATAGGAGAGACCTGGCTATTATCCCCCAAACCAGACTTTAGTACAGCCTTATTGCAGAGAAAAAAATACAAAAAATGATGATGTGATAAAGTACATTTATGTGCAAAATGCATCCAGGTTAGCACTTAACATTATTCCTTATAATATAATATTGTACGATGGTTCTAAATGCACTAACTACTTGTTGTACCTACTACGAGACTTGAATACCCTGAAAAGTTTCAATTTGAAGTTTCTCAGACTGGCCTTGTCTTGGTAGATCCCCTGGAGCTCAGGAGTATTCTTCAGAGGTTCCTCCATCCAGCTGCAAGTCCCTCCTTGAATAGCAACAAAAGCTGTGCAGAGATTGCATGTGTTTACTGAATGCATAAGGAAGATGTATGGTATCAGTAATTAACCAAGGTATCAGTAATTAATCAAAAGATACACAAATGGTTTAATATGTTCCCTAAGAGACTGTTGAAGCGAAGTGGATCCTGCTTTGGATCAGAAAGGAAGAGCAGGTTTTCTACAGAGGTTTCTTTCCACCTCAGTCACTCCGCTCCAGCTTTGTGAGCATTGAAACGCCTTTCAGTGAGCCATGATTTCACTCAAGTTGCATCAATCCTGCCATGTTTGGGGACTAGCAGAGTAGCAAGACTGAGAGAAATGTTGTGTCAAAAAAAAAATAAAATTATAATTTACTAAATAGGAAATTATCTTTCCTCCTGAAAACCACAGTGCTAAAAAAGGAAAATGTTTCCTTTTCTAATAGCTTTGTGATTATGATAAATAGACGTAATAAAATCCCAACATGCAGAGCAAAATCTTTCTTTTTTAGAAAGCGGCAAATTATTATAACCCAAAGTAATTCAAGAAACACAAGCATTTCCTTCAATTTTTCTCCTCAGCAGGGAAGAGAGTTCCTAGGGAGGGGAAATGAAGCTCAGCTGAGCTTTGGAGAAGGACTATAGCAAACTGTCCCCACATTACACATTTCTCAAGCTCTCATACTACTGGATTGAAGAATAAATAATTCTACTATGTAGACATCAAATCTGAAGAGACAAACATGGAAAAGGATCACTTCTAAGGGATTCTCTTCTCTCTGTTTCCTCAAATGTGTTTCTCACCTGTGCCAAAAAAAGAATAAAATTCAACTTTTCTAATTTAAAGACAGACATGTGCTGAGGGACAGTAGAGAATTAGGTCTATACTTATTAGTTTTTTTCTATTTCATACAAGAAAAACATTTAATAATGAAGACAAACAAGTAGCACTTTTCCCACTACCCCAGTTTTTCTTTCGTTCTATTTACTTCATAGTTCAACTAGTGAATGGATTTCCCCACTACCTCATTCCTGCAAGCAGGATCCTGTAGGGTTGATCCCTTCATTTTTCCATGAATTATCTTTGCTAACTATCACATACTAACATATCTCAAATTGAAGTTTTCTGACCTACATATGCTATTTCTTCTCATATCTCCATAAGAACTTCACCCACAGATGAATAATATGCATCACAAAGTTTTCTCACAAAACAATAATACTTCTGTCCATCTTTATGAGACCTTCACTTCCAGTTTTAGCCTACCTTTATGATTGTGTGTGAGATATACACACAGAACTAGATATAACTGAATACCTTTATCTCCTCAGCCTGCTTCCTCATTTCCCATTAGCACTTTAAAATTCCCCTGGAGACCAAAATGATGTGTGCATCTAAGGTTTGTTCTTTTTGGTGTGAGGGTTCCCCCCCTCCCCCATGGATTAGACACAAATAAACAATAGCAATGTTTCAGGGCTAAAGAGGTGTCACACAAAGCACAGAGTGATGTGCCCTGTAGCAGGAGCATTACCAGTCCATGTTAGAATGTGCCAGCTCTAAGCATTATGGATTCCAGTCACTGCACTTTTACCTTAAGAGTAGCAGACATTCTTAAAGCAGAACACTAACCAGTGTGAACACAGTCAAACTGACCAAATTGACATATTATACCCACAGTGCATAGAATCTAACCCCCCAAAAAAACTATCTACATTTCTTTTTCTTTTCTTTTAACTAAAATATTTATCTTCCTTTACAGTAACTCTGATAAATGTGTTTTTCCCTACATCTGCATGAGTGTCATTGTTCTTATATACTCAGCTTGCACAGCTACCCCATTCCTGTTCACAACTCCCGGAAACTGTATGAGCCAAAAGGTGTCATAATAGGCATGGGGAAGAGCAGTGGTCTGTGCATAGGAAGGGACTTGGACAGAAGCATAAACAGGGTTCTGCTAAGAAGGCACCAGCTCCAAAGGGTATTTGCTGCTGTACTGTAGAATGCCAGTGTAGGACAGCAGTAAATTGGTGGCTTCACAAAGACCATCGTCTTCTTTACACTGTAAAATGGCGTGACAAAAACTCAGCCCATAACCCAGGATGAATTTGGAGTCACTGTAGTAGATATTTGATACAAAAATAAGTGTGTCAGGCCATTCTTTTCCCCTTCTTACTTGATTTTTGTTTTGTTTTTTTCCCCTGAGTTGAAGGATTCTCAGTGCAGAGCTGAACCAATATACTCATCCATTCACCATGTCCAGATGTTGTATTTTGACAGGAGTCTTAACAAAAAAGGTTGATTTTGTTGCAAAATTCTGTGATGTTCTATTTTTCTTTCTGTCTCTCCCTTCCCATCCAGGGTAGATCCTCAATGCCCAATTTAGATAAGACATTCAGCTTTTGCAGACTGAAGGGAGATGAATCCCATACTAATGCAGCAGCTCCAATTTTGTTGGTTTGCACACAGCTGGTCATATGAGTGCCAAATGCGTTGTTGAATGCTACACTGTGCAGTCAGTTTACTGTCAACACTTTAGATGCCACATTTGGCACGGATAGAGTCTTACAGGCATCAATATGTTGTTGCTAAGATACTATGCCATAAATATTTTGGAGTTTGTTTGAGGAACTCTGCCATTTCCTTATTCTTCTCTATGCATTCAAGACAGGGGCTACTCAGTTAAAGGACAAGAGGCATTCATTAAAAGGGACAAAAAGAAAACTCTGGGTCATGGGGAAAAAATTATTCATAGGAGGAGTTATGGGTTGGAAGAGGCTGACCAGAGAGGGAATGGAATCTCCATCCTTAAATACTTTCAAAGCCTAATATGATAAGACCTTTAAAAATGTGATCTTAGAAGTTAGCATGCTTTTGAGCAGGAAGTTAGATCCGTGGCCATTAGAGGTCCCTTCCAACTTAAATTTTTCTATGCCATCTTCTTTATGGCATTTAGCTGCTGCAAGCGTGTTTTTGGGAAGAGGACAGAATTCTTGAGTTTTCTTTCTTGTCCTCTCAGAGTGTGGGTTTACAAACCTTGCAGGCATGCTGCAGTGACCATTTCTTCTCACAGACTTTTAATGACCTCAGGGTTTAGTAGGCAGAAGTGCTGTGGTTTGAAGAAGGGTTTAGATGAAGGTTTATGACATCATCAGGTATTACTTCTAAGAGAGGATATTCAAAACCAGTCGATATTGGCCTAAATAGTTCCACTGACATCACTGGATATTTTACCATGGATGTGAATGGTGGTAGTATTAGGGTAAATCCTGGTACTTTAGAAAATCCTGTCAATAGTATTTTGGGAAAGTCTATGGCTTGGAAACCCCATAATTAGAAACATATTCAATCAAAATATCATAACGAACATTGTGGATTTCCTAACTAGGCATGTTAAATTTTCAGAAGCGCCTCTAACTTCCAACAGCCACAAAAAAAAATCAAAATAATAAATTATTCTCCAAAGTTCTCTTTCCAAAAACGATGGTAACAAGAAGGTGAAAGAGGTACATACAAGTGCTACAATATTAGATCTACAAAGAAACAAAAAAAGGACCAGCAAAAAAAGGACCATACTATTGATAAAAATTTTGAATAATTTTTCAAAATGACAGCTGTTTTACTAATGAATCACTAAAATATTTTTCATTCAACTAAATATATTTTAAAAATTGTGGTACATAGAAAGGATATCCCTTGCTGTGCAGGGAAACATAATATGTGCTCCATGAAGTAGGAAACTTTAATGATATATGCAGTTTTGTTATTAAAAGTGAGTTATATATTTTGCTGTACAGTGGAAAATTGTGACCCAGTATAACATATCTTCACATTGTTTATAACTTGAGGAAAATCAACATTCTGGGTTCTCAGTTCGCACAGTAGGAATTACATTTATTTTGGCCAAATGTAATTTATATAACTGCAAGGAACAATAAAACATGAACTTTATAGTGTTTTCTTACCTAAAAATAATATAGAGCTTGTAAAAGTGAGGAGATTATTATTGTAAAGAAAAAGACAGTAACTTAAAAGCTGAAGCTCATTTTACAGCTATGTAAAACTTACTCCAGCTCAAGTATTAAGGCACCTGCGTCTGCATTTTCACCTGAGCACAGTAACCTCTGAACATAAATTTTGTTTTCTCAGTAGCAGCAGAAAAAACCCTTGTTTTATACACCATGTACCTTCCCTTACTTATCAGTAAGTTGGGTTTGGTGAAGTCCTAAGGAACTCTGCAGAGATTTGTACCCTCCAGAAATAATGGTAAACAACAGGTTGTCCACCCGGCTCCAATCCTATCCTATCCTATCCCAAAATAATTTGAGTTATGGGCAAACTTCACCAGTTGGTTCCTGGGACAAGGACTGAGCTTTGACATTGTTTAGTCTATTAATATAGTGTAACGATTAGGATCAAATATATTTGGTTTATCAGAATGCACTCCAGCGATATAGACAGTAAAAGCAACAAAATGCCATGAGTGACTAATTCTTTTCTTGTCCTTTCTGTGGTGGGAGAATATACACAGGGAGAAGTACTACTTCAGTTTCACAGATAGGGAAAATAAGATCCAAAGATAAGGAAAGGAATCTTTTAAAACCTCATGAAGGACTGTGTCAGAGCTGAGAGCAATTACATTGGTCTCTTGTTTTCCAGTCCTTTGCTTTTTTAAAAAAAATTAATTTAAAATATTATTTTTTTTTACTCAAAGGGGATACTATACTATAATTAAAGAGAATGAACTATTGAAGAGATGAAAATAGAACAATAAAAAACATAGTGCCACAATTGACTGCATAATCTGTAATCTTGAAAAAGAATATGTACCACAACTAAGTCATGCATATTCTTTCAATGAGTTTTCCAAATCATCATCACAAAGATTTATAATGTCATTTTTAAGACTGGAGATGGTTTAGTTGCACCTCTCTGAAGAGAGCTTTAACAGGAGATGAGTGGTTGACAGAATTACCATTTCCTGCTAGGCTGATCACCTCTGTTCCAACACATCCTGTGCTTAGATTTGTTGCTTGTACACAACAGATTCATATGCAGCAGCTACCTGTTCAGAGTGGATTTTTTTGGTTTCTAAAGGGATAAATTTAGTGGTACAAAGACTTGATTTTACTTGTCACTCTAGAGCAAAGAATGCATTAATCATGAAAAATCAAGCATGGAACTTTCTGCTTTGGAGTAATAACAGAGTGTTTCAATTTTTTTATATACATATTTTTAGAAACTGCATTCCTGCTATAATACTCACACATTCAGATCTTTTGCACACTTAGCTGTAGGCACTTGTGTAGATATCAATAGAAAGATAGAAGGATCTGCAAAGGCTAAATCAAATCATAGTAATTGAACACTCTTCTAGACAAATCCATCCATTGCCTTTAGACACAAAGCAAGCCTTGGTTCTTATTTAAATGATACAGCTGCATACCTGAAGTGGGATGGATCTAGAATTTACACCTTATTTAAAACTATGAAGATAAGTAGTCTGAGTATTTGAGTTTTTTTTCAAAGTCATAACACCAGGAGCAAGTGAAGAGTTTGAAAAGTCCTTGCTGTATTTCTCAAAACCCAAAATGAATTTCCAAATCTTTCCCTTAAATACTAGTCCTCTAGCCATTTGTTCTTTTTCTCAGTTAATTCCTCACTGATAATCACTATTCATTTCCTGTTCAGAAGTAGTAACTATGAAGCAGGATGGTTGGAAAATGTGTTCAAGTCCTTAAAATGGAAACCGGTCTACACATTTAAAAATCTACATAATTATGATTATTTTTAATTAAAAACAAACAAACAAAAACAAGTGCCCTTTTTCAATTAAATATTTTTATAGGAAATGAGTATTAGGGAAATACTATGGAAAATATATTTAGTATGCAAGAAGCTTCTTTTTTCCCCTCACAGTTTCAGATCATTTGGGCTATCTAAACCAAGGCAGTTATCTCCACATTGTTAAAGACATGGGTGTGTTGCTATCTCACCTGGAACATGAGGCTTTCTGGAAGAAAGTCTCATTAAAGAAGAAGGGCAACATCAGACACCCGGGAACTCCAGTTGCAAAAGACACAAGAGTTCACTTGAAACAGTATTTTAGTTTTTGAAAGAACACTTTTAGGATTTTTTGTATCTTCTTTAAACAAAAATAAAAATCTTAGGAAGCAAAGGATGCCTTAGAAAAAAACCCACTCAATGTTCCACAGAAAAATTTAGAAATCTTCCTAAGAGAAAGATTTTCCCACTGCAAATATGAGTAACTGTGTCACATCTACCTGCCTTCCCTCTTTCTCTTTTCTGGACATTGTTGGATATGCACAGTAATTTTATCACATCTAGAGGACATAACTATTCCAAAAGCATGGATTGTCAGTAACAGACCTAATACCTTGACCAGGAACACTGAGCACTCTTTTGGATAAAACAGTTAAAAATAGATTTCTTATTTTATTGTGGTTTTATCATTTTTGTGGTGCAATTTTGTTAATTGTCACTAATGACTGGAAAACCCATGACAAATTACTGAACTGCAAAGCAGCAATAAAGTGGATAAATGTAATAAAAATGAGGTAATGGATCACAAAATGTACTTTGTGTATTTATTTGGACAACTGTAGTTTAGTTTAATTTTTTAATGATGCTCTATTGTGTCCAGTAAATGCTTCTAAGATCTGGTTTGTGAGCAATAATAAAACTTTGGTAGCAAAGTTCTCAAGGCATTCCTTCCTAAGGGAGGAAACAGATGGATCGCATTTTTTGTCATGGCTGTTCTGTTTCATTTTGTGTAGAGTAAAAAAAACAGCACTTTGAAGGAAAATGGAAAAAAAAAAAAAGGATTATTTTCTCTTACACTGAGGTCCACTTACATTATCCCAGCAGTGTAAAGTGTTCTTATAAACTAAATCCAATGAGACCTTAATTTACTTTATTATCAAATTCAGTGTAATTATTACGAGATGCCTATGAATGAACCCAAAATGCAGGGAAAATTACGAGTGTAAAACACAGAAAAAATTGAAATGGATTTGGGGTCATAGGGAAGGGGGAGAACCAGCTAGTACATGGCATGTAAAATGACAGGGACAGGAGAAAGAAAATTCTCATCAGCTCTGGGGAGAAGTTCTCTTTTGAGGTCAATTCCTACTGTCTTTAATTCCTGAGGCAAAGACTACTGCTGTTAAGGAGTGCAGGGCTGGTTCCCTTTTGAAGAACACTATGAAGTATTTAATGTTCACAGAGTGCATCACTGGCCCCAGGAGAAAAGGTCTGAAAAAGGGACCTGAAAATTCAGTAGTTTCTTTAAGGTCATCCTGTTCAAGGTGAGGGGTTTCCTCCCAGTGCTGCGGGCAGGCAATGAGCCTCCACATCCATCAGAGAAATCCCTAGAAAAAAAGAATTTCATGGATCTGAGAATATCTATGGGGGGCTCAGTCTTTTAATCTAAACTGTTTTTCTTTTAGTATTTTCCTGTTTTTTCCTGACAACTGAGGTATTATATAAGTGCAGTAAACATGTAAGAATGTGAAGTTATGCTTTCCATATGAATGTAACAAAAACATTGAAATTTCTTACTAAAATCTTCAGATATCCTTTGAATGTTGTATGGGAAATATGCAGCCCTGGGAAAAAAATGTGATTAAAATGTACTTACTGCTGGGTTCTGATAAGATAACACACAACTTAATGTTCATCCCCTTGCAGTGTGCATGATTGTATTACTGAGGTTACTATGTTTTGCCTAACATTTATACACAGTTACGTATAGTTTTATACACACACATCTCCACACACAAATATATGTATATATATGCATGAATTAGAAACATGTTCTCTGGAATTATGGAGAACTCTACCAAGAGATCAGTCTCCTGCTTCCTTCCCCAAGCCCATGTATATCCACACAGCTTTACGAACAGAAGTTATCTTGCTGACTTATTCTGTGTAAAACCATGCTTAAATGGAACCACAGCTAAGAAGTGAGAGAGTCTGAGAGGAATGCAAGACTGTTTTCTTTTAGTTTATCACATTAATGATATAATGGGAGCATATTTAGAAAGATTTTGAGTTTTACAATCAAAACCAGTGTTAAAATAACTTTTTTTTTTTTTAATAGAAGAGGTATAATCACAGTCCTGGTATTTTGGGGAAAACATTTGCTGGTAATGGGGAATTTTAACTCTCCGTCCAACAAGAGATGTAAACGTTATACTAAATTGTGCCTTTTGTCTGGGAACATATAGAGAAGAAGGTTTTTCTGTTTTCTGGTTCATGATATTTGCACTGGACAATATCTACTCTTTTTTTTTTTAAACTCATAATGGCATTATTTATGTAGGTTAGGACAGGTGAGAGGAGAAGAGATTTGCAATTCTAGCACCATACCCACAAAAAAGGCTGTGAAGCAGGATGAGATGAATGATTTCCAGTGATATATCCAAATCACATGCAGGTCATGGCTGGCTTTCTAAATTAAGAGATTCCTGAGGGACAAAATGATTACCTGTAAACCTACTTAGCCTCCTGGGCTGGGTCTGGAAAACCACAGATACATCCTGTTATATTGTCTGGACTGAGAACCATTTTATCACAAATGCTTTTAAAAATTTAGTTGCAACTGGCATGAAACTGTTCTGCTCACTTTTCAACTATGTAAAACACCAAATGTCCAGATAGAAGGCCAAGACCATGATTGCTGTCCATTACATTATTTCCTCTTGCTCAAATAACCAAACCTCTGGTATGCATCCAGAAGAAAATGTGAATCTCAGAAAGTGAAGCCAAATAAAAAATATACTCCTGTACTAAGAAAATTTGGGAAACATGAGGTATGGATATCTGATGGAAACATGCCTTAGAAACGTATTGCAGTACCTCCATTTCTTTACTGGATAAAGAAGTCATATAACTAGATCACACGGTAGGAAAATATGCTATGACGAAAACTGGACTCACAAGGGTAGCGTAAAACAATTAGTCATGTATAACAAAAGAGCAACGCTAAAATTTAAAGGATTTTATATGAAAATAAACATAGTCTGTTTATTTTCTCTGAGAGTACGATTATCCATTGAGAGTGGGATTAGACATTTATGAGACTGAATGATGAAAGCTATTGCACCATCTTGGATTAATCTCTTTTTTTTATCTTTAATGACATATTTTTGCAACATGCTTGAAGTAGTAAATTGCTCTTGTAAGTACTCCTTTTGATTTCATGTTGGTCCAGTAAACTCCCACACAAAATTTTTGCATTTTAAAAAAGAAGTGGTCATCTCCTGGTTGATATAAATCTGTGATACACTTATCTATTTCTAATATGATCTGTTTTCTAACCCTGTCACTGACACAGTGGGGGCTTCCTGACAGTAACAAGACAGCAAGGACCTCTCTGTTGTCCCAAAGGCAATGACATGTTTGAACAGTTTGTTCGGTGGGAAGTACCATTAAAAAAACATGATGGACCAAGGAAAAAGCAGAAGGCATATATCAAATGCCCTCTTTGAGCCTGAAGGATTTCAGAAATATCCACTAGCAACCTGGTTTTGAAAAATTAGACTTGGTCTGAGTGTGGAATAACTGCTGGCAGGAATAGTAGGGCAAAGAGAAAGAAGAGATCTGAGACTACAATTTAATCCTGTGGGACTGGCAGTGGAGGAAAGCTTTCACAAAACACCCCAGGCAAAATCCGTGCTTTTTGGGACACACTCCCACTCTGAGTCCCCACGTTGCAGGGCACCAAAGGGAGAGCTGCACAGGTGAGGACAGCATGAGGTTCTATGGTTACAACTGCGGTGCCTGTTCAGTGGGGACTTCAGCCCTTTCTCAGGACTGGACTTACACACTAAAAAGCTGGTAACACACAAAAAAGCTGCTAACCTTCAAGACTGTACCATGTGAACACCAACCATCCAGGACACAAGCTTGAGCTGGGTGCTCAAGCACACACAGTACCTGCTGGTGGCTCCCCAGGCCCTTTGGTCAGCTCACCCTTGTTCAAGCAGCTTGAACATTTCAGCTCAGGCTGAAGCTGAAGAAACAGCCAAAGGAGTGGACAAATAATGCACAGATCACCCGGCTCAGAATACTCAGGCCAGTTCTCAAGACTACTCATCACATTTCTGTGTTTTAGCTTGGCTTTTATCTCTTAGGGACCAGCCTGTAAGAGTGCAAAATGACTTCTATTATCCTACGGAAGTCAATATAAAAGGATGATCATTGATATGTTTGAAGTTACACTGAAGTACCTAGGCCATTATTAAGTGGCACATTATTCCCTTTTTATTCACATTTGCTTAAACTCACTGTTGTTATTTGGGTGTATGATGCAAGTAAATATCTTAGGCAATATAAGCTTCCTAGTGATGCTGTTAAAAGGTAATTGGGAAAGATTCACACAACCAAACTATCCTAAACTAGGAAGCTAATTCCTCTAAACTAATGAAACATAGACCCCAAAGGGACCTCTAAAGGAGCCTAGATGTCTCAGTGGTCTATAAGAAGCCTGGAATGGATGCCTGAAGTCAGGCAGTGTGAATCACCTCCTCATCTCTGCCTCCCTCCTCCCTCTCATTCTTTCTCAAGATGCCTCAATCTGTCCTTTTAGCACAGGCAAGCTTCTCACAGTGCTTTTTTTTTCTTTGCTTTTTTTTCTGTAATTTAGTTCTCAGTGTACTTCAAGATGAGCACTGTCTCCTCTCTGACAGAAAGGGAGAGGGACTTTTGTTCATAAGAGATCAGCATGCAGCGTTCTCTTGCAAAACGTGATGTTTTGTTTAAGTATCACTGCTGGACCTTGCAGAGCTTGCAAATATTTCCCGCTGTCTATGTAGCTCAGATTTCACTGTTGTCTTCAGGATTGCCCTTCGTGCTGAACCTAAGGGAGCACTTAGACTAATAGAGGAAAGTAAGCATATACACTAAATATCGTCAGATACAGAGCAATGGGTAGTCTTCCTTTGACTTCTCAGGTAGGAAAATTGGTCAAATTTTATCTGTATTCAGCAGGTGAAGAGTCTATCTTGAGATATGTATATGAGATTGTACCCTGGGATAGGTATGGTTGACTTGCTTATCTGTAACTGATGGTTGTTTTCTTTCTCCAATCTGTAGATTAATCTTGCTATAAATGCAAACCCTGAAACTGGCTTACTGGCATCTGCAAAACTGATGCTATGTGAACCTTGACCTTCTTACCCCACAAAAAGCTCTGAGATGCACATTCATAAAACATGAATACTAATATACATATATGTATGTATATGTATTTTTTAGTTTTTCTTTACAAAGCATGGAGACATCTTAAGTGAAACAGGAGTTCCATGAATGTCTTTGCACGATGGTAGCAAAAACACAAGGGGAGCAAGATTAAGAGACATCTAAGTGGCTTCATATGAGTCAAGAACAGAGACAGTTGCTCACTTTTTTGGCTTTCTCAGGCCTAACTGGTCAGACTAAATGTCAAAAGTTAGGCAACATAAGATGCTCTGGTGACCTGAAAATAGAAGCTGTTAAAGTACTGTATTATTGGCATGGCTGACTTAGTAAAGTTGAATTTCAGATAAACATTATTTGTATTACAAATAAAAATGTCAAGCAAAACAAGAGACAAATACGTGAATATATACAGAGAGAGACTCACTGCAGAGAATTTATGAGAACAGATAAATGATGAAAAAATAGGCGAAAATACATCATAGACTAAGTGCCTTGCCAGAAACTTCAGGGGAAACCATTTTTAGGGTGAAAACTTCCACAGAGCTGGGAACTGACCGCCCATCCCTTGAGTTTTAGCCTAGAGCCTTCACTGCAGTGCTGTGTACACAGAGGTAAAGGCCATGTACAGCTATGGCTTTTGGCAGTTCAAATATGTGCAGAATCCTGGCCCAGCTAAAGTCAAGAAGTCTTTTACCCCTGACAACAGTGAGGTCAGACTCCCTCTGACCCAGAGGAGTCTGAGGTGTCAAAGAGGTGTCGAAGCTTGCTGTTGGTGGCCGCCACTGTCTGCTGACAGGCTCTTCACATGCCCTTAAAGGCTCCCAGTGCCCCGAGGTATCATAGTGGGTTAAAGACCCAACAGCCTTGCTCCTTCAATTCTCCCGGCTTTCATGGAGGACATAAAAATAATGAGGATATAGCCAACTCACAACTCACACTTTTTCTGTTTTTTTTAATCCTTATATGTGGTGGAATTAGAGGTTTTATAGGAAGCACACTTCAGTCACAGACAAGGAATGTGTCAAGCTTTTCAAGGAAAAGAGAAACATCCATGACTTTTGCTCCTCACATTGACTATATGAAACTCTCTTCTTGATCATGCACAGTGACCTCAGAATTCAACTGGGCTGTGAAAGATGCCATTTCAGCTCTTTCTCTAGTCTTTTGGACATCTGAACTCATGGCTCTTGTCTCCCACCAGAAAACTAAAAATAAGGAGGCTAAAAAGAATGGAAATCTGTGAGTCAAGGGAATTCTCTCATTTTTTACTTCTCAGGTTTTTCATAGGACAAAAAGATATTATAGGCTGATATGCAATCACAAAATTTAATGGTTTGAGGGCTCACCACATTTCCTGCATTCATACCAAGGATGTGTCTATATTTTACATAATTCTTTAAAGCAGGGATTGACTTCAAGATCTCCCTTTAACACTATGAAATCCCTTATCACTACACTCAAAGTCATATTTGTGCTTTGTCATCCTTACTAAACCTTGAGCTATCTCAGAGTATCAGAAATGCTTTAAACTAGGGAAGGTGGAGAATAATGGCTGAGGAACTTCTGGAATTCCCCAAAATTTTCTCAAAAGCAAAAGCTTAGTTAGGAACTTTAAAAGTTGTTTAGAGAAAGCAGTTCATGTCAACACAGAGCTCATGATTCAGTTTTTAAGTTTATTCAGAACTACTAAACTTTTATCTGATGAAGTCAGTGGCTCACAGTATGTGCAAAGCATGCTGCTGGCCTTCAAAGCTGTGGTCAGTTGGCAAGCTGATCTGATCACTGCAGGACAGCCTCACTCTTGCATCAAAGCAAGAATTTTATTTTTTTTTTTTCAGAACTTTCCCAACTCTTTTACGGGAATTTTTCTTGCCTAAACATAGGCAGAACTTGCCCCTTAAATAAATATGGGTATTGAATACTGAATTCAATTCAAGAAGGCAGTTACTGATAACAGATTGAAATAGACAACCCATATTTTCAGGCTTACATGATCATTTGCCTGAAAAGATCACGTGACAATTTGAACATGAGTTTACAGCCAGGTCGAGACTTTCATACACACTGTGGCAAACACACACTCTGTTCTGTTTCACTCATGTCTCGCTTCCTGAGTCTGAAGATCTAAATTATTCTTTTCAATTGTACCACAGAGTAACTTTTAGAAGCTTATTGTCAGACTACTCATTAATGGACTACTTTTAAAATATGCAGGCCACAGTAACTATTGTTGGTGACAAGACACTGCCTGCAAGAATAGCTTATACATGAGTTGTATGGCAGATCTACAGAACAAAAAGGCCAGCTTATCAGTAAATCCACATACTTTCTTCGAGTAATTCTTCTAAATCTGGACACACACAAATAACAAGTATTGGAGTAACGTAAAGTGAAAACAATGTTTTGGTTCTACTACTGCTCATCGACGAAAATTGAGCTGGCTTTTAAAGAAGTTGCTCTGGTGTTGAAAGAATTGTGTTAGGAATTTTGAGCTTTAGCTCCAATTTATCTGAACTGACTTAATTTTGAAACATTTTGTTTGAAAAGAGTAGCAGTATAAAAACAGCTGCACCTACACACACAAAAACTCATCCTATGTTTAAAGTCTCTAATGCTTGCCATGCATTGAGCTGGCATCTGTATTTAGACAGCCAGCTAAATACCGACAGCTGTTTTCACCAGTGGTTTATGCGGGCTGATAGAGAACAAGATAGTGAAATTATTAACAATGGTACAATAGACAAGAAACTGATTCATCAGATCTTAGAGATATTAAATTAGCAAATTATCACTATGAATCCTATGTATCAGGAAGATATTAAAAATAAAAGAAAATATCAAGGTTTTAATTCTAAATCAAGAAAGACTTTCTAGTTAATAGTGGAAGGAAAAAGCCAGAAGTACTGGTACTGGAAGAAAAAACTCCCTTACTTCAGGAAAAGAGGCCAAACATTTCTATTAGAAGACAAAAGTGAACAGATTTTTACTGCTCTGAGAGAATATATCATTCTTCATTTCCTAACACTATGTTGAAGTAATAGGTTAATGCTTATTGAGGAAAGTAATGACACTTTTTGAATTATTAGACCTAGTTTTGAAGTGCATAAGTTCTCTTATATAGATACTGTGTTCATGCCAATCTGATTTAGCTCTGTTTAGCTGTGGAGCTCAAAATGGTGTTGTTCCATGAAATCAAAGTTTCCTTTCTTATCCCCTAGGAGGGTAGATTCACTAGCAGTAAGGGAAACAAAAGAAAAACCACCAAAATTCATTCAATGGAGGTAAAACTGGACCTATACTTAGTCTTAATGCTTCCCTGGAACTTACAATATTGTAAAATAGGAAAGCTTAACATTTATTGTTGCAAATGTCCAAGTGGATCAAATTGGAAACAATCACTAGGTATCAAACTCCAAGTAAGTATAGTTTGACTGCCAGATCTAATGACCTTACACCAACTTGGAGCTAAGATCATAAAGTTTTATTTTATCCTGTATTTCGGCCACAAACAGTCTTCATTAGCAAAGGCATGGAAATAAAAATGTGGCTGTAAAACCTTGGCATGAAACATGAAATTTAAGTCTAAAAATAAAGATAAATGTAGTAAATAGTGTTGTAAATGATGCCAATTTTCCTGATTACCTAATCCTATGTAGTATATTATTAATTAATAGCCAAACAATTAGAGATGAATGCAGTGGGAGAAGAAAAGCATAGAGTTAGCAGAGAAATATAAATCTCCTGTTGCATATGAGGCAGAAAAGGGGTAAATATGTGCAGCTGCATGTACTTCAAAGGCATGTCAGCTGCATGCTTATTCAGGGAACAAGAGGCCCATAAAGTGACGTTTCCATAGCTTTGCAGAGACACAATCCAGCTCAACCACCTCACAGTTACTGATCCCAGGTCGCAGGCAGAGCTGACCTGCGCCAGGGTCTGCGTTCCATCTGCACTCCAGTGCTCCCTCGACTTTCCTCTGAGGAAAGGATGGGTGAGTCCCCACCTTTGACATGTTTCACCATCAATGTGAGAATTCTACACCTGCATAGCAGAACTTTTCCATTTGAAATATGACTTGTGCCTAGAAAAATTGTGGCTGTCCCACCCCTGGAAATGTTCAAGGCCAGGTTAGAGGGGACTTTCAGCAACCTGGTCTAGTGAAAGGTGTCCCTGTCCAAGGCAGCGGGTTTGGAACGAGTTGACCTTTAAGGTCCCTTCCAACCCAAACCGTTCTGTGATTCTATGATTTGGTAACTCTAATGGAGACAATTAGATCAGTACTCTGCAGAGGTTTTTTATGTCATTCTTAACCATGGTGCTACAGACAGAATTGTAAGAGAAGGCCTTGGTTCCCTCTTGTTCCTGTATCACAAGACCAGTGAGTAGGAGTCAGCTCACCTTTAGACATCAGTGGCTCAGATATATACCTCTGGACTAGTCATCCAGCTCCCTTTTTAGCCAGCAGAGAGAAGTTGCCACTACTGGCACTCTGTGCTATTGTCAATGCCAGCTTTGGGATTAGGTGTGCTGTTCTACGGAAATGCTTGCTTTTTCTTTCCCTCTCCCACAAACCCTCTCTTCATTCAACAACAGCTGCCCCCATCAACAGAACAAGGAACAAAACACGAGAAAAGAATATTATGAATAAATTTTTATGTGAAATTTTACTTCAGTGTTACCCAGCTTTAATAATGCAATATACAGAGATGTGAGAGCCTAAAACAAATTGATGAAAACCTTTTTTGCATTATGTAAGGAACATTACATCATTTTTAAAGTAATTAAAGTATTTCCAAGTCAAATATTTTAAAACTTCTAATTTTTAAGAAAGCTTTTTGATAGCATAAAAAAGGAAAAATATTCCCATTCTCTAACAGCCCCTTCTTAATGCAATTTCAGTACATTACACCTCAATAAAGCAAAAGGTGGGGGAAAACCCATTCCAACAGTTGTGTCAATTATTTATTTGGAGAGTGTTTGAAAAGAAAAGCAAAACCAGCTGTAATATATCTTCCAATCACTTTACCTTAAGTTGTTTTGAAGAACTGAATTTGTACCTTAATACTGAAGCCAGGTCAGCTCATTCATAGATATGATCATCCTTGTTCTCCTTGTCTGTGTATACTTCAGACATTCTCTTCTCTTTCTTAGATCAGAACAACATGCTATTATCAAGATGTGGGAATATGATTTTAGGCTATCACTTTTTTCTACTTTATTCTTAGATAATTTCTAAAAATTTTTCTCTGTGCATTGCATTTTTTAAGTTCTTCTGAGGTAAAAGTGGGTATTGGCAGAACTAACTTTAAAATCTCTTCCTTCAAAGCTGCTACGAGTATCTTGTCTAGAGTATGATGTAACATAAGCGAAGTTAGGATTGTACAGTTAGGTGATAATTAATATCTGCCATACTTAATTATTTTAATAACTAATTTATTTTCAACTAACTCCATCCACATTCTTTTTGCTCTCCTTCTTTAAAAGAAATTCAATTATATTAAGCTTTTGAGTGGTTTGATTGTTTTTGGTTTGGGGTTTTTTTTTGTTGTTTTGTTTTGTTGGGTTATTTTTGTTGCAAAAATGTTAAATAAAAGTTCTAAAAATCCATTAGTTATTAGGACAGAAAACCACAGTTAATCTGAGATCTGTATCATCTTTTGCTAGGGCTCATCTGTCTCTATTTATTACAAAGGTAGTTTAGGAAAGCTAAAATCCTAATGCAGAAATGTCAAAGAAGTTATTAAAGTTAGAATGAATTGAACTAATACATTATTATAAGTCAGTTTGACCATCTTTAGAATTAGTTTATTCACCAAGATGCTGTTGTGATGGATGTTTTAAAATGAAAAATTCTTTAAAAGAAAGTTATAAATCTCTTTTCTAGATTTTTTTTGTGGTTTCCATTTCTAAAACAAGCACAAGAGGAACATCAATAAACCATCAAAAAAGGTGAAGGAGGGTAAAGAAAATTCACTCTTGGGAGTTTATTTTTTCTCTTTGGAAGTTGATATTTTTTCCTATCCTGTTTTTTCCTTTGTTCAGTTAATAAAACTACAAACCCGTGAAAGAATGTCTATACTTTTTGGTTTGAAAATGTGAAGAATTTTTTAGTCTTAGACCTTAATAACTAAACCTTTTCATGCATTTTGTCAAAAAAAAAAAAAAAAGAAACAGTGAATTTTTAATTTTTTTACTATTTCCTATGATTCTTACTTTATTTCTCTAATTATTCCACCGAAGGTGGGGAGCTAGGAAGGTGCATAGGTAAGAGGGAATGTAGAAAAGCAGGAAGCCATGAAGAAAGGAAAAGGTTTAATTTTTTTAAGCTAAAGAATTTAAAAATGTCAATATTTCAGTCTTTTCTAAAAGATAAAACATCTTTCTAGACATCTCAATTTTATATACCCATACAGATTTTTCTTATCTTTTTTTCTGAGAGCAAACATCTGGCCTAAGTTTGGCTCTTTCTCACTTGCTGTAGAAGCTTCTGTACATACATAAATGTACATGCATGTGTGTGCGTGTAAAACCAACTGTGGAGCACTAGTGGATTTACAGTACTTTTATAATTAAGTCCATGCTCCTGCATGCTAAGAAATCACCCTATTAAATATTGCCATACAAGCAGTAGGTGGGCTTAAAGTTTTTATTTTCTTCCTTATTTAAATGTATGTATTAATGTTTGGAAATTCCCATTCAGTGTACGTAGTGCATTGAGACCAAGGCCAGGAGCATAAAACCACTGCCAACAAAAACTGAATATGTAAAACAGGTTCAGTTAATTCTACATCAAAGTTTTCTATTGCTTCGTAAAAGAAATCTACAACAATAGCAGGAAATTGTAACAAATATGTGATGGGGGAGGGTATAGCTTATAAACCTAATCTCATTCCTGTTTAAATTAATATATATTGTAATAGTCTAGGGGCACTTGTGTATCATTAGACACGTGTTTCAGAACAGAGCAGCTTTACTCCCAAAACCAGAAGGGAAAGCAGTGAGGGCCACCCGCAGAGGAGCAAGAGGGGCAGCTTGCCTCAGCGGCCTCCGTGGGCAGAAGAAGGAGGGGATTTCACATATGACAGCACATTTTGCTATCTATAGGCTAAGTGCAATGAATTCCAAAAACATTAGGTTTACATTATGAAAATGTGTGAGGTTTGAGGTTGTTTGGAAGACCTTGACTGTCCCATGACTGAGTTTCATGGTGCAAATGGCCATACCCAAGACTTCCACGTGTGCATTGATCCTTGATGAACAGTCCTGCAATACTGTTGCCATTCATGACCTACATGTAAATACTTGCAGAGTAGTTCCAGGACCTTTCATTAATAAAAGGTATGTTACACTTCTGGAAATTTTTCAAAAACCACCTGCACACAATTTGTAGATTGAACTAAAAAAAAGTAACACTAAATGTACTGGGACAGGAACAGACTAGAGCTAAAGGAGCATTTGATGTTTATGATCAGCAGAGAGGAAGATATAAAAATAAAAGCTTGAGGAAGTGTTGGCCTGCCCAAGGTTCAGATTGGTGCTGGGGGGTATTATCTGACTCCTCTGTCATGCCAATGACAAATAAACTATCGCTGTATCTCCTAGTGTGAACATTACTATAAAACCTTTCGGACAAGGGTGAAATACTGTTGAAATACACTGCTCTTTTTTGTTTCCACCTGTGGGATGGGAACTTCATGTTGACACTCTTCCTCTCTCTCATCTTGCAGACTTACAAGTTAGTTGCACGCTAATAAACTAAATGCAGACAGGGATCACTCCCAGGCACTGGCACGTAATCATCTGTACTGTTAAATTGTGAATTGCCCTTGGAACATTTTGTGCACTTGCCAACTAGTATTCTCACAAATAATACCCAAACACGGTTCAGAAGTTAGCATGATACAGGGACCTTTCCCAGAAAGGAATAAACACATGAGCACCGCTGGCTCATGTTCAACTTATTGTCCATCACGACCCCCAAATCCTTTTCTGTAAAGCTGCTTTTTCTCCAGTTGGCCTCCATCCTGCACTGCTGCATGGGGTGAACTCATCCCAAATGCAGGATTTTCATTTGCCTTTTTTTAACTTTTTGAGGATGTAGTTAGAACATTCTCTGTTGAAGTCCTTCTGATCAGCAGCTCTGCCCACCAGTGTATTGGTTGCTCCTCCCAATTTGATATGGACTGGAAATTTCCTGAGGATGTACCCCATCACAGTGATCAGCTCAATAATGAAGATATTAAATGTTTCTGGGCACAGTATCGATCCCTGTGGGACACCACTAGTAACCACCACCAGCAGGACTTCATTCCACTAATCAACCAATCTTTCACCTGCTTGACCATCCATTTATACAGTCCATATTTGACAAGTTTGGTTATTGTGATGCTGTGGAAGTCTGTGTCAAAGTCACTCCTGGATTCAAGCTAAACAACATCCATTTTTCTGTCCTTTGTCCACCAAGTCACTGAAGGCAATTAAGGCTGTCAGGTATAATTTCACCCTTGATAAATTCCCACTACTGCTGTTCTTCTGTGCTGTTGGAACAAAAATATCACCAGAGAAAATTGCCCTAGCTCTAGAGAGAGGAACAGAAATGAAGGTGAGTGCTGAAGCTACATATCCAGGCAGCAAAGAGAGGGGGAAACTGAGCTAGGAAGAGCACAGCAATGTAAAAATCCAGTATCAAGAGAAGTATGAGTGAGCAACAAGCAGATTCATAGGACAGTGTAGGTTTGAAACAACTCTTAAGATCATTGAATCCAACTGTAAACCTGAAACTGCCAAGTCCACCTCAAAACCATGCCCCTAAGTATCACATCTACATGTCTTTCAAATACCTCCAGGGTTGGTGACTCCGTCACTTCCTTGGTCAGCCTGTTCCAAAGCTTGGCAATCATTTCAGTGAAGAAATTTTTCCTTGTTACTTGGGAGAACAGGCCAACCCCCACCCTAGGGAGTTGTAGAAAGCAGTAAGGTCTCCCCGGAGACCCCTTTTCTCCAGACTAAACAATCCTAGATCCCTTAGTCTCCCCTCACAAAACTGGTTCTCTAGACACAAGTAGCTGCATTATCTCCTCATACAATATAAAATTAGAACCACAGCACTGCAGTGGTGTGACTACATTGTCCATCATTAGTCAGAAACACAGAACATCTTGGTACCTCTGACTTTCATTGTAAACTGCATAGCTAAGATAGAAATCCTGGTCACTGACTCAGACCTTGGTGATTGTAGTTCCAGGTCTTGCACAAAGAATCCTATGAATACAAGAAATGACAGCAACTATATTCCATTGGCTTTTAGTGGAGACAAGACCCATTTCATGCAGTATTAGAGCATGAGTGTCCTTGAGAGACAAGCAAAAGAGAACTATTGAGATAAGAAATCATTTTTAATGGAATTTAAATGCCACAGTAAGTATAAAGGTTTCACATGTACAAGCGTGACTTGGAAGCACAAATCTGATATATGCGTGTCATTTAGGCACATTGGAGTCCAAGTCTTACTGTTTTCACTGGGATTGTCAGTTGACAGGGCAGCCTAAGACTGTTACATTGGTGGGGCTGGGGAGAAAAATCTTTGTCTAAACTGCAGAAGTTACTCTTTCCAAACAGGTGAAAGACAAAGGGAAAAAGTACAGGAAGAAGAGAAGATTTCTAAGGAATTCGGAAAACAAACATTCATTCTGCACCTTCATGCAGTCAACTGAGAGAAGGAAAATAATCTAATGGCATACTAAAAAGGGGCTCATCTTTCCAAAAAGAAGCTGCTTTTTGTAACATGACCTTTGAGTGACCCATAATATCCCAGTCTGTGGTCTCTATAATAAAATAAAAAGATAGGGGATGCTACATAAAGCTGTGACATATCCCTGCTGGCTCAGAGACGCTACATTGTGCTGATTATGTTGATGCTTCCTTCATATTGCTGTACTTGGCTCAGGATCACAATGAGAGGCTGAAGCACTATTTTTTGCTGGCATAGAGCCACAGCAATAGTAAGGAATAGGACAGAGGAATGCTCTGAGATATCTGTAGTCCTTTTAAAGAAGAAAAGAATAGAACAATGCCTAAATGTTGCAAATCCCCCTCTTTCAGCCCAAGGAAATTAACCTCATTAGGACTGCAAGGTCACTAGGGCAAGTATTCTGCTTTAAACACTAGCAAACATCACCAGCAAAATGAGCATATGATAGGTTACTCTCTTCCCTCAGCACTGCTAGAGCAGTATGTCCTAGCTCCTGCAAGCCTTTGCCTCTAGGGCAAAGAGATTTTGTCCTCCACCTATGCATGCAATGCTGTATGTTTCAAGTACTGTTGCAAGCATGGTTCTGGAGTTGTGTTTTACAGCTCTGCTTCTTGGACTGGGCGCTGGTGTTATTTTTCCTTTGCTTCGTGCTGCACAGCACCATTGGGAAAGCAGAATTCTTGTTCAGTGATTTGAACTTAAATCCTTCTCATCAGAGGTTTTGCTTTACGTTGATCTCAAGACTGCAAGGTCTGAGGTGAGGTAGCTCAAAGTGAACTTTTGCAAACTCTCCAGAGGTTGAGAGCTGCTGTTCCACAGCTGGGATTTCCTATTAAGTCATTCCATCAGATTGAAACATGGCGTTTTGTTTGTTTGGATTTTTTTCTAAGAAGCAGAGCTGAACTTTCTCCAAAGGGCATGTGTATGGTTCCCTGGGTACTCTCAGAGCAACTACCAGTATGTTGTAAAGGGAAAGGATTATATGTTCAGGTTCCTGTGAGACTCAGAGGGTCACTAAGAGGTCCCTTGCAGCCTGATGTCCTTATTTATTATGGTCTATGTTTTTATCATTTTTCTGCAGTGCATAAAAGTTTTCCATCAGTTAAAATTCACCAATAAGAATAATTATTTGTGTTATCATACCACCCACTAGCTTGTCATAGCTATAGCCCAATTAAAATTAGTTTTAATGAGTTAAGATTTTGCACTAGGACCTTGTAAAACTTGAAGGGCATATAGTGATAAGACAAGTCGAAATGGCTTTAAAATGAAAGATGGTAGATTTAGATTGGATATTAGGATGAAATTCTTTACTCAGGAGGTGGTGAAGCCTGTAACAAGTTGCCCAGGGAATCTGTGGATGCCCCATCCTTGGAAGAGTTCCAGGTCATGTTGAATGGATCTTTAAGCAACCTGGTCCAGTGAAAGGTTTCTGCCCATGTCAGGGGGGCTGGAACTAGATGACCTTTTAGGTCTGTCTAACCCAAACCATTCTATGATTCAATGAAAACTGGATAGAATACTCAATGCAATAAATCTGGTATGTCAAATGCATGTTACTCAGTAACTGGTTGTTTCAAAACACTTTTCCCACTTCTTTTAAAGCCAAACTGAGTCCTCAAGGACAGGACTGCAATGTTTGTCTGTGTGGTAGTTTGGTCTAGGCCTTCCTTGGTGACCAGTTTGTAACCAAGGAAGTGCCCAGATTTACCCCATATTCCCTAAGATTTTTACATAAGCCGGGGTATAAGAAGAAAGGAGGAGAGGCCTTTGCCCTCTTTTCCTTCCGGTGGCTTTAAAGGTGCAGGTTTCCCTGCTGTTGAGTCTGTCAGGTTGGAGAGCGAGGCCTGGTAAGGCCTTGTCGACCTTGGGAGGCAGAGGCTGCCGGCAGTCGCTCCAGCGTGACTCTCCGTTGTCCCAAGGACAGTAGTAAGATATTCTTTGCTAATTCTTTTAGTTGCTAGATCTTGGGCTATTGATCAGGATATATATATTTTATTTTGGTTTTGTTCCTTTTTTTTCCCTTCCCCCTTCCCTTTCCCTTTTCCTTGTGAAATTGTATATATATTTCAATTGTATATAACTGTAATATAAGTGTAAATATATTTATATGTATTGCTTTAGCTGTCTCTCATTTCGGTTCTCTTGGGTTTGGGGTGGGGGGGACTTCTTGTGGTAAGGTTTGGAGACTTGGCAGGGAGCCAGTCTCCAAACCATATCATGCAGGGGCATAATGCAAATTGGTCATGATCTATACCCATCATATCTTTGAGGAACAGCAGTGTTGAAAATAAACAACAGTAATAAGGAGAAATTATAAGCAACCATCTTCTCTCAAAGTTAATAGTTACCAAATATGAAAAAAATGCACAATAGTGAATATCAGCTAATCAGGATATGGTTGTCAGCTGATTTGAAGTTTTAGAAAAGTTATGTGTCAATATGAGGCACAAATACCTGAACAGTGTAAACATTGAAAAGGATTGAATTAAAAGTCATTGGTTCCCTGTATGGTGCTGTTCCTGTTCAGAAAAGGATGAGCTCACATCAAACTCACAGTGGGAATATTTAGGTTTCCACATCCCTGTAGTTCTTGTATCCTTTCTTTGAAACAAAATTTAGGTCTACTGTAGAATGTTAATACTATGGCATGATACTAGTATATATCACATAGAATCAGCTCCTTTCCCAAAAATATTATCAGTGGTAAATTTCTTTCTTTATATTTCCTTTATGCAAGGCAATCTTAAAGGGTTCATTTGCTATTTCTGATTATATACCTGTCTGTTATTGGTGATAAGCACTCAAAATATGGTTTTTTCTCCTCTCTAATATTGTGTGTGATTAAGTACCTGAATTAACAATGAATGTTAAGATCTTACAGGGGTCTTATCAATGAGATTTTCTAAAGTATTTGTACGTCAAGTCTGTATCTTTGGACACTCAGTTTTATAGCTTCTGTAGACTTTGGTTAGAATTGTTCTAGAGTTGAAGACAGGCTGAACTGGGCTGTTGCTTGCAACTTGCAATCTAGTAAAAAAATCTTGTTTATACATTCTGGCAGAAAGGGGAGAAACTACCAACTTGACAAAATGCTTTGGGTAAAGAATGTGTTTGTTAGCAAAATGAAAGCAAGACATCATCCCATCTCTCCACATGGTTTGGCACTTTATGAAACAAGCTAAAGGAAGCTGTGTGTGGCCTGAGCCATGCTAAAGAAAGCTCTATAAGCAGGCAGTTACGGGCAGTTTCAACACAAGGAGTCAAATGGCTATTCCTAGGACTAGGCCTTTTTTAATAAACAAAAACCAAATGAAAATGTCCCAGTTATTAATATTGGAAGAGTTGGCTACTGTGCACATACAGTATATTTCCATTACATTTTAAAATCAATTCATAAAGCTGCAGGCCAACATTCCATAGAAGTACTGCTGGCCATGAATGACATCCCGATTGTGAAATGGGATGGAAAATGCACTCCTAAATGCACAGTGGACACATTTTGCTAAATGCTAACAACTGGGACATTTTAATTTGTTTTTGCTTATTACAAAAATAAACAAAGTAAACAAAAGGCATGAGTGCAAAGCAAGGGAGTTATTGAAAAGAGCCTTTCACTTAAGTCCTTTTGGCTTAACCATCTTCTGTACAATTTAATTTCTAGAGGGTATTCTCTCAGCTGGTTCTGTTTAGTTTTGACTACCAGATGTGAGCATGGGTCCGTTCCTTGGCTTAAAGAGACAGCAATGTAGGCAATTAGAGAACTCTCAAATCTTTAAAGCATTGTTTTGCCATTGTGAGAAACCTTTTTTTTTTTTTAATTAAGGCAATTTTGGGAACATACTGCCTAGTGAAGAGCTGGGTTTGTGGCTGAAGTAGTCATCTCTTATAGGTGTGAGACAAACATTTCCCTACATAAATACTCAGCTCAAATTGCCAGCTTAAAGACATTAACCTGCAGAGTTTAACTGTGCAAGACCTGCTTGCTCTATGGGAACAGGACAGTTGGGGAGCTGGAGAGGAGGGGAAATCTGTAAAGTATGATCTGTCCTATAAGGAATACCAGAGAGAGGAGCAGCTTCTTCTCATCATTTATAATTGCACATGACAGTCTGGCTGTCAGATTGAACAGGGCCGGAATGATTCAGAGGTTTAAAGTACAAAGGTATTCATTTACAAGGAAATCCAGGTCTCTTGAGCAGCTGTATGGAACAGAGGAATTTAGAACAGTGAAGGATTGTCAGATTTTACAATTTGTCCTCATTCACATTTAGAAAGAAACCTAGTTATTTCAAAGGACTCCACGAAAGACAATGAGAATGGTTTGAGGTCAGTCAAAGCATTGTATTACAGTTTTGAGTTTTGTATTATATAATATACTATATATTAAAAACGAATCAACCAAAGAGTCAGTCTAAAATCAAAACAGCTTGTTCTGGAAAGCTGTAGCGGGAGGCTTTGGCTGTGTCCACATGAGCAAGTCATGCAGCCCAGGAGTGGGTCTGCAGTGAGAAGCTGTTGGTGTTGAGGACCTGACATCTGTACTAGACACGCTTTTGGGGGTTTTGCTTCACACTAGCTTCAGTCTGTTCCCATGGTTTAAACATTTGTAACTGGAGTACATTAGCTGTGCTTCTGGAGCACATCTTCCAGTTGAATTTAATCTGAAAGGAATCCAGTTCACTCGCTCAGAGACCGCTCCGTGATGTGAACCGGAGTGTGGTAAGTGGGAACAAACGGGGGATTCATTTCAAAAGTGCACTTGAGAGCCGAATGAACATGTTGAAGCAGACTCTCCCCTTTTCTATCTTTTTAAGGCCAAATTTCAGAGAAGAGGACATTTTTTCTGCCAGCTTTTCAACCCTAACAGAAATATTCTTTCTGACAGAATGCTGTTGGGAGTTCTTTTTGCCAGTTTTATTTAATGCTTCTCCTTTCAGTGGGAAATCAAACAAGAAGCAGGCATCCATTTCAATACCCTACACCACCCCAACCCTATCGAGGGCAGGATGGATTCTTCAGGCCTTGAATCGCTCTACAGCGATGTCACCAGATCCTGCCATATCTGACAAATACTCTGGGCAAACATATGGGAGGCATGTGTTGTGTCTTGGGGCGGGGGTTATTATTTTCTTAATCACTGCCACAACTGTGCTCTATGGTTTTGGTTTTTTTCCCTGAAATGCCACTGGATTCAGTTGGAACACAAGTGTTACTCCTCCTTGCCCCTCTGCTTCTCGCCTTGGAAACTCTTTCACACAAAGGCTCTGCTTCACTCAAGTGACATAGAAAGAAGATGAACTCGCTGAGAGATTACACCGTGTAGGAAGCTAAATTGTTTTGCGCTATCTGTTCCTCATTTGTCTTTTTCCTTTTAAAAAAATTAATAAAAGCCCCTTTCCATTCCCCAGTAGCCTTTTAGGGCTTCTATATCAGCTGGTTACAAACTCACTCCCCTTGTTTTTCCAGATATTTTAATTTTTCAGGTACAAGAAGCCATCAAACATATGACCAATATCAAAGTAGTGGGAAGGGAATTATCCAACATTAAGAAGTTTATTTAACTGGATTTTGATTTCAGGTCCATTTCTTTGCATTTCCAACTAAAATAATTTGTTTTGGTGTAAGTGGTAGATGGATTATGATTATTTTTTATTATACAAATAAAGACTTTTCTGGAGTACTTTTGGGTGCAAAACACTACAAGGACCCTATTAGGAACTTCAGAAACACATTCTTGCTTGGCTTTGAGATATTTGAATTTGAATTAGTGTTTAGCTAACTAGAAAAACTTAGAATTAGTGCTTACTGAAATCCCCACTAGAATTTTAACTGATTTTAAGCCAATCCAAAAATTTTAGCTCATATACCCTTTTAAGCAATAACACATTATTTTATTAGAATAGAGAAGGGGGATTTTGATGCCAGCTCCAAATCATGAAACAGATTGTGACAGAAGTACCTTGACTGTATGGAAATTTGCCTGTATATATTTATAAATGCCCTTTTTATTCCTGGTTTCCTTTTCTGATTCTTTTTCACAGTGGATTTGGTCCTCATTTTGTAGAAGTGGATTTTGGTCCCCCTTTGCCTGTACAAGGTAGTTTCTGTAAAAAATTGCAAATATTCAAACACAGAGAAAGGGCAATGAAGTTCTAGGTAGAACCTGGTGCACAATTTCCTGAAAACCACGATAGCTAGAGTGCAAATTTACACACAAGGAGAGTATCTGGAACTGGTACACTCCGTGTTCTGGAAGGTTGGAGGAAAATAGCACTGGGAGCAGAAGCATGATGTTCAGCTGCAGAGCAATTCAGCCAAGAATATAGCAATTATAATTAAATATTATTGTGTCTTTTAGTCTTTATTTTTTTTCCTAAATGACCTTATTGTTTAAATAAGGGCATTCACTGGGCTAAGGTCTTGACCCGAGATAATCCTTTTGGCTGTGGATATTAAGATAGAAATAACCATAGCAACCATAGAAAATTTCATAAAACATTTGTTTGCTTCTGTTTAGCTAGAAAAGTCCAAATAAAAAATGTCATATATATCTGGTGTGTGTTATACATTGTGCCATAAATGTCATTTGTTAGTTGTTTCTCTTTTTGTGGTTTGGGAGGAAATTCCAAATGTAGCTGAGGGAATCTGGCTTTAAACATACAGAGAGCCCTCATTCACTATTGAAATGCATTCTGGGAGGACTGCAAGATGTTTTGTGCAAGCAAAATTTGCCTGCACATGATAAGAGATATTTTAGGAAAGTAAAGTAGAATCAGAACAACTGGGAAAACATAAAGACTGAGTTTCTTAAAGGGGTGTACTTATCACAATCCAGAAAAAGATGTAATTTCATCGATGTATTTACAATTGGAAAAAATCCTGGTATCTCATAAAGACAGAGGTCACAAAACTTTTTTCTATAAAATAAATTTCTTTGTAAGCTTTGTCCCCAGCAAAGCTTTGCCTAAAGAGATATTCCCCAGAGGACTTCCCAAGAGACCTATGGATGGTATCATGTTCCAAACACTATTTAAGGGTACATTTTATCTTGTTTGATTTGTGACATGAAACATAAAATAAACATAGCACAGAATAATCCTAGTTTGAGACTAGTTTAATTTACCCCATACCCAAAAGGAATGTAACTGTCCAAACTGGAATTATCTTCAAGCAGTGACAAGGCTGTGTTAATGACCATAGCTGGTAAAAATCTGATTTTGTATCTCATCTGGAAAACAGCATTTACAGTAGCATATTATGGCATTACAGTGCAGTGCTGGGTCACTGGAAGAAAGAGAGATCCCCTCAGTGAGTAACCCTGAGGTTTTGAAAAACCTTGTTTTTACAATCTTTCTATAAATTTGAGGCCTTGGTCAGTCCTACAGGATTTGTCCAGAGGGGAAAATATGCAGAATTTTAGTGAACTACAGGTCTACTTAAGGCATTCTTCCCTCACCTCCTCAGGCATTATGTTCCAGTAAGAGTCCAGGGAGACACCAAATTCAGTCACCTTCAAAACAAAGCTTGGTAAGCTTAGTAGAGCTGTACAACATGGTGGTTGATGACCATCTGCTGATCCAGGAGGTTACTTTTGCATTATATTCTGTGCTTGTCACGTTAGAAAAAGTACTTTTATATTTGAGATGGGATCAGGATGAAGCTCCTCTCACCTGACAAAGCTTCAGGGAGAGAGTGAGAGGGTCCTCTGGACCAGAGACTCCAGCTGTATGAGAAAATTAGGCAGGTTGCCACAGAGAAGTTCTCTTGACAGGATAGGTCACAAGGACATCATTTCATGCCTGGAAATTTTTCTAAACTGCAGACATAATGTGAACTTTGATTAAGCTCAAAAACCAAAAATTAGTTTTTTTAATTTGATCTCAGTACCCATAGAACCCAGCAAAAGCTAGCTGCCTGTGAAGCTGACTTACTGATGCTTTCGTTGCTTGCTATAAGCGCAAGTTGCTCTTTAAAAGGAGAGAGAGTGGCCCAGGTACTGGAAATTCACAGTGCAAAATACAGTCAAAAAAAGAAGCAGGAGTTAATCTCGTTCTGGAGATATGCCAAGCACTGCTTAAATCAGGAGCTGAGTCAAAGGAACTGAAGACATTTTGACATCTTGATCCAAGTAGGAAGAAGCCTTCAAAGGCAGCTTGAGGCAAAATTCACTGGCTGCACACATTGGAGTACTATCAAAGAAATCTTTGAGGTAACCCAGCCAGCATCATGAAGAGAAAACCTCAAGTCTCTCTGCACTTCAAGGCTCACCATAAGTCATGTTTATTTTCAGAATGGCTGGTTCCTCACATTATGCATGGCCCAACCATTTCTGCTCTATATTCTATTGTTGTAGACTTACATGACAGCTCAGTGACCTTTCCAAAAGTGCAAATATCTGGTATTGCATTCTGCAATGTAGTATTGGATGTGAGTCCAGGCTGACCACAGGAACAGTGGAGAAAAATTGAAATGTGTCCTGAATGTATTTTGACAAACACAAACCCTACCTAATAATGATTCGATAATATGTGCTCACTAGGGAGAAGAATTGTCGTTTCTTGTTTCTTTTGTGGGGGCCATTATCTACACCACAGGTGTCAACAGACTGGTTATAAGTCTCAGAAGTGCAAAAAAATTCAAACAAAAAAACCTCATTATATGATCAACATTTAATGAGTTTGGGCCTTTGTAAAATTAAAACGAAGCACTGTGAGGAACTGTAAGAATGCTAAATAGATGACAAATAACATATACTAATTCAGAATAAATAACACACTGATTTCAGTGCAGTCGGACAAGAGTGAAGTATTCACACACAGATTCCAGAATGTTTTCCAAGAAGGATGAACACGTGGTGCTTCTGCAGATATTCACAGAATTTTATCTTCACCAGAAATATTTACAGCATAAAGCACAAAAGCCACCTCTCAGCTTATATTACAAAGCCAGAAAAAGTCTGGGTTTTAGGCTGGAAAGAGAAGCTAAGAAATCTCAACAACTGTGAACCTTCCTTCAATGCCAGCATGTATTTATTTTAGTCTATGTTAGTAAGATAATAAAATTGCTATAATCTTGCCAAAGTAGCATATATTGAGGATGTTTGTTTTCAGTTGCTTAAATGCAATCAATTGATACAAAAATTTAGTGCTGTTAATTACATTCTTTACATGCTGCTAATAGAAGCTGAAATTACTTTTAAGTAAATATTGTCTTAAAGGTACATTCTTCTCCTCCTTTGCAAGTCAAGACCAGCAGATCAGTTAACAGCTATTACCTGTTAACTTCTGCATCTCTGAACTGACTATTATTGAATCCTAAGCCCACACAAGGATTTCAGTTGATTCTATATGGCCATGAAAGCTATAGGAAATGCTCAATACTTTGAAGATGGGTAACATTGAGGTAAAATCTTATGATGGAGCCGTTTCATATTATCCACAGATATCTGAAAAGACTTTAGTGGTTCAATGCATTACAGAATAAATAAAAACATTTGCTGCTGAATATTACACCAACCCATATAACTGTATAATGGAAAATAGTGTGACATTTATCTCATGCCACTGATCTTAAAGATATCATCATCATCATGGCTAGGCTTCGCGAACGAAGATTTAGGAAGAACGAAGATTTAGGATCTTAAAGATATATCACTCTAATATATTCCTAGCACATTTGTATGCTCAAGCAATCAGGAATAATAGATGATTACTCATGAATACCAGCATCATTGTGGCTATTTTAAGTAGTCAGATCATACAGGTGTTTTTCTCAGGAAAGGAAGATTTGTGATTTCTGCTATGCCATAATAACCTGACTCAAGTGCCAAGTGTCACATCCTAATAAATGCATGGACTTGAAAAATCTATTGTTAGGCTCAAAAAAAAAAACAAACAATTTCTTCAACAGCTTATATTTCTGTTTTACTATTTACTATTTACTATTCTTTAGAAAGGATTGAATCTCTTAAATGCTGCCTAAAGAACTGTATTTTGCTTCAAGGAGAAACATTCACTCTACCTTAACCTCATCCACTTAAGTTACTACTGTGAATTCTCCTGGGGATGTACCCTAATTTTGGCTACTGAACTCAGGTTATATTCCTAACGTGAACAGCACAGTACATTTGTAAGCTGTTATTTTAATCTTTGAGTTAGTAACATCAGAAAACTATTACCTCTATCACAATATTGCCTAAAACCGGGTTGGCCTCAATATATCTGTTTATATATAACTATGATCATCTCCAATCTCATGAGATTGAGACTAGTCTCAACAGACAGCTGAAGGGCTTTCTTTGTGGAGAAAAGGGACGGCTTTTCTTGTCCATTTTCCACAGCTTCGCTGTAGTCTTGAGTAAACAGCTCAGCTGTCCCAGGACTGGATTCTTAGTTAATGTCAGTTTTAACTTCCATACTCTAGCAGCTGTGATAGGTTCCTTAGGCTGAAGACAGGTCCAGTGGTTCATCTGAGGGGGTTAATTAAGGGTACTTAATGCCAATTTTTAATTGGTGGAGGGGGTGTGGTGGTGTAAGATTTATTTTTATTTTTTAAAGGGAATGGTGTATCACTGTTATCTTTATGCACACATTTTTCATCTAGTTGTATACCGAAGTATTCGCTCCAGTCTGAACTCTGCGATACCAGGTAATGCATAAAGGCAGAGGTACACCTCGCTTGAGAAAGTTCTCTGCTCAGATGGAAGACACATGGTGGACAAAGAAAAAGATCCTACTATTTAACTTTTATACTGGTGTAAATGCATAAATTTTATCTTTAGGACATTAGTCACTGAATATTATTGCTTTATGATCTTAGATTTCAACTAACTACCATTTATGTTTGAAATATTTGAAAATGTTTTTTAACAAAATATATCATTCTTTTCCTTTTCTGCCTATGATGAAATACTGAAAGAATCACAGATGAATCGAGGGAAAAGAAACAATTACAGCATCTGAGTGAGGTTTTCAGCCTAGCGGGCAAATTTTTTCCGAGTTCTTGCTTTCACTGGGTATAATTTCATTTTCACCGGTGGGAGAAAAGGACATACCACCTAAGCTGTTCTAAACTAATAACTGTGATTATTAGTTAAAAATTCAAGATTTTCTGGTCCATTTCCCTCAAGGTTAAATTGATACATTTGTTCTATGATATTGCCATCGTCAAAATTGTGGCTAGAAGTGTTCCTTCTGGAAAGGGTCCCACCAGTAGAATGAATTCTCCTGTGCAAAAGAAGAAATTACATTGAAATATGGAGCTATTTCATGCCAAGGAAAAGAAAACATTGCTTAACATGGGAAGAGGGGCTCAAAAACATGGCTGCAGAGAAGAAAGCTTGACAAGTTGCTTTGACTTAGCAGAGGGTTTGTGTAGAACTCAATCTTTGCTCTTGAAAGCAAGTTTATTTCCTTTTTTATTGTTCTCCTTTAAACAGTTACACAGGTTTCCTTCTGCATTCTTAGTATGTCAAAAGAAAACTACGAGTCCTGTAACATGAAACATGAAGCAGATTTGATCAAACTGTGAGAATCTGAGTATCCTTGACTCATCCAGTCCTTCAAAAATTCAGATTATGTAATATATATTATATCATTCCTCCCACTACAAGGTTTCAAGCTTACTTGAAGATTAAGATCATTAAAGTAATGGAGAAGAAATACACCATAAAAGGAAGATCCTACACACCTGGATTCCTTTTGCAAGTATGTCATCTTTGCTAGACATGAGTGACAATGACAGTGATAACAACCAGACTTGAATGGGTTAATGGGACAAATTAATAGTATCAAAATGCATCACAGGATATAAGCAAGGTGAGATTTATAGCCTACCTTTCCTTAGACCATTGATAAAGCTGTAAAGCCACACAAACTGTTTGGCACACTGGTCCCAGACTAGGTCTAAGATGTAAAGCCTCATTCTCAGGCATGCAAAGGACTTTCCATGCCCAAAAACTTTGTCTTTATTTTCCTGATTTG
>NW_020897742.1:1631400-1677887 GCF_003984885.1 Neopelma chrysocephalum | reverse complement strand
TAGTTTTTCCAGAGGTTCTAGTTAAATTATTCTTTTAATGAAATTAAAAATATCAGGCTTTCCTGAGACTATGTTAGGTTAGCAGATCCCAGACTGGAGTCTGAAACCTTATGCTGATTTGTGGAATTAAAAAATTAGGGTTCTTGACTTGTAGTAGAAAAGATTTTGGAAGTATTGATTTGGATCATCATGCCACTTAAAGGATACAAGTAACTATCCAGTATTCTAAAGCTAATGGATGCAACTAGCTGACCCTTCCACTAATATTAGCTCTTTTTTCATCCAAACAGGGTCACGTAGTTACCATACACCTCAGTGACCCTTCTTTCATCTATGTTCAGTTCAGAGAAGAAGGTGCCTCTAAAATATTGGCAGGCATATGAGGAATAAAAATTTCTATTAAAAATGGATTTATTTTGGATACCATTAAGACATGGAAAGATTCGGCATCTGTGGCACCTGATGGACTTGCTGTCTATTCTGTTTGTGCTGTTTCCCCTTCATCGCAAGCTTTTATAAGACAATATTGAGTCTTTTATATTTAATTAGAACCTTATTTGATTCTCTTTCTGGATCTGGCTCTGCTAATCATGGTCTGAATCTTTTTCTGTTCTCCATACCCAGTAAAAATATTACTAGATAGCTCTTTGTTGTGGTATTTCGCAATCTAAAATGTATGCTTCTCATTTGAAAATATTATACACATCACTTTAGCATGGTATTTCAGAAAGAACCATAGTTGGGCTGGGGAAATTAATAATTCTCATGTGAAGTGCATTCTTTAAATAAATATTTTAATACTGTGTTTATTCAGAAGCAGCTTCATGGATTTCTACTCACTATGAGCAAAATAGTAGACTTTTCCTCACTGATGTTTCCATTGTCTTGGGAATACTTAACCAAGATATTACTGACCACGAGTACTTGGGAAAATTTTGTTCCAGTGAGTTACCTCTGTAGGGGTAAACTGTAGGAGAATACTGGCTTGAGCACTGGAAAACTATAACGTGAGTGGAAAACAAGAGTTTAAGTATGTAGACAGAAGCTATGCAGGTCCAACCAATAGGCCTGACCCATACTGGTAAGTCTAATAGCAACATAGTTCTGTTTTCTCTTATCAAATATAGTATTTAGATTTGTTTTCATATTTTTATTTATGTATTGCCATATTCTATTTTATTGATCTTCGGCACATTAGCCTAAGAAAACTTTTTTACTTTGGGGTGTAGATAGGTGTCTTAATTTGAGTGTGGAAGATGGTGCTCCCTGATGTTTGCCTAGGAACATTAACAGTCAGATGAATCTCAGCAAAGACTTAGATACAGAATTACTGAGGAAATATGTTTTTCCAATGAGAACATTTAATCAAAAGCAAGCCTAGCATATTTTGGTTGCAATTTTAAATACTTCAGTGATAAAATGTTAAATCATTGCTATACATTCCTCTTTTCATGTATAGGTTTGGTTCCCTTTCTGGATGTCAAATACTGTTCTATTCAATGGGACCACTCACATGATTGTGGTATTTTGAGAAGCCACGCAGAGAGTGGAAGCTTGTGAGAAACACACTATAGTATCCCAGTATTGAAAACCCCTTTCAGCAATTGCTACTACAAGGAAAACATCTGCTTTTCAAAAAATAAAACAAAATGGCTACAGAGAAAATCTAGATTGCTCATATAAGGACATTTGAAAGAAAAACTTGTGTACAGTCCCCGATACATTTTAATTTCCAATCTACTTGCTTGATGGATTCTCAACTTGCTAGGAATACTTTATGATTAAATGCAATTTGTTTATTACCTGGTAACACTCAGCCTCAGATGATAGTGCTATACCTAGAAAAATGCAGAAACCACCAATGCCAGCACTGTTTCCAAGTTCTTTTTTTAAAGAATTTCCCCTTAAGAGCTAGAAGAACCAGAATCCAGAACCAAAATTAATGGATCTACAAATGTAGGAATCTTCACTTAAACAAAAATATACATTCCAGGAGAGATGACCCATCCCCCAAATTCACAAAAATCTAAACAATGTATGGGATGGAAAAAGAAAGCATTGTCATTACCATTTCACAAAACATATTTCTGTGCTTATGAGGACAGAGAAATCTGTGTCGTTAACTCCGTGTGAGTCTGTCTCATCCTACTACTTTGCCTGATGGGGATCAACCAGTAGTAGCAATGAAACTCACCTTCTGCAAAAATACTGTTAATTGTCTACCACTGAAATAAAACTTAGGGTTACAGTAAGTCTTAAAATTTTTAAGAATAATTCGGCTTTGATTTTTCTTTTTGCCATTGTTATCTCTATAACTGTGAAGCTATGTTTGCCACCCCTATATTAAGGCTACTGAGTCATGAACTCTTTAAAAACAAGGACATAAAACCACGGAATTCACTCATGTCGTACCTGGGGTTATATCTTTGATTTTTGGCATCACCCCAAGCAATGCAGGACTTTTAGGCACGCTAATGTAGTATTTGCATATGAGCCAAAAGACTTTTTTTTTTTGTCTCTGGCCTGTCTTTATTTACCTTATAGCTTAGGCATTCTTAAAATGCATTTGTGTTGACGAGCTAGCGCAAAGGAGATTATTAGTGCTTTTTGAGCAATGAAAACAAGCAAGCTAAGCAAAAACCACTTTTGAATTTTTCTAGCCTTACGTTGTAGGTTCACGGCTCCTTCCACATTGTGCTGTCAGCGTATTTTACTAGCCTATATCATTTTTATAGATCATGAACAGTAGAGGCCTAAATTTTGACCCCTGTCGGGCCCCAGTAAATCTAGTTTTCCACAATCTAACATAGCTTCTCTGTTTTCTGTTTTTCCATCAGCACTTTATCCACTCCCATGTACTTTCCTAGATCCTGGCAACTTTTAGCTTAAACAGAGACCTGTAGTATGGAACTTTGTCAAAATGTTCTGAAGATCCAAATAAATTATACTGAGTTTTATCAGCTTTGTCTGCAGCCTCCTGAAGCATCAAGTTAGCCAAGACCTTTTCTTTCTAAATCATTCTTGTTATCTCTGTTAGTTTAGCGTATGTATTTACTTTTATAACATGTCCTTTACTATACTTTGTATTACATACCATAGTGATGGGATTGCAGTTCCTTGAGAATGCCCTTTTCAACTTTGTGCAGAGCTGTGCTGTATTATCCATTCATTTCATTTGTGTTATGTTAACTGAATAAAACAAGCTTTCCAGTACTCTACTGCAAGGCAACCCCAAGTGCTTCATGAATCCTAGTGCCTTTTTTTCCCTCAGATTTCTATTTAATGCTCCACAGTTCCTCAAATGTTTCCACTGCTGCTCCATAAAGTTTGTACAGATTCATCTTTGTACATTTATACTGAATATCATGATGCCAATAAAGTTTTTACAGCAGAAATTTCAAAATGTGTTCAGTAATGTATAAAACCTTTGAAAGATAGTTGAAATATTGTAGGCTATTGTTTTGTTGTCAGAGGACCTCTATACCATGAGTGAAATCAGTTTCCATTCCAACTTGGATTTCCAGATTTTGTAATGATTTTTGATTGGTCATCATTTATAGAGGGAGTTCTTGCTGGGATGAAAATTATTTTTATAATGCTTAAAACTGATTATTTTGTGAATCTTAGTGACTTAACATGAAGCCAATTTTTGAAAAACATTGGAACAGTTCAGTTTTCCAAATGTATATAGGAGGAAAACTTCTGTTATTAGAAATCCCTTCATGAACCTAATTTAAAAATACTTATGGATTTTTCATGTTTTAACTTTGAAACTGTCAATTTCTTTAGGCTTGCTTTTCACATCTAAACCAGGCAATTGCTAAGGTAAAGAATGATTAACAGTTCACTTACATCTCTGTTTTTTTGAATCATTGGCACTACTTGCAGATTTAACACATTTCCTCTTTTTATAAACCAGTTGCAGACATAATGGTCAGAATAAACTTTTCTTAAGTCAGTATTATAAGTGACATTAATGTGTCAAGTCAAACTAAGCCTGAAGCTACATTCCTGTTAACTCTCAGAAGGCAGCAGAGGGTCCCTTATTAAATAAAGGACATTGGTTTTGCTTAGAAGGCTCAATTTGGTTGCAACATGTAGGTTTCCATTTGAGAAGATTTGGGATGCCCTAGATGACCTCCAGAAAAAACCCTGCACAGAAGGATATAGGTCTCTTGTGGTTTTTATGGTATGCCTACTAGACCTTTGCAGAAGTCTTAGGCAATCTGCTGTATCCAAAATGGCATGCACTAATTGAATTAAAAATAAAGTTCTAAAGACTCCTATCTGTAGATGAACTTTTTGTCTGGTCTAGTCACCTTAGATTGTTTCTGTGGTCTACTGAGAAATAGACTGTTCTAGTGTGGAGCTTATCTTAACCTATTTTAGGAATCATGGAGAAGAAATCCATCATATAGTAACTGAATCCATTGTCAAGGCAGTTAATGCAGCACATAAGACACAGTGTAGCTCTGTAGCAGGAATATGACAGTTCTCTAGATTCCTGTTAATGAACTTACCTGTGCAACCATCCAGGAGCCCCTCTGGCAGTCACACCCACACCACCTGAGCTGGGACTGAAGTCCCTTTGCTCCAGAGACCTGATGGGTGCCCTGCTTCACTGTCAAGCAACAGAACATGCTTTTGAATGGAGGCTTCTTATGTAGCAGCAGAGTTGGGAAACAACCTATTAATGTTCACATGTTTCTCGTCCAAGGTACTAAACTCTACTGAGGAGGTCATTTTGGTCCATCAAAATAGGTGTACATGGGGAAGTACCACTGTACTAAACTCTTTTTGTTTTAAAAATTACTGTCCGTACTGAAGATACTTGGAGGACAAATGTCTTAGTGATAATTCTATTTCTAAACAGAAAATGGATTTGAACCCATGGTTAGACTATACTAATTCTTGGGCTGTTTTTCCTCCTGGAACTTGTACTGCAATATTACAGTCTACAAAGCAAACTTTATAGAACTACATAAAAAAAAGAGAATCTAGATGTGCTGCTTACTTTAAGTGTATTCAAAGAAACAGCAGCTACAACACTTAAAAGCAAAATATACATTGATCTAAATCCCTGATCAATTCACACTGATCTTTCCTGTAGTACTGTATTTCAAGGCACTGTTCAGCATTACAGTCCTCTTTTAAGAAAAAATCTTGAGATTACCGGCTAAACTTCTGGCCTTTTGCTAGCTTACTATGATGTCCAAACTGCTATTTAAATGTTATCATCCAAGCCAACATCCAAAAGGAAAAAAATAAAAGAGTGGGGGAAAGGTGCTCAAGACAAGAATGGGAAAAAAAGGAAAGAAAACTGACTCAGTTCAATATCCCACATGGTCATTAGCTGTAACATTTTATTTTGGCTTTCGTGTGTGTGTGTGTGTGTGAGAAAGTGTAATAAGCCTGCATTGATGTATGGACCTTATTCTTTTGGGAAATATGAGTCACAGATGCATACTTTGGAGACGCTCTTAAAAATATTATCTCTCAAGTGTTGTGTGAAGCTTTACAGACTTCTTCCTGCAAATCTTCTATGTCACTGTAAGAACCAAGTCCAAAATATTTACATCTAAACAACTTATGGCATCTGTCAATAAAAATTCAGTCTGGTCCAAAACATTTCTAAGTGCAACATTTAAAACTGCATAAACAGGAGTGAACTAGTAGCAGTCTAAAGTTGTCATCATTGACAGTTATGATTTATCTTAACTCTCCCTAGCCATTTGGCTAAAGTTTTAAGTAAACACTTTCAGTCTTCCTCATGTTCTCTTTACTGCCACCTCCCACTAATAAGAGATGTTGCCAAGAAAAGCAGCCAGACAGTTCATTTACCTCCCAAACTTGCCTGAAAGTAGCTCGCCTGGTTTAGACAAGGGTCGAAACTACTACTGCACATTTTCAACAGATGGAACAATGCTTCACAAATTATTTACATTGAAGTTATTTGCTTTCAGGATGTGTGTTTAACGAATGGTTAGTTGAATGAAATATTGCAGCTCAGACAGAGAATGCAAGCAATTCAAGCAAGCCATTTATGGTGATAGATGTAGCTGTGATCCTTAATTTTCTACAAAGCGATGTAGCATTTTGTCCTCATTCTTCACTAGCTCCTTGAATCTGACAAAAGTATGGTTTCTATTTTCACCCTCTTCCTCCTCTACCCCCTCCTCTGAAGGCACAGTTCCATTAATCAGCTGTGTTGCAATAATACTTTACACTGATAAGACATTCTCTCATTAGCAGATCTTCAGAGATCTTCAGAGATATGATGAACTCATCATTATCCTCATTTAAAAAATGAAGACATAAGGGCATTACAAAGTTTAATGTGTTAATTGAAGCCAGCCAACCAAATACAGACATGAAAGATGAAAACCCAGCTCCTCCTTCTCTGTTCAGTCTCATATACTGTGCTATTTTTCTTAAGAAAGCATTTGAATTAATGTCACTGCTGCTAGCTACCATTGCTAGGGTTCTGAAACTTTAAACTGGAGAAAGAATTACATAGGAAATTAATTTCTAGTAGTTGCTAAAGAAGAAAATCCATATGGAGTTTCTCCTGTCATGATCAGCTTGAATTGGACAGCATATCACTGCTACATAACTTCACATTTCTTCAAAACATTTATGAAAATAGCAGAACCCAGCCATCGAATGTACTTAGGTAATTGTTAGGCAGACTGGCTTGTTGCTAGAAAAATGGAGAGTAACTTCAAAAAGAAGGAGTACTCTACCTTGAAATATTTTCTGTTCCAAATCAAGACAAATCAAAATAATTCTCCCAACTTATTTATGTTTGTGACAGAAAGGTGCCTGCAATATTCTATTTTTTAGTAGACTAATAAATAATTTCTCTAACAAACCAGGCCCCTAATACAATTAGGAAAAGTTTGATCTCAATCCATTTAAAACAATAGCAATGTTCCTGGCATCAGTAGGCTCCTGTTTGGACCTGCAGTGAGGGGAGACATGAAGGAAAATCCAAAATAAATGTTTAGCACTCTGCAGAATGAACAAGTAACAAGAAAGGGTTTGCCTCAAATTGTGGATTGCCTCATTTATTTCTGCTCTTCCAAGAAGAACATGGGATAACACTTGCCAAGAGGACCTTCTGCCCTTTCATTGAAACTTCGTGGTTCTGTCACAATTGTAGGGTACATGAGGTGAAAGCTAAATTCCCCAAGCTTTCCCTGTACTCTGGACATTGAAAGGGCTTGCCTGAAACATCTCTTTTGTCTGAACTGGTGTCTTAAAGTTTTATTCTTCATGCTTTTGAAATTATCCCCAAATAATTTTACATCCAAGGCAAGTTTATAACAGAAAAAAATAGTTGCTTTTTTTAACCAAAGAAAAAGGTTAAGTTTTTCATGACAGACTTGGAAACATCTACAAAAGCATAGAAATAAAAAGCCCCATCCTGGAGTAATTTTAAAATAACCTAGCTGCTCCAATGTCTGAGCTTGTTTTTCACCCTGTATCCTTCCTTTCGTAAGGACAGTGTCTTTGCTTCCTTCTTCTTCTCTTTCACCAAAGTACTCTTTTATGACCTTTTATTTAGTAAAAATTCAATTTAACTATGAAGACTTATTTATTGTATGTGTCCTTTTTCCATTCTTTCAGCTTGAGCTGGGGTTTTCTTCTTCCTTGGTTTGTTCTGAAATTATATTTATTCAAAGTTTTATTCCTAACTAGCATATTGCTTTGTCACTTTAGTGATCATTTTGTAGTATATAACAATTTACAGGTGGTTGTTAAACTTTATAAATCATATCTGAAAAAGTTTCACAGTATGCTTATTTTATCAAGCCTGTAGGACTAATTCACATGAGCTAGCTTTAGGCAAAAAGTGCTAATCCCTTTAGGCTCCCTGTATAGCGAATGGGGAGAGCTAGACCCCTCTATAGAGCAATTTTGTGTATGCAACTCAGTGGGATGTAAATCCATAAAGCTTCTTAGTGGAACTTGCTTAATGCACCCTGGCAGTGATGAAGACTAGCAGCATATAGGGCTGTATCAACAGCAGCATAGCCAAAAGGTTGAGAGAAGTGATTATTCTCTTATTTGGCACTCATTAGACCACATCTGGAATACCACATCCAGTTTTGTGCCTCCCCAGTTTAAAAGGCATCAATAAATTTGTGAGAGTACAGTGGAGAGCCACCAAGGTGGTCAGGGCTGGAGCACGTGACAAGAGAAAAGCTGAGGGAACTGGGGCTGCTCCTCTTGGAGAAGAAATTACTTTGAGGAGCTAAAAGAGCAGCCTACCCATACCTACAGGAGGATCAGGCACCCCACTAAAGTGTGTGGTGGGAAGATGAAAGATAATAGCCATAAACTGAAACATGGTAGCTTTTGACTAAAAAACACAGCATTTCCAATATGAGGATGGTCCAGCACTGGAGGCAGAACCCAGAGAGGTTGTGCAGGTTCCATTCTTGTAGGTTTTCTAGATACAGCTGGGAAAAGTCCTGAGAAACCTGACCTAACATCTAACCCTGCTCTGAGCAGGGCACTGAACTGGAAACCTCAGGAGGTCCTTTCCAATGTGAATGATTTTATTATTCTACAAAATTAAACAGCAAAGAAATCTCTGGTTTCAATTCATAAAAAATGGGATCAAATACAGTTTAAAGCCCAAATGTCTTTTGTCTTCCATCAACGTAAGTTGAGACATAACTGAAGTGCATGGCTACAAAATGGAACAAAAACGCTATAAGTGAAATGGAAAGAGGTCGCTGGGGTTTATGTTTGAGAGGACTAATTCAATCTAGTGTTCCTAACACTAAAGTGAATATCTCCTTTTTGTGCTGCCTGCCACACCAGAGGACGTCATACCTGTTTCCTAGCATATGTGCTGGGGCACTTTGTGTTTGTTTTCTGTGTAACATCAGGCTCAAATACAAATAATATAAAAACATTTATCCAGTGATACATATGGTATGGAGAATGAAGCATTTTTAGCCACTAAGATAATGGAAAAAATGAAACAGAGAGGGAGTGCAAGAACAAAAGTAAACACAAAATAATTTAAACACATACTCATTTAAGTACATCAGGATTTGTGCTCAAAACTGTGAGTGTTAAGGTGTGAATGTGAAGGATGGAAATGAAAATACAATTAAAAATTTCATTTACACTTATCTGCCAACTCTTCTTCTGGCTGAGAGGTTTGCATGGTCTTGAGAGCTATTCTAGAGATCCTAATGAGTAGTTCAAAGGTATCCAGAGAAAAAGACTCCTCAGAAAAAATATAAAAATACTAGAAGTCCTAGCAATTGAGGAGAGAGGGCAGGGAATTCTGTCCAAAGGAAGGACAGCTTGATCACCACCAGTTAACATTGCTAATTAAGAAGAAATACTTTAGTTCTCCAACGGCAGCAACTGTATTGGTTAGAAGAAGCCCAAGGACAGAGGATGTAGGAAACACAAGGACAAGAAGAAGGAATTTGATTCACACTTGAAAAAAATTTCCACGAGTACCATATAGAATCAAATAGCAACATCCTTCCATCACTTCAGGACGCATTTCTTGAGAGGGAACTGAAAGTAAATTGAATAGTGGAAAAGTGTTTGGCTGAGAGTATTTGGAGTCCAGCAATTGTCTCCAGCAATGAAAAAATAGCCACCAGTAGGCAATAAATTCTGAATTATCCCTTCTTTCTGCATAGCTAATTTCTTAAACCTGAGGGTGTTGTGCATATTAGATCACATTTATGAAATGTTAATATAACATAATGTGTCATATGTACCTTAACAGCATCCAGAGTGTGCTGAATAAAATTAAATTGAAAGTAATAATTTTATATTGTTCAATATTTAATATATTGCAATTATTCTAAGTTTCCATAAATTCTTTTATCAAAAATTTCTGTACATGTTATTCAGAGAACTCAGAAGTTATATTCTGTATTTTATACCATGACATACATAGGCAAAAATGAGTGTGATTTTGACTGATTTTATCACAAATTCAATATTTACCCATCTTCAGAGGCACCTACTTTCTTACAGAAAAATGGAGGAACTCACACTTATTACTTAGCTTTAGAAATCACAGCTCCATCCACCTCTGCAAGTTCTATCAGTGAGACTTGGTTTTAGCAGGAAGGCATCATGTAAAGGCAGATAATTCAGTTGTGGAACTCATTGCAGATACCTTCAATTTAATTAACTGTTTTTGCCAAGGAGGTTGCCCTCCCACCTGAACGCAGACATACTAATTGGGATCAGTGTCACAGCTGAATTATGCCAGTGAAAATCAGCTAAACAAAACCACACAAACACCATGCAACAGCATCTCAATAAATCTGGAAAGGAATGGAAGCCAAAGCTACTCCAGGTGCCAACACTGGAACCTTATAAAACAGAAACACAACTATTTACTAAAATTAAGTAAAATCAGGTGGGAGAGGGATTTGATATGATTCAAGTTGTCTTGAGAAATTAAAACAGTTATCAGTAATTTATGATAACACCTTTTAAAAAAATTACTGATATTATGTAATGAAACAATTTATTGAGAACTGATTAAACATATGTACTTGCAAGGACACAATATCTAAACACTGATCCTTTTCTTGCATATTTTATAACAGTTATGTAATCTTGAAAACAAATTACAAACATCTGAACCTTCTCGGGGGGGATAATGTCTATATCTGATAGACTGTGGTCATTACTGTTGAAGTGTTTGGCCACGAATCATAAATTTCAAATAGTGCATGCTGACTTGCAATTGCTAAATCTTGTAGACCATTTTCGCCTCTTTGCATTTTTCCTTGCATTTTTCAAGATGACTCATGCTGTGATGAGACAGCAAGCCAATAGTTAATTTGTCCATTTGTTTTGTCCATGTGGGCAATGAAAACCACTGAAAAAGTGCAGAATATCAATTTGGATAAGAATACTGTAGTTTTAGCCCAGTTTTTATATTTTATCTTTGACTCACAATAACATTATTAACAACATGTTTTTGCAGTTTATTGTGTGACTGTTATTATTTATATAGTATCATAAATGTACACCAAGGTTTAAAACAATGATCCATAAACTGTAACTAAAGGAAAACGGGACAGAAATGAGTCCCAGCATCTGAGCTGCTCTGAGCTTTGGAGAAATGCTGCTGAAAACACAACGTTATTGGGGAACTTGTATTTTGGACAGACTGGATCAAACCCACAAACCTGAACTGTTGTAAGATCTGGATCCACACCTCAACTTTTGAGCTCTGGTTCCTGCTACAGTTAATTCTGTAATTCATGGTTACCAGAGGTGGTGTCAGAAAACCTTCACTACTTTTCAGCTGCATGCATTCTGCAGAGATGAAGCCTTAATATTCTGGTAAGTTCCATTATTATGGTCTTTTCAGGAACAAGTACTGAAATCCATGTCTGGTGACACAAAGTGTTGAAATAAACATGTATGAAATCATTAATAACTAAACATAACAGTATCATCTTGGTTGCCTCTAGAGGGTTCAGTGTGGTGTGGGATACAAGTGATGTCCCTTGTTTCATTCCTCTGATGACTCTAAATTTGGCCACTCTGAGGCAAGCTGGACAGCTGCAACACCCACATACAAGTTCTGGAATTAAATTTTCCAGCAGTTAGAAAATGAGCTGGCACATTTGCTTGTCTGGTTCCAATAAAGTAATTTCTGGGCCAGGTCTAGAGCAACCTGTGGGACTGTTTCACGGCCAGGCTGCTGATGGGCTCTTTTACTTTAACATACCACTATATTATGACAGAATTTTCCTGGGTTTTTATGTCAAAGGATGAAAAGTGGTTAAAAGGCAGAATGAATTGAATCTTCAAAATTCTTCATGCTTTGAGGGAAAAGTGGCACAGATAGTTTTAATCTGTTTTCCTACAATACATTTTTAAGTGAAGACATTTTATACTCTATAAGATGAATAGTTGCCTAATGAAATGACCCTGTAGCTTTTAAAGTTTTCTACAGAAAACTTTAAAACTTTAAAGTTTTCTACAGAAATATGCTAAGTTTCTGTTTCAAAATTGCTTGAAATAGGAATGTATGAATAATCAGATAACTTAAAATATAACTTAATTATGTACCAGAGGAGTTTTATGTGATGATTGCTTTGATAAAAACACTGAGAGGATGTTGTCTAATACTGTGTTTTCTATTGAAGTCTATCAATGTTTTCATAAATCTCTAACAAGAAAGGCACTTGTCTTTTTTCCTGCCTTGGAAAACAACCAAAACTTTTGTTTAGATAGAAATAAGGGGATCCATGCCTCAGAAACAAGTCACTTTTTGGGTTTCATAAAATCAGAAATGCTAAAATGGAGTAAATAAGAATCATTTACTTTCACTGTCTGGTAAAATCCTGTCTCAAATTAAAATAATTACAAAAGTAGTAGAAACAACTTTCTCAAGAAGTATGTCGTACTATGATTAGCATGTTTGTGCTGTAGATTGTCTCAATCTATGATGTTTAGCAGTTTTCTTACAGACCAGATACCAGCATTTTGTATAAATATTTTAAAATATTTGCTAAAGAACAAAACCATATTGAAGACATATTTTAAAACTTACTTTAGACTGACTTTAGTCTTTGCATAGCCACTGATGTTTATCCTTTGATCTGACACAGAAAAACTAACTCTTAAGCATTTTCCATCACCAGAGGTCATTTGAGCCATCCATACAGTAAATCTCAGCTTTTGCCAAATCTCCAGTTGCTTAGTGGTGATAAAAGCAACAGAGAGGGTAAAGAAGGCCCAAGAAAATCTGAGCTTTCCCTGCTGGCCTTCCTTATTAATGTTCACCATTTCAGGGCAAAATACATCACCTCTAAAGCAGCAGGGAACTGGAGATGTATGAGGGAGAAAATCCTGCTCTGAAGAAGAGCAAGTGTGTTATCATCTTGTTAGGTGTCCTTCTCACTTGCTGAGGTGGTTACTGTACTGTTCCCATAAGATTTCCTGGGTTTGACTGTTTGTTGTTTGTCATTTTCCTCTTTGAGGTCCAGCTCCTGGAGTTATGAGAAGGTGTTTCAATTTAAAAGAGAGAGGAAAGGAAGGGCATGTCAAGTTTCAGATTGTGAAGAAATGGTAAAAAAGTGTGACACCAGTCTAATCTAATGACAAGAAAACAGATGGCTCAGGTTTAAATTTTTTTTTTAACAAAAAATATTGGGTTTTTTATGACTCGTGGTTCCTAAATGATTGAGACCAGACACGCTTGCTGTATTGCCCCTCTGCAATTCATTCATCCATCTACACTGTATTTTTCAGTCCAGACTTATAAGCACAGTTTTGATCCTGCAAGAACTTCCTTGTTAATATCTATTAGATTTATCTGTAATTGAACAGGATCTAAAGGGCTTTCTGACCATGCTTCCACATCCTATTCCCAAAACCCTTCAGCTCTAACTTTAAAGAATTAGAAAGTCAGGCCTATAGAAAGACTTATTTTTCAGTGTTTTACTTTCATTTATATTAGATCAATATTTCAAAATATTTTTACATTTACATAAGTTATTCTTCCCTGGGCAAGCAATTTCTGGAGAGTTTTGGTCTTAAATAGTCCTTTAGCTAAGCTGTGATATACAATTCCAGGGATAAACAGGGATTCACCTTCCCATAAAAGCAGTCTTACCCTTCTCAGTCTTAGTATTTGTTACTAACTATTAATTCCATTCAGTAATGTGTAGTAAATCCTAAACAGTATTAGAGTCCTGATGTACAAGGTACAATTAAATAATGTATAATCTTGGTAGACATTAATATCCAAAATGCTGGCATCTCACCAGTAGCAGGTTTTAAGGATAGAAAAAGCAACAGTAGTCTGACTGAAAATATAAATCTGAATTTCTTCCCAAGCATAAGGGGAAGTGGAAGAGGGCGCAGAGGTGCCTGTGAGATGATGATAAGAACTGGCACCATTAGTGAAGTGATGGTGGAAGCTGACTGAACAATCCGACATTAGATTTGATAGGGAGTATACCAAGGATAAGCCAAGGCCAAGTGTTTGTGAAGAGAGTGGGAAATGGTTCAGACTGGACAAATGCAGAATTTTTAGTTAAATTTAGATTTGTTATGAATTCACTGAAAACTGCAGATTCCATCATACATATGTGTATGTATGTGTAAAGGTGTCTGTGGAGAAAAAAGTGTCACATTTTTAGCCAAAATCTTAGAGACAAAACATTTTGTCATGGTCACAAAATACCTTGTTTCAATTCCCTTCGCCTGGAAATTTTATAATACTATGATATCATCTAAAACACTGCCAAAATGGCAATCTATTGGACATTATAAGATGTAGAATGGTGATAAGATAGTTCTAGCTCACAGAGAATAATAAGATGTGTCCCAGAGCACAGATCAACACTTCCTGGGTTATGGCTAATTGCTGGTCCAAAAAGTCACTTTTGCACTCTTGTTCTCTCTCTTAATGTTCATTTAAATGCACATAGTGATCTAGATCCATCATGAGTGATTTCAGCCTCAGTGAAGTTTATTTAGTAATGAATACACCCAGATGCTTGCTGGTGACTTTGGTTCAAACCCACCCACTTCCAGCTTCAGAACAACGTCTTCCTCCTGCCTGTGGCCTTCAGTTGTATAAGATAAGGTATTTTTCTGGAAGAGGTAAGAGATGGCGTCTGATACCCTGAACCAAATTAAAGAATTGAGGCATCTCCAGATATCTTGGCTGTATTCTGCAAACTTCTACTACTGGGTAGGAGAGAATTAGTGCTACTCCTTCCATGGAGTTTGACCAATTTAGTCCTCAATTTTTTTATCAGTTGGAAATGGAAACAGTGATTTATTTCACATAAAACCCACCACAATAAACCGACTTATTTTTATTTTATTCTCTCAATATATCAAGATATGTAAAATCAGTCACATTTCCTTTAATCCCAGTTAGGTCAGAAACAGGTTGCCCATAGAGGTGGTGTAGGCTCTATCACTGAAGGGTTCCAAGAGCTGGCTGGATAAAGCCCTGAGCAACCTGATCTTACAGCTGACCCTGGTGCAAGCAAGTGCCATGACATCCTGAGGTGCCTTCCAGCTTACATTATCCTGTTAGTTAGTCAAAGAAGAAAAAACAATACTTTACATATTTGAATATATACTTAGTTCATTAAATTTAGTCTTCTCTGAGACAATTCAGCAGCTAGTAGGAAGTTTATTTGTTTCCATTTATTTGCTTATTTAGTGATTGACTTTTTTCCATGTAGATTAGATTGGATGATGGGGAATAAAGATCTGTGTTCTGTAGCAGAACTGATGAGTGTCAGCATGATACAAACTAAATAATCAGCATCAGAGAATATCATGGAAATTATCTATCAATTGCTGATCCTTGACCAAAAAACCAGTAAAATCAATATTATTCTCTGTAAAGCCTGGTAAACTATAAATTTTCCGTATAGTGTTCCTATAAACATAAAAACACAAGTCTAACGAGGTTTAAGTTTCATTTTAACATCCAAAAATTAAATTTAAGCCTATATTTATATATATATTTATATAAAATCACCAAAGTATCCACCCATTTGCAACTCTTTAAAAAAAAGCCTTAGAACATTTATCATGGAAGGCTGCAGGAAAATGGCTAAATGCCATTCCCAAGTGATATGGAGTCATACAAGTTTATTGCCTCTGACTTCAGCTACTATTATGTTACACTTTCAAAGTGTTCTGAGATGAATATGAAAAAAATTAAGAAAACCATCCTTTTATGAGATGCTATTTCTGTTCTGAAAAGTTTAGGGCAGAGAAACCATCAAACTAGCCGTTCTAACCTTGCTATATAACTAAATTATAGCTTTAAGTTTTTATGTTTAACTAATGCACTCTTTCCAGAAAGACATGATCTGAGGAGCCTAGGAGCTAAAGGATTCACTGATTCTCTGGATCTACAAAAAGTTGATTGGTGATTGGCATTATTTTAACCTAAATCTCTTTCCCATTTGTTTTCCTCAAGCAGTACAATTGCATTGTTTAATATCTTTCTTCTATATAAAGTTTAAAATCTTGACTTCCCTATTAATTTAATGTAAGTTTCTGAAATTAATCTGTAAATAATTCTAAAATCATATAACAGTTTTCTTCAACCTGGTAATGAACAGAGCTCAGGGACAACGCCCCTTGAAAGAAAATTACTACAGGTTGAAATAATGAATCTATTAGATGATGAACTATAATGCCAGTAATGAGAATAAATGAGCTTGAACAGGATTTTGAGTAACGTCAAGATGAAATTAAATGTTGAGATAATAAATGTCATTTGGTCTCTGCCTAATGCTCAGAACTAATTTGTTCAGTCATCTCTGACAAAACACCATATATTCCTGAACTTATGTGTCCTAGCTCTGTTGTGCTTGGCTATGGCTATAACTGCACTTGGTGTTTTTATCAAGAACACAGTGGACAGTTGTTTGGTCTTTTTCTGTCTCTTTCTCCACATAGAGTTTTGTTGTTGTTTTGGGATTTTTTTTTAAATCTTCCCATCGGGCCATTTCACAGAGCATATGTTCTGTGGTGACCCTCGGGACTCCCAGTCTTTCTTAGTATCAGTGTGCCACAGCTCAGCTTCATGATGACACAAAACAGGCTGCACTGTTGGAAAGGCATGTGCAACTAGCTGCCACATTTTCTTCTGATAGCCTCTGTTCCATGTCTTGATGAAGAAGTCCTGATATCACATCCCCTTCTTTGGGAATTGTACAGAGCAAAATGCCACTCATAAAGACTGGTACAGTGCTTTGAATAACTGATAGGGAAATCCCCCTGAAGAGTAACATTCCTGTTTATCCAGCAGCTTCCTAGTTGTATCTAAGGATTTTTGTTTTGATTTTTCATACCCTGATATTGCTGTATAAGTAGCTGTATTTGAGTCTTCAAGGTACTTGGGGACAGATGCAACTGAATAACTACAACTAGTCATACAACAAGGATCAGAGAAAGTAGATCATTAAGTCAGACACTTAATTAAATTTTTCATTAAAAGAAAAAATGCTGTGAAAAGGTGTTTTGTGATCTTGTTTGAGAATAAAATTGTGAGATTTTTGTATTTCACATTCATAAAATGTCATTTAAATTCCAGGGAATTTTTAGTTAATTTCCTTTTTGAATGGCTTTAATTTCATATTGGCAAATTTTTTAACTAAATAATGTAGATAGTCAAACATATTGCCAGCTTATTTCTGACTATGTTAATTCAGAAAAATCAAGATAAACTCATGAAAGATTTGGCTGTTGGGGATCTATATTGCACTAAACTGCCCAAAAGAAAAACAAATGCTTATACCTACTAGAAAGGTATTTTTATTTTTTCTCTAGAGCAAAAAAAACCCCAACAGTACAGATTCCTAAAAGAAACAGAAACATACATTTTTATACAGTTTCCTAACTAACTGGGAGACTTTTCACATGAAAGATAAAACATGCAAAGCTGTCTAGAACTTAAAGGGGGAAGAATTTATGAAATTTGACAGAAGCTTGTCTCTACAGGTCTGTGCAAAATTTGAATATTACAGTGACATTTTTTACTAAAGAAACCTCAAAGATGAAGACACATTATTTTTTGAAAATCATCTGATTATTTAACTGCAATAACAAAATGCAGATTTTCATCTCGTAAACTTTGTATCTGGAACATTGTTAAAATGCAGCAAGCCCAATTAGTTATTAAGAAAGCAATGCAATCAAGGCCGAAAACAATAGGTGGCAATATGTCCCAGCGAGCCTAGTGTGTAAAGTTCAATGCCATGTGCAATCTGCTGCCATATCCACTATCAATACTTTCCTTCTGAGTCACATGTAAGCACTGAGAACACAGAGTTAGAGTGTCCACAGAACGCAATGTGCATCCAACAGGACAGCATGTGTCCAACCCTATGAAAGGATGGACGTCACCGAGCTCGGCTGAAAGCCATTGGTGTCTCATTCAGACAGGGGGAACCCATGAGCATTCAGGATCTATGGCAGGCAAGAATTTGATATCTGTTTACCTTGAGTAAGTGTTGTTCTAGTTAGTACCACTCTGTTTAGCTGCAGAACCACTACACAGTCTCTAGCCTGTTCACTTCAATGAAATAGTAAATGAAATAATTTTATATAAAGAGTTAATTTATACCAGACCTGTTTCTAGGCTACTTTCTTTCTGCCATCCGTGCTTTTTTCAGCTGACTGACTCATTTGGGAAGGGATAGACCAAAGCAATGCACTCAGTGCTAGTAGCAGCACAGAGGTTCCTGGGAGACAAAAAACCCAGATTTTATTCCTGTTTTTTTCACTGAGTTTATCTTTTTTGAGGCCTCCACCACATTTTCTGGTCTATTTAGAATATGATTCCTCTGAGCTAGGGTTTTGGGGTTTGCTCTCTTTGCTACATACCTATACAGGGCCTCCTGCAGAAGGGTCCTGATTGTGGCCAAAGTGTTTATTAACTCCTGGAAGGCAACTCAGGGAAACCTCATTGCCTTTGTGTTCCTGGAAGGCAGGATCTTTCTTCAAATAGCAGTGAAATATGGGAAACCAAATATCACGCCTCATCTTCCCTTCTTGTTCATTGAATTTTACTGCACTTGAAGAAGTGACTATGCAAAGGACACTGTAGTAAAGGAATCAGATAGACCTCTCTGGACTTTTCATTCTAATCTAAACATGGAGTAAGGAATTGTGGTACAGAAAGCAGCACTATCTCCTTGCAGTTTAGCTTTTGATCTGGCTGATAAAGCATTTTCTGGGGAGGGAGGCGATATGTACTAAAGTAAGGAAAGAACATGGAGACGTGATTGACCCTCTACATGTGTCTCTGCAGCTTTAAAGCACACTCTTAAATCACCTTCAGACATAAGAGGATTTTCCAGCATGATCTACTCCTTTATTCTTGACTGGTTGTTTTGGTTTGGTTTATTTTCAAAAAAACTGTTTTAAATGCTGCTTTTACAGGATATATTTTCTGAGCTGACTAATTCTTCAGGACACTGTGGTGTGTAATCAGAGTTAATCGTTCTATCTAAGAATTGCCATCCTCCTGTCTTGTGCAGTTGTTTGTGTGTCTATCATAGAATGGCCACAGATGGATAAAGTTATACACCTGTTTTTCAAACTTAAAATGAACCAGTTTCCCATTTCGAGTTTGAACTTTGGTCTTCCATTTATAGATTTTACCTTTCCCTCTCTCTTTAAAATGTAGTCTAGTGCAACCTGGGATTGTAGGATATGATTTCCAGGAGTATTCCCCAAGATTTCTAGTTTCCAGAAAACTAATTCAGATATCAGCACTCAGTGCTTGCAAAAATCCTTTAAATTAGTTAATGGAAATGAAATTATTTAGGCTACCAAATGACTGTAGTAAAGAAAAGAACTCCTCAAAATGTACTTCATTTAATCATTTAATCAGACCATGTTATGGTGGCACTACTGCCACTACAATTCAGGTCAGAGAATCACAAACTCCTTTTCACATCAGCTCTGTTGATATTCACCCGATGCTACAACGTGACTCCAGTTTTTATTCTCCTTATTTGTTCTGAATGTGTTTTGAAAGAAAATGGTGCTGAAGTAAGAGAAGCTTGTGAAATCAGAAATGGGGGGAAATGAGATTAAAATATGCATGTACTCACTACTTTAAAGTGTTATAGTAGATAATATGTCTACAAAGTATACATGGAAAACCAACTCTTTTTTTCCTAGGGAAATGCGCATGATTTTAAGAGTACATTTTAAAAGAACAGATCCAGAAAACAATGGGTGTTTGGATTCCTGTATTGCACAGGAGACTGGATTAGAAGATGGTAATAGTACCACAAGGCTTCAAGGCTGTAACTTTTTCCTATTTCGCTGTCCTTAACAACCTTGAGAAATACATTAAGGGATCATTCTCCATGTTTCTACTGCATCATCTGCTAATATTAAAACATACTATGAGCTGCATAGCAGAGACTGGAGCTGACATATCCCTGACAGCTTTAACCTAGTTAGTATGAACCCAGTGGAGACTCTCAAACAGTACCTGCACTCCTAACCCTTGTCACAGCCAATGATTTCATTGCCACTGTTACCCTTGCTTGCTACATTAAAGTAATCATCCCAGCGTCTAGCCTATAATTATAACCAGGCCTTCATCTGATTACCCAGGGGTATCTCAGGAGTGGCTTCATTAACGAAAGCAGGCTATTCTGTGTCCTTGGGACAAGTGCAAGAGGAACACTGATTTGGTCTCCATTTGGAGGTCTGGTCAAACTTGGACAAAAACTGCAATCAGTTTTGGCTTTTGTTGTATGAGAAGGAAAGAAAGATCTGAAGTGTGATGGTAAATCTTTTCTTCTTCTTCCTTTTTTTTTTTTAATGGTTCTAGTTCATGTGTAATGTTTGTATTATCAGCTACTTCATATCTTTAATCAGTGACTGGTTAAAGGAGACTGTGAAGACTTCTTACCAGTGAATAGTAAGAAGAAATGTGTTAAATGAATTGTTCAAATCTCACTGAAATCAAGCTTCAATTGAGCGATCAAATCTCTTAAGTTCCCCTGAAAACCCAGCTCTTAAGTTTCTTGGGAAAGTTGCTGCGCAACTTGAACAAGAAAAGGAAATGGGCCTGAAGGGGATTCATGGGGTGGGGACATAATAAAGGAAATTAAAAACTGAATGCTTTTCTTTCTGTAGCTTCACAAACATTTGTTAGATATTTAATTAACTTCATATTTGGTTTTGCAGGCCGGATCCCACACTAGTAGCTTCAGTTGCTAAATATGTAAAATCCGAACAGTTATTACTGTTTTAATCAGCAAAATTGTTAGCTGTGTTCTCTTGGTGTTGGTTTAGGGAGGCCCCATAAACTGGCACACAAACATGCAGTGTCCTGCCAGTTTTGTTTTCTATTTTGGCTGATTAATTCAGACACAGAAAAGGGATTAACTTCCTTGCTTTTAATGAATTATTGGTGTAATGTTGAGTACTGATGCCATCCTCAGTCATGAGCAGACTGCAAGCACTCACTTGTACTTGTTACCTTTTTTTTTTTCGTAAAACTTACTTCCTTTTTCCACAACACTGTTCTTACCTCAGGGAACAGAGCAGATCCATGACCTACAGTGTGTGCTGGCACCCACCCAGCTGGTCTGCAGGGAAAAGGGGTCACCTACTTCTGAATCTCTAGGAGATAGTTTGTGGGGTTTGTTGCCTTTTTTAGCTCTATCTCTATGATTTATGAAATAATCATGTCAACTTTATACAATATAGGAATTCGTTACAGATTAACACTCGGCTATCAGATCCAAATGGGGGAAAGGCGAACAATTAATGCTGCCTAGCTTGGAGAAATATCTAAAGAACTGAGCCTGTAGAGAGGATTAGAAACCTGCAAAGCTTCCCAGTAAACAGCATAGGCTTTGAATTATTAAAAATAAGGGTTCACTTTTATTTACTGCATGCTACAACTTACTCACTGGTACCTCTGCTTTACTTCAAGATTTGTTTCAGAAGCTGAAGGAACAGGGTTCTTATCTTTGCTTCAATTTATTTATATTTGAATACCAAAATATCTTTGTCTCTCACCACTCACTGGTTCGTCCATTTGAGCTTCAAGTAACAAAGACTTTTCTATAAAAAGCAAACCCGTGCTTCAGTCAAAGGTGACCTCATTCTGTTTGCAAATGGAACATAAATGTTAAATTTGCTCCAAACTCAAGCGTTCGGTTTACCTCTCAATACAAGTACAGATGTTTGTATGCAGATTTTACACAATGCAGCCAGTAGTGGTTTTGACAACTTCAAGGCTTTAGATATCACTGAAAAATTCACTTTAATAAATTATTTCTTGCAAAAAAATTTCATAAAGATTATCCCGTTATAAGAATAGCAGTCAGAAAAATAAACAGATATAGGGCTAAGAAGCATTGGTTTGTATAAAATGGGCTGAATTTATGACTTTCTAGTTTCATGCTGCAGAAGCTGTTTGCCTGACAGGACTTGGGTGAACGTTAGATCATGTTATGAAAGATTGGGAGAGATATGGGAAATCGTTAAGCTGCCATTTTACTACTTTGATTCGTTAAGTGTCTAAATTATACTGTGACTTACATATGATTTTTATACAGTTGTCTAATTATAATTTAAAATTGTAAATATAAATCCCTAGAGTATTTTTATGTAAATAAAATAAGTCTACATGGAGTAAAACTCATATGTTTTTACCACTTTTTTTTCTTTTATGCTTCTCTCAGCTGGTACAGGGAATATTTCTGCCCCCACCATAAAGTAAGTTAAAACATTTGGACATCTGTGCTGTGTAGGAGTAGTTAGTATTTTAAAAAGCTCTATACTGGAATTTATCTCCTTTTTACTTACCAGTTCCTCAGTCTGTATTTTATATTTGTCATAAAACCCAAATGCACTGTCTGTGCTGTCTATCAGGGTTCTTTCAGGAACAGGGACATATCTAGTCTTCCTTGTCCATCTAAAACTCTTTTGTCAATAGAAGGACTGGGAATATAGAAATGGATCCCAGGAGGGACATATAGTAGCTATGAATAGTATGTTAGCTGACCACAAAGCAGAGTTGTTACTGGCACAAAACAGAGACAGCTCATTAGAGGAAAGAATATTGTAGTAGTGGAAGAAGTTTTACTTCAAATTGCTTTCCAAATGTGGCAGTCAGAAATGAGATGGACTACAACACCCAAAAAGGATGGATGATCTCGAGATTAAGTTATGGGATTTTAATTCCAGGGGAGATTTTTGCCAGTGAGATTTGTGATAATGGACATGCTACAGGCTCTGTCTGTGTCCTTGGTTTTTTTTCTAAATGGAAGTTATTCCACATGGGGGTACAGACTTTTTCTTCACTCTAAAGCCCTTAAATGGATTATAAGACAGAGCTTCCTGTGCTTTTCTGTCTTCAAAAGAAAGAGTGAGCCATGTAAAACTGGACAAAGATTCTTTACCTGGCATGTGGGTTACTTGTGAAAATGTTTGTGCAGTAATATTTTACAGGGAGGTTTAAAAATGTGTTTGTTCTGTTGAAAAGAATAAAAAAAATTTACAGCATTTTTCTGTTTTCAGAAACAACAGTCCTTTCGTATTTCCCAGGCCTTGCTACAGAACATAATGTGGCTAACTCGGTCACACAAAATTTCACTACATAGATCCAGGAGCTCGAGATGTCAGTGTTTCAATAAAGACTCTGCCCAGTTCCTGAACAAAACATAAACTTACCCATCCTTCCTGCCTCAGACTCAAAAAGATAGGTTATACCTTCTTATGACAATGTGAGCTACCTGTGACATTTATATAATCACTTAATGTGCTATAAACTGCTTCACATATCATATAAAATGATTCTATTTGTCATTGTTTCCTCTTTCATTGTATCTTACAATAATATAAAAATTCAGTCACCTAAGTGTTGGACTTGATCCAAGTTCAAGTTAAATTTCTTAAACACTTGGTACGCCCCCTCATTAAGGATATCATAATCCCTTCTACTATGGCAGGCAACTGTAGATAATAACTAGAAATACTACATTTCTAAAAGCTACTTTTTTATAGTTCTAGTGTGTTTTGCAAATCTTTGGTAGGGTCAATCTCATTTATGAGCTTCTTTAACTGCATTTTCCTCATACCTTTTAAAATTCATGCTTTATGTAGTACACAGTAGGTCAGCTTTGTGTAACCCACCAGAAATATTTGAACTGGGTCATAAGAGGCTCAGTCTAAATTGTTTAGCTTTTCCTTATCTCATAAGCCTGTCTTTTCTCTAACTCTAAGTCTAGAGTCCTTTCTTTTGATGATCACTTTGTTGCATTTCAAAGTTTAAGTTATTTTTTCCTTCCTTTTACATTTTATAATGTTTGCAATGTTGAGATTAGTACCAGAGGACCACAATATCAACCCTTTTTGGTTCAGACCCAGGGTCCATCTCCTCAAACATTTGTCTCCAACAATGTCCATAAGCAGATAGATCAAAAAATAATACAAGGCTTGGCTTTATCCAGTCTCACTAAAACAATGATATGTGGGGTAAATAAATTTTGTACTTTGCCAACTGTAGTAGATTGAACAAATGGGATTCAATCACCTAACTATAAACATCTCCAGTCTAGACATGTACATCTGAGCTTATCACTTTAGGCCCTTTATAGTCAGTGGAGAGAAATAGACCCTGCTAAAGTGCAACTCAGTTTATCCTAAAGTCAATGTCTAAAATGCCTAAGATGAATTGTACTAAAACATCTATTTTGCTCTATTGAGTCTGAAGAGAGCTTGGGCTAAGATACAGCCAGAATGCATTTACTTTTGGTTAGGCAACTCTCACTTGAGGTTCCAAACCTTATTTTGTAATGTGTCATCTGAATCTTGTTACTGATACTGAATTTTTTAAGACTTAAATGTAAGTCATTCTGCTATGGAAATAAGATAAAACCTTGACTTTTCAGAGGTAAAACAAAATGGTTCTAGGTCAGCATCCTATTTTATTGAAACATCTTTTATTGGCAGGAGTGTGGGAGTGTGCTGATCTCCTTTTTCTTATACATTTACGATACCTTTACAAGAGCTTATGTTGTCCAGGAGTACCCTGAATCAATAGATTTCCTCACAATCAGGCATCTTGTTTTCATAAGTTCTTTCCAAGTAACCTGGATGTCTGAGGTGGTCAGACTGCTCCGAGGCTTGCCTTCTTTTCCTGAGTTGGTCACAGCTATGAAACCATGGTGGTTAAAATACTAGCTTGAATCTACATACAAGTCCTTTTTCTACCCATCTCAAGCTAATGTCTGTACACAGTCACTCTCTGGAATTGTCTGAAAATTTCATTAAAATTAAGAGATCTCTTCCAAGTAATTTGCCTTGTATAAAACAGTATAGATGAGTAAAATTAACATTTGTCAAAAATCTCAGATGACACGTCTGTTTGACCAGCAGGTCATACGGGTGAGTTAGCACACTGACATGCATGCCACAGTGCAGTAGGCAGCAGAGGTTGGGTGTCTCACAACAGTGTTTATGAAAATCCCTCCGCATATATTTTGATAACTGACTAATTCTTTGCTGACATTGATTTTGTGCCATCACAGTCTAAAGATCCAAGTCTCAGAGAGGTTAGGTCTGTGGGAGCTCAGCACCACAGAAGGTCTGAGCCCAGATACATGGCCCAAAACTGTCAGGGTGACTGAAATCTCTCCAAGTGAGACTGAGGATAAATAACTCAGTCCTTCTCTAGCTTCAATGATGTCAAAGCTTGGCTGGCTGAATCCACACCTCAGTAGTATGCAACCAAACTCGATGGCTAGAGAGTCCCGTGATGCTGCCATCAGCCAGCAATGCCCAACAGCCAACTAGAGCCACTCTGTGCTGTAAACCTTTCCAATGAAATATGAGGGGGGAAAAAGGTTTATTGGATATGTTAATCCATGTAAAAGAGAGATGAGAACTATTCTTTCTTCCCTCTGGAATTGTATTTAGAATATTTTACATTGGAATTGTAGTAGTGTGTAGCAATTTAGCATCTTTTACCTCGGTAGACCACATATGTATTCTCAGTGGAATAAGTGGCAAATACAACAAGAAATTCTGAAATATGAGATGGTCTTTTCCAACCTAAAATGATTTTTTGATTCTGTGTGTTCAGGCTGCTGGTGGCTGCAAGTGAGTAGTGGAAAATCTATGCAAACTCTTTCCAGCATAATGTTCTGAATGCACAAACCTGCAGAAATACTTAAATGTGAGCGCAGAAAATTACATTTAAATGCGTCAGTTAAAATATTTTATTATTATTATTTCATCGTTATTTTATAATCTGAGTTACTAAATGGTGTTAGTAGAGAAAAGATCTAGTTCAATTCTTCTACAATGTAAGTCAATGAAAATAGGGGTTTAGTCACATAAACAGAAGGTAGCAATTTCTCTCACAGTTGTATGCTTGCATAGATATTCATATGGTGCAGAAAAACAACATTTTTCTTATAATTAAATTTTTCGGGCAAAACATATTTTAATTTTGTGAGAACTTTGGAAATATAAATACTTTAATTTCTCTTAAACCCATCATATGTGGAAATTAAAATATTTTAGCAAAGAAGATATTTAAGTGTAGCTTATGTTTTAGTGGAAATAACTATGTGAGACAGCAGATTTAAGGGGCAATTAAACAGGTCTGCATGAACTGTCAGCTAAAACAGTAATAAAATAAAAATAGTACTTTTGGCAACACTTTAAAAAAGGATGTCATTGCAAAATTATTTGGTAGAAAACAACCTGAGGAAACTGAGTTCTATGAGCTCAGTAGGGCTCTTCTCCAGGTACGTTGGTGGGATTTCCCACACCTAAATTTGGATGACAATTAACCTAAGGCTTCAAATTAGTATTTATTTTTTACTAATTGCTTCTGTCTCATTTCCTGTGCTGTATAACTGTTGATCATGGGTTTATCCTTATTTAATAATATATACCAATGGCTGGAGAGGGTTCCTCGCTGTGCAGGACTCAGGGATTTCCCTAAGGAAAATATTATGGATGGTCTATGAGGTCAATAGCAAGGATAATAGGAAACATGGCAGCTATCACATATTTCTGAAACTAGCTAAAAATAGTGTTCTACACTTTGGGAAAATTAGTCAGTGAATGATAGTGATGATGAGGTGATGTAACTCAGCCTTCTGCCTCTTCATTTTCATGATAATATTCTTCTGGAACCAGGCAGAACTGGATTGCTCATACCTCAAGCTGCTTGTACAGTATCAGTTTCTGTTCATTCAGCTGAAATACCTTCTTTCCTTGAGAAGAGCCATTACCATTCTTTTTTAGCCCAGACTCACAAGTGCTGTGAGGGATTGTTTAGAGTTTTAACAGTTAGAGTCCACATGTGAGGAAAAACTGGTTCCCTCCAAACAAACTCATAGTTCCCTGGAGATTATACCCTGGATCCAGATTACTAACAGTGGGAGGAAGGCCAACACAAAGGCATAAAACATAATGGAATGACTAAAACAATGTGGCATAGTTCTTAGGGTGAATTTCCATAACCCACTATTCATGGAGTTTGACTGTTTATTGCACAAGATGTGGTAGAAGAAGTCAATTATTTTATTTATAATTGTTGAAAATATTCATTTAAATTTCAAAATAAATGTGTTTATTCCTTTTTGGTTTGTTCCTGACTTCCATTGTCAGAATTAATTTATTCATGTACGTGTTCTCTCCTAGTTGTTCAAAGAGTAGATTTTCAAAGTTCTGTATCAAAACCAGGTCCTTCTATAACATACACCAGCACAGTGTTGTAGCTGGACAAACCATAGCTCTGAGCAGTTCTGTTATAGAAAATAAAATTACACATTATAATGAAGTATGCATTATATATGTTGAGATATATATAGTGGAATACTTGATATTGATACTTATAAGTTTGAGTAGATAGGAATTGAAACAGATCAGTTGTCTAATTAAGCTAAATAATTAAGTTTAGTTTGGGTTTCTGTAGAACATTTTTATTTCGTCAACCTAAAATCACTCATTCACAATGCTTCTGTATTATCTGTGCTATTATTTGTGTACATACAGGAAAAGAATAAGCTTCTTAAAATATGAGTTATTCTAAGACAGAGAATTGTTCACTTGCAGTCCCTGAAGTTTAAAGGTGGCAGTAATGTGACTTTACAATTCAATATGTCAAGGAATCCATATCTTGTGTATGTTTTTCAACAGAAAATAATATAATTATTTGTCACAAGGTACAGGTTCATCTGCACCATTAACTTACTATCAGTGTTTATTTCAGTCCACTCAAAAGCAGAAAGATTATATGATTGTGACTGGGGAAACATGCCTGAATTTCTTTTTTAAATAATATTTCCTTTAAATTCTAAGACTATATACTGTATCTTTCATTTATAATATAAAAAACAGAAGTGGGAACAAGAGAGATGAATTTAGTTGGTAGTGGATTCCTTCATCCTGAGCACCTTCATGGACATGCAAGAACAAGCTCTGGTGATAACAGCGGGCAAATACAGAGAAATGATTTCTGCACTCCAGAGGGTGAAGTAGGTGACTTCAGATTAATATAAATATCTAAAACCAAATTATGGTCCAAAAATGGCAGTCCACTTACAGTTCTCTTATGAGGGCACAAGTGCTTCGGTGTTTTGTCAGATCCGAGAACTCATTAAGAGAAAAGCCAGATATTTTCTTGGTCTGTTTGGGGGTCTGCTATTCATCTGGATCAGCAACTTGGAGACAAGGACAACTACACATGCTGATTCTTTCACCTCCCTTCAGGAGCTGAAAGAGGGAACAGGCAAGAACAAGTTTGTAATGCCCTTGAGTAGCAGGTTCAGGAAGCGACTGTGAATCTGTAACTTCATCCAAGGAGATTTTTGTTTCAAAATTCAGTGACTCTTGATGTAGCAAGGCCTGGGCTTCCAGAGCCTAGCTACCAGTTCCTGGATCTGAGCTCTGAACAAAATCCTTGCTGTAACAGGGAACCTGACTTGAGTTTTACTGCCCAAGTCTGATCTCAAACAGAGGGAGTTTCTCATGTAAATATGGAAACCTCTTGGTGATGCCACAGACCAGAGAAAGAGTGCTACAATAACATGGACTGGTCACAACTCTACAAGTTTATATACAACCTCGTTGTCCCACAAGCAAGTCAGGGACTAAAGGGTCAGTAGAAATTTAGAAACCTCCACGCACTTTGAAGCACTCTGTGAAAACTGAGCATTCAAAAAGCACTGAAATTGCAGTTTATTTGTTGAACAGTTGTGGCAAGATGGGCACCTGATCACTGGGAACACCACTGGCACTGATGTCAGCGACTCCTTCCATATATTTCCATATATGAAACTTGAGAGGTTTCAGACAGCAATACCCTGAGATAAATGTTCACTTTCTTCCTAAATCCAAAACTGCACCATGCTTAGTGAGGGACTCAGAGGTGGACCTGAGCCTTTGCTGTTTGGGCTGGTCTCCAGTAGAAACACTTAATGTCTGTGACCAAAGCTGGACAAGAATCAGAAGAGAATAGATTAGTAAAATCTAAGGATTTCATTACCAATTCCTTGAACCATCCAACCCCTTTTAAACCAGGTTTTCTGCCAGTTTTCTCCCAGCTGACATTGTTTTGCCCCAGTGTTCAAGTTATTTAAGGAGCACCTCTTTAAATACACGCATGAGAAATACAAACTTTTTAAGGTAAAGTTCAAATTTTGTGTTACTTTTTTGAAAGCTATAAGGAAAAAAAAGCAACTTAGACCCTTTCTATGCCAACAGAAAGACAAGAATTTTCCACTTTGCTGCTTAATTGGCAATATAATAGTTTAGAATGTATTTTTAAGAGGTTTGGACACACTAGCTGATATTATCCCATCCAAATGGCATTAGTGCTTTGTTAACACTCACTTATACTGCATTCGGCATGCAAGAGACCTTCTTCTTGCTGCTATATCATAAGGCTAATTTCTAAAATGTCTCCAAAATGATAAACTGTCACTTAGATAAAGGCATATGTTATGCATCTGAAGTAACTAAATAATCTGAAATGAAATATAAGTTATTATCCTATAAAATATTACTTCTTTTTTTTTTCTAGTAGAGATTGTGTTTTTTTCCATTCTGGCTTCATCAAGGTGTAGTTGAGCACATTCTGGCTGAAAATGATGTTCCCAAGTTCTTCATGTGATGAATTTGCAAGCTCTAAGTGTGCAGGCGTGAAATCTGGCACCTTCCAGGCTGCACATTTGTACTTACAAATTCACTCAAGATTTACAGTCATTACTTACAGATGATGTCATCAGCCATTGCACATATTCCCTACCTCATTTTCCCAAGGTAGGATTTAAATTTTTTGAGGAATGAGGAACTGGCAATGAACACTGATAATGACCTACAAATAGTAGGGACAGTTTCAAACTATTTTTAATACCAGAACACAATTCTTTTGTGGTTTATATTCTGCAAAATATTAATGCATCAGCAATTTAGTTGCCATGTAAATGCATTTCCCACAAAATTAGCAGTTTTTCTCATAATTTCAAAATTGCTAATGTGGCAAAAAGGTGACCAGCTCAGAAAACTACACTCCAGAGAATGGACATAAAATCAAATCCTGCCTTAATCAGACAAAATTACTTTTAAGATTACTAGAAACTTCTATATGAGTTGGTCAGGTAGGTCTTGGGCCATTTTCACTCTAAATAAATATAATTTAGCCATTAATTTATGGTAATGGGCTAAATTCTTCTGGGTAGGGTTGGGGTAAATCTGGAGTAACTGTATGGCTATCAGTAGGCTTTTTTCTGGAAAGTTACCAGTGCAAATAGGAGTAGAAGAATCTGGCTCTTTGCATAAGGTTGCTATTTATTCAAAATATTCTCCTGCAGGCTGTTCACATTCTTTCTGCAAATATTTTAGTTATGACTCAGGGCTATGGATTCAATGTGAAGTGAATCACAAAAATATCAGACTTCTAATGAACAATACCTTAAGGAAAGATGAAATCTTCATTGAATAGTGATTTCAAAAAAGGGCAGATACATTTTTGCTGTCCATAAAGGGCAGTCATGAATCATGTCTTACTCTATACCTTGTCCATGAGTTATGGGAAGTTTCTTTCTTATAGTGAACTGAAGAAGCATTTCATGGGAAAACTATTGACATATGCCAGCATTTTTTATGGCAAGATGTTGTTGCCCAGCAGTAGAAGAACAGCAGTTGTTGCCCAGTAATAGGTGTGCCAAGTACTATACAAAGCATTTCCACCATAGAACACTGCTTCTGCCATCAGATAATACAGAGCTATGACTAGTAGTAAAGAGGATGTGCTACTTCAGGCAATTGAAGATAACCACATTCTCTTTGAGATGACTTTGCTGTTTTTCTTCCTGGAAATCATGAAATCATCTCAATTTTTATCTGCTCCTGCAAGTTAATTTCCTTATAAACTTAATGTAGGCAAGGAGAGTGTGAGTTTGTCACAATAAAAATGCAGTATACTTTGTCATAGGAGCCTGTTCTTCCCAAATACTCTATTTTGAATACACAGCATTTGTGTGTAGTTTCTACATTAACCTTGAATTGGATTAGGTCCTTGTTCTGAGCTAGTAGCAGTGTTGAAGTAGTTCTTGGTAAATTCTTTGTGCTAAATAATGTATTAAATAAATTTATCTCTTATTCTGCTCACTGATGGTCCAATGACAGATTTTTAAATAATACGTGTATTTTTCATCTGTAAAATAACTGTCAATGTCTAGCTTTAAAATTTTTAGTACTGAAAACCCAAATACTAATTTAAAGGGGGAAAGCTTCTATAGAGCTATTTTGATTTTGCAACCATACTGAAAGATCATGACTTACTGGCTTACCTCATTCAATGTTATGCCTCAGTGACAGCAGAATAGCACTTCAAAATCAATATATTCCTGGAACTGACCCCTGGAGATGTCCAATCTCTCCATTGACTATAGAAGGGGACCAAAATCATTCCATTTGTACCACAGTAAGTACTTAAATTTGCTGGAATGAACTGCAACCATAGTGTCTGAAACCAAATTTTATTTATACTGGAAATGCCTATGCTTACAGATAGTGATATTTATAGACATACAAAACTACCACTTCAGAGAAGTGTCGTCATCTTTTTAAATCACACCTAGATATTTCCATAATTTATTATGTCAACTCATCAAAATAAAGCATTATGGTTTGTCACATGAGATATTATCTGGTTAGGAAACTGAGAGTCATACAAATAGTACGGCTTAGGTCTCGGAAGCATACAGGAATTTCTGCATAGAAATGCTCACTCTTCACACAAAGGTGGTTTTTTTGTTTCATTTTGTTTTGTTTCAGTGAGGGTTTTTTTTTGCTTTTCTATTTGCAGTGAACGAGACCCCTGGTGGCCTAGTGGTTAGCGTGCAGGACTTTCACTGCTGCGACCACGGGTTCAAATCCCGGTCTCCTGGCCTGATGGAGGTCATTAGCCCTGTGTGGCCATCCATCTATGAGAAGGACACTCTAAACAAACCTACGTCCTGAGGACCTCACTGCCATTGTCCAAGCTTGCTTGGCCCCGGCAGATGAACCTTAGGATTAAAGGGTGGGCTCAGTTCAGCGCAGGCTGTGTCTCACCTAAAAAATCCATTGCGCAGGCTGGAAAGGTAAAAGACCTTTCCCCAAATCTTCGTTCGCGAAGATGGGCCATTATCATTACTGAGGTTGGCCTAGAAGCTCCTATTTGCAGTGAAAATTCAAAAGGCATTAATCAAAAATTCCTTCTGGGAATATTTTTTCCAACTATCTATCTAAATAAATAAATAGGAGATTTGGTTTTTTCCCATATCGCACATTAAAACCTATCAAACATAACAAGGATGACATACCCAACACTAACCATGAACTCTAAGGTCTCTGAAGTATGAAACATCTCACTGTGTCTGAATCACCAGTTGTCTTCCGGTAAAACTGGTTGCAACACAAAATGCTGTTAATTAAAATATCAAAGTCATGGCTCAGATACTCAGATGCTGTGAGCCATTTGAGACTCAGATGTTTAAACAGTCTCAGGAAAGGGACCTGCTTTATAATTGCTTTCACTGTGACCCTTTATGACTCTAGTTGTTAAAATTCTGCAAAAATAATTACCTCACATTCTTTCTTTCTTTCTTTTTCTTTTTCTCTCTCTTTCTTTCTTTCTTTCTTTCTGAAACTGGACTTCTTTACTGCAGAATTCATCCATAAGGCACAGGCTTGTGCAATTGCTTCAGTTCAGAAGATCAGAAATGCACAGCAGTCAGCTCAGGGTTCAGGCTTTCCGTCTGGTACTTATATTACATCTTTTTTTTCTGCGTACATCTGGTAAGGTAGTTTGCTAAATTTGTCACTATTAGAGTAATGCAAACTATTTATGAGAAGATATTCAAAACACATGGAACTCACCTGCTTCCATGTTTCATTATGGATATGAAATTCAGCCCAGTTTCATCAAATATTTTACGAAGTTAAGAAATCTTTCAAATACAACTGGCTGAGGTGTAGTTCTGTATTTAAGTTATCCAAAGCCCACAGTGCATGTGAAGTTGAAGGAACCTCTTTAGTTTTTGCTTTTTAATTCAATTTTGTTCTCTACTGGCTCACCTTATTCAGGCTCCAAATTTGAAATAAAACTTTTCCTTCTCCTCGAACTTTCACCCAGCTCTCCTCTGCCTGCCAAAAATGTGATCAACAAGAATAGCTCTGAAGACCTCACCTCAGGCAAAGTTCCCATTTCTATATTCCTCCAGGGAAGCTTGATCTGGCTAAGAGGACTGATAATGAGCAAGAAATAGTGGGGCAGCCTCAAGTATTTTAACACCAGAATGCTACTCCTGTGTAGTCAGCAGCCTGCTGTGAAATGCATCAGCAATTCTGAAACTGTGAGAAAGATGCTTCCCAACCAAAAATCAGTTATTGTTTACTGTTTGTTTATCATGACCTGCTCAGCACGGTATAAGGCACAAGTAAAAATAATCTCTAACCACTCAGTCAGAGCACAGACTAATATAACAATAATTTTATCTGAAAAGTTAGTGTGTTCAGATTAGTCTGGCAGGGAACAGACCCAGCAAATTCAATTTTTGTGTGTCCTAAAGTACCACAATAAAATATAGACACTTTCTATTCCAATCAGCTCTAGGGAGAATCTTATACCTCTTAATATCCCAATGCCTTTCTAAAGAGCATGATGTCATGCAACTAATAGCTGTCATATGCAGTTTATCTTTCTGCAGTGTGAGGAGATACTCTATGCATATCATTGCATTTGGGTAACAGTTTTGGGGAGGAGGAGTGGGAGAGTTGAGTGATAAATGTATCTAGCAGAAAAGTGGGTCGATTTACTGCATGTGATAGGCAGGACAACACAAGTTGTTGGGGTTTTTTTTAACATTTCTTTTCCTGTGAGAATTAATTCCAGAAACTTGGACCAACCTATTAAAAGGAATGTTTTCTCCTCTGCACAGACAAGTGTTACCTTCTGGGTAGGAAGCCTTGCTGTGCCTGAGGAGGGGATTTTGCATCCCAGGTTCCCACCCTGGTGCCAGAGAGATTCTTTGAAAGCCTGTCCACACTGCCAGCTGCAGACAGATCTGCTCCTCCTGCGTTAACCCCAGAACCAGAAGGGTGGTTCTGGATAAACTGCCAAATCAGGCCTGGAAGCAGAATAGTCACGTTCACACACAAAGGGCAGGGTATATTAGCTTGGGCATGGCGCCAAGTACATGCAGCTATACTGCTTCCAGATGAAAACTGGTGAGTCCACAAAGTCCTACTCTGCACTTGCATGGACTCACTAATTTGGATCTCTGGACCATGGTCTATTTTCCCATTAGCTATCCTGAGCCTGCGCCATTAATCATCTTACAGTAGAGGGGAAAGACCTTCAACTCATTTCTTGTTTTTTCCTTCTTAGAGAAAGCCAGTGGAGAGGAAGGACATTCTGGGACAGCTACAAAGCTTGTGTTGTTGGGTTATGCTGCTGCATCTAGTTGCAGATTCCTAGGACAGATGGCTTAGGGCCCAGGTATACCACATTACTGAATTCCAGATGGGAGGTGAGAAAACTTGTATAAACTCAGACCAAGGTCTTTATCTATCAGGAGAGGGAATCTACTCATCAGAAACCAGAAGCAGAGGAAAAGGGAGACCAATTGTACTCTCATTTCTGCATTGAACATTGAAAATTTAGAGGATATTGGCTAAGAATTGAGCCGAACAGAATAGAACAGAACAGAATAGAATAGAATAGAATAGAATAGAACAGAATAATTTTAGTTGGAAGGGACCTACAACAGTCACCTAGTTCAACTGCCTGACCACATAGAAACATAGTATCATTTAGATTCAAAAGGGTCCTTAGGACCATTGACTCAACTGTAAAACTAACACTGTCAAGTTCCCCACTAAACCAACTACACATCTTTTAAATACCTCCAGGGATGGTGACTCAATCACTTCTCTGGGCAGCCTGTTCCAATGCTTGACAACACTTTCCATGAAGAAATTTTTCCTAGTATCCAAACTAAACGTTCCTTGATGCAATTTGAGGCTGTTTTCTCTCACTCATTTCTTCTGTGATGAAGCTGCTTGGGCCAGAGCGGTTTGGGGTGCATAGTGCTGAGAGCACTGTATTGTGAGAGTGCAGCCTGGTGAGGAAGAAAAAGTGGCATAACACAGAAAATATCAGCTACATTATCTGGAAGAATTACAGAAATTCTACAAAACCTTTGCTTAAAATGATTTTCAGACAGACCAATTTCCCCAGACACAAAAAAGGGGAAAATATTTTACCCAAGACCAAGGAGTGAACAACAAGTCCTGGGTCTCATATTGAGGAAGTCTTAGAGAATTCAGAGCAAACCACTGCCTGTCTGAGCAGAATGATTTCTTTACTCTGCCCCTTCATCCTGACATGGGGAGTTCAAGTTAATGAAAGCCAGTGGCATATAATTCAAAACCATGGCTGTGTTCTTAATATCCAGGAAGAACCCTAGATGTCAAGGAGTACGTAAGACGTGGTTTTATAGAAACAATTAGCTTTTTGTTCAAGAATGGAGCTCTCAAAAAAAGCTGATGACAGACAAAACAACAAGCAAGAATTGTTTTCTACTAGGAATTTTCCAAGCTGAATAACCAAAACCAAATCTGAATCTTAAAATCTAACCACCTTTTAGAAACCAGCTTGAAAAAGGATACAACTAATCAGAAAACCACAGATATTGAAAACTGTCCTTTGGGGAATTAGGGTGAAAAAACTGAAAACAATATTCAGAAGGTACCACCCGATCTGTAGAAAGATTTTATTGTTCCAATAATCTCTAAAGAGTTCGTTGTAATAATGACCTAATAGCAGCTGAAATTATGAAACAAAAGTTTTTTGAAACTGAAAAAAACTGATATTTTCCATTTTGAAATATTTACATGCCATAGTTTTAAAAGTACTTTTAAAAATCCCATTGTTGTCCAAGTATTAAAAAGTTATTGGAAGTGATGTTTCTCCATAGAAAGTTTCAAACTGAAGATGGTAAACACACTAGACTAAAATCTCTGTGAAATTCTCCATCAACTGCAGAGGTAGTGGTAGCTAGAGATGCACAGATTATGGTTGTCATCATTGGCTTTCATCTGCAATAGGCAGAATTTTAGTTACCTCCTACTAATCTGGTCTTGTCATTACAATCCCACTGTTTTCTCCGAAGGTCAATAAAATAACAGCCATAAGCTTCAGTCCCCAGTGACTGGCAACTCAGAAGCTAGAGCTAAGACTTCATGACATAAACATTTTCAGCTTTGTGATGAAAATCCTCAGCTACCCTTAAAGTGAATTGGAGATTAGAGGAAGAGAAAGCAGATGTGTAACTAAGGACTTACTCAGGAGAGGAAGGGGAAGTCTCCTCTGCCCACAACATCCACCTGCTTATTATTCACTAAGGTGAAAACTCCTCATGCTTTAATCTACCATAACTATTAAACTGAGTGAGAGTTAAGAGCATTTAGCTCCACAGAGGACTGAGATGTTAAGAAGTAACATTCATGTCATTCATTTTGTCAATACTAAAAGTAATAACAGTCTTCCACTATGTGTGTTTTGTTCTTTACATCTTTAGAGTTTACTTCTTGTTAAAGGTAACCCAAACTACTGGGATTAGAAGGAAGAAGTTAGAAATTAATTCATTTTGGGTCAAGGTGATTGAAAGAAAAGAAGTGGGAAAAAATCAGTTTAAAAGATAGTTTGTGTAAGTGGCTGACAGATAACAGCTCAGAGTAATAGCAAACAATTTAAAACTGACTGAAAATTGTACATAATAGTTTATTATTTTTTCAAAGACTTACTGAAAGCTTAATATGGTTCAGAAAAGGAGTCTAGAGTCCATATAAATCTAATAATAAATATTGTAAAAAAGAACTTTATTATGTTCAGAGAAATCAAGCATACTTGAGCTTCATGAATTTTGTGAAATCAAACTAGAGGATCATTCTTGGGCAAAATATCATCTCTTTTCCTACTATAATGGTCACATATCTACTTTTCAGGTTCATTTTATTCAGTTTTCATCTTTTTTCTTCTTTTAAACATATAATACAACTCAAAAGGCACAGCAGTGTCTGTCTGTCATGTAAGTTATTGGTTTTAAAACAGAATAGGATATTGGTTTGGTTTCTCAGGGGAAAGTGTTGTCATACCATTCAAGTCAGATTCATCATAACACTGGAAAATTTCTGTGGCATCCTCAGGATAACTAGGACCAAGTGGAATTTGAACTGAATCATGACTATTTCATAAAAAAATCTGGTCCTACCCAAGAACTTTCAGCATGGATTTTGGAAACAATTTTTCTGGTAAGAATTTATCGCTACTAGGGATTGAATAGCTGATAGTGAAAAACAAACGTGCTTAGGAGAGGTGTGCTGAATCAGCTGGGGAGATGCCATTCCTCTCCACACCCTGAAGAGAGGTCTTGACAACTGATAGATGTCAAGCTTCTCAATAACTAGTGTTAGAGTAGGATATACTGCCTTCTGTTATAATGATGTTCTGAACTGTGTTTTAAATTACAGAGGACAAAACTTGCAGAGAGCAGAGTTGTTTCTCAAGAAAACCAAACCAGAAAACCTCAGTTTAATTCAGAAGTGTTCACATTTTAATTAGCACTACAAAACTGTTATTTTCCACACATCCACCGCACACTGTATAAATATATCATAAAAATTTTTTCCTGTTATGAGTTTCCATTGTGAGTAAAATACGCAAACACAGTTTAATACCTAGGACTTGTCATATTTCAGCATGGCATAAAGGCTGCCTGAGTTGAAATTGTGAGAAAACTCATATCCTGAATCTGAGTTTCTTCTGATGAGGCAAAAATGGCATGATTTTCCAAGTTTTAGTGTTTAAGTGGATTCTTCTTTACATACATTTACACCTGAAACATGGACATATCCATTGACTGGGACCCACTGGTAACTTCCGGACCTGAAGCAGATGAAAAGCCCTGCACAGTTGTTTTTTTTTATAAATCCCTAATTGACACACTTTCCTACAGAGTGTTCCTTGGGCTCTACAAGAGACAGAGATTAGGCTCATCATCATGACTTCTGTCATTATTGGTAGAGGAAGAATTATGACAATAACTCTGGTGCTTCTTATTTGTAAAAAGTACTAGGGCTACGAAATTCTTTCCTATGGTACGAGAGCTGCTACAATGAAAAAAGAAACATTTTCAAATATCAGACCAAATTTCAAATGGTGCACAGAAGTGTGAGACATTACTGTGATTCACAATATTAGAACTTTCGTTAGATTTTAATGTGGAATATAATCACAAGACATTGAAAAATAATGTAATAACTAATCAAAATGACATTGTACTTCCAGAGTTTGATGTCTTATACTTCACAACAATTTTCTAATGATTATGAAACACCAAGGAAGACAAAGAAGTAATAAAAACATCATTGCTTGAATATATTCACCCTGTCATTAATTATTTGCCAGCTTTGGCAAAATACTCTTAATAGTGAGAAATACAGAGAGCTCAAATTCCCATTGCTGCAAAAGAAATGTCAGGAACACTAAGCAATAAGAAGTAGCTGGTTATTAGGGATGGAGTGGGTGTGGGGTTCAAATGTAGAGTCAAAACTGAAAAATAAAGAAAGAGGGAGGAGTATGGACCAAAAAAGTAAGCCAGGCGTGACGTGTTCCAAATGTTAACTAATGATGTAATTTTCCATGTGCTTTTTTTTTTTCCCACAAGATGCTAGTTGCAAGGACATTGCATCAAATAAAGGTCTGCTAAATCATAGTACAAAGAAGTCTAAGTGTCTTGCATGAAGAGCTCAAGCTATAGATGCCAACAGCAGTTCATACCTCAAATACCCACCTTAGAATAAACCTAGACTGTCTTCCAGCCTTGGAAAGATTAGAGTGTCTCAGGCAAGGCAGTGTTTGGCAGCTCATGAAAGACAGGGAAACCTTTCGTCCACTTGGTCCATGTTGTGCACAAGGGGCAGCCAAGCCCTGCTGTGCAGCAGGCCAGCTCAATTCCTTGGGTGCAGTGTACCTGGACACAGCTACAATTGTGCAGGGTTTGTGTAAACCAGATTGCAAAAGGTGAGAGAGCACAGAATGCATGGGAGAAGAATTATGAGGGATATAACAAAATCGTTTGATGCAACTATACCTTCTATTTTGGACAAACATATAATGCAAGAAAAAGACGCTACATGAAAGGGAAGTAAATTCAGAACAATAAATTTATTTATTTATTTGTAAAATATAATACTACCAATCAACTACTGGAATTTACTGATGGGAAAGGCAAAGAGACAAGTGCCATGTTTTAGGCGTAAGAATTAGGATGATTTGTTGACAGGTAATCTTTCTCAATGTGCAGTGTCTTTAATCTTGAAATTTGTTCTGTGGAGCTTAACTGTATGCAGATGTTTGGACACAATTTTTGAAGTAATATATATATGAGGGTCTGAAACAGGTGCAAACCAATATTGTTCCAGGAATTCAGAGGTGTCCTGGTAGTTTATTACCTTTTTGGATCTTGACAAAGATCTTGCTCCTTTAATATATTTTCAAACACGGGTTATGCAGTTACTCTACAGAAAACAAGTGATAAAAACTGGATCCAGTTTTCAGCTTATGTAAATTTTTATAGCTCCTTGATTTCAGCATACCTTAGCCAGCTTGGTCTGCAAAGGACAGATACTAACCTGTGCTGAAACACCAAAAGAAAAAAATTTCTCTGTGCACCTGAAGGATGCTGTCACTTGCTATAGTTTTTCTTTTGGACCATCAATGATAAGCAGTTCCTCAAAATATTATTGGTCTTGAGCAGAAATATGACTAAAAAATCAGGCACCATTGCAGAAGGCAGACAGCTCAGCTCAGTTTTCCAGTCCTCTTGTAATTTTCTAGTGATTCTAAAGGCCAACTAAAGAGATGCTTGGGGGTGTCTTGATCTGTTAAAAAGCCATCAAGGATGATTAAATGGCCAAGAAATGGGTGTGGCTGACTACTACATAATTTCAGTGATTTCCAACTGCCTGTGCTGCCCTTGAAGACTGTTTCCTTCTGCTCATAATTTTTATATTTTAGCACCTTAGGACATTCCAAATTGTGCCAGGAGCCAACTTGTGAAGACAAAAGCATCAGTCTGTGAAGAACCCATCCTTTATTGCCCTCCTCCCACTGCACAGCTCAGCCAAACCTGAAATTTGAAAGGAATAGTGAATTCAAACCACAGCACATGGTGAATTAGGATCTGGGGATGATTCAGCCCACTGTGCAAGACTGAGGGACCACCCACTCCAGTAGTGTGGTTTATTCCCATAGAAGTCAGAGGAAAAACTTTAATTTGAGTGGAATTGGATCAAGACTCTATCTTTTTTTAACCTAGCTTTTTGTCAATATTTTGAGAAGATAATATACTTGTGCATTGGAAATCTCCAACTATATATGTGTGCATGTATTTGTATTTCTATACATAGTAGTATTTATATTTCTTTATCAGGCTTCTGAAAGCAGACTCGCTGTTAAAAAGGGATATGCCTTCAGCAAGCAGAAAGGAAGACCAGCTGTCCACTCCAACATTCACAGTGTCATGGTCTATAACTGAAATGTCCCGGTAGCAGTAAAGTTATGCAGAGTTCAGTGACGTTTTTTGATCCACCGATCACTGACTGGAGTGGATTTGACTGACCTTGCTCAGGAGAAGAATGTCCTTTTTCCTTATAGAATTAACAAACTATAAATCTTTCAAGATTGGATAGGGTTGAGGTTAAGGGACAAAAGACTACGTGGTGTAATAAAAACACCAAGTCCTTTTCCTCCCTTAATAGCCATTTTTGGGTATTTATTACAATGTTTTATTCAGGATGTTGCCATCTAAATCTATGTCATCACTTCCATTGAAAAGAAAAAAATTTCCAGCAATATAATGGGGTTTGAAATTTGTGTCTGCAAAGTCTATCTTTGAAAAGATTTTTTTTTAATTGGCACAAACACTTTTGCATTATAAATTTAATTTACAATGAGCAATGTTTTCATTATTTTGTCTTGGTTATATTAGTCTATTTTCATAAAAATAAAAAACTGACAGTCAAACTTATATGAAAAGTTTGAACCAAACTGAACCAAATCCTAGGAGAAAAGTCTAAGCAGGAAGTTTGCAATCAGGCTGTCCATCTGCCTCTGAATCATGTAACTAGAAATAATCTTTAGAGTGGGGTAAATCTAAACTTCAAATTCAAGTCTCTTAAATGAAGTTGCTTCACATTAAAACAATTTTGAATGCTTGAGGTGATGTTGGGGTGAAAGTGTTACATACAAGTTGCTTTTTTCCCGTGTGCATTAAATGTCCATGGATGCCAATGGAACATGACCCGCAGGGCACTTGACAAGCACTCATGCAGCAATTAGGGAGCAGCTCAGGTGGGATGGCTCATGGTAGGATCAGAAGTCAAGAGCATTGAACTCAATTTCCAATTGCAGTATGGGCAGGTGCTATGGTAATTGCTGCCTTCCAGCTAGTAATGAAACTTTTATTTTCTCCATAGTTATAAGCGTAAGGTGTTCACAACATAGTGTTGTAAACATGGTGTCTCTCCTTATAGAATATGACTTTCTGTTGAGACTACCTTTTTTCTTACCTTCAAATCAGGTATGAAAAGGGATTTGGAAGACTTCAATAAAATATTCCTGTCCTTTTCTTAAATGATGTTTGAGTTCCTTGCCTTTTGTGCTTCATCTTACACTGTTTGGAAATAAAAAATGCCAGCAGCTTATCCAGCCTTTTGTTCTGCTTCAGGAGTCAAGAATTACTTCAGTGGAATGACAATTTCATCCTGTATGTTTGTGGTACTATTTTCATCCCTCTTCCTGTCCTTTATATCTTACTGCTCTGGAACTGTGAACTGTCAGGAGTCAAGATTGCTATTTATAGATATATGTATTTTATACATGAGACAGCTCCCAGATTTCCTGACCATCCAAAATAAAATATGTTATGAGCCTTTAAGAGGCAATCCTGTGCAAGTAATAGCAATATTACTAGCAATAGTAATGGTTTCCCATAAGATCACTCCATTAACATTTTTCAGTGTGCTATTGTGGAGAATCGCAAGTACAAAAAGAAATTTGGGGTGTCCTCTGTTGTCACATGGCCATTCTTTTTTGGTGTACTCTTTTCATAATACCTCTGGACCTGTCTAACAAGCCAGCTGTGATCATCCCCTTTCTTTAAATCATATGAAATCTGTCTTTTGCACAACAAAAGAATAAATTGGAAATAACAGAGCGCAGGCTATTTTATTATTTTGTAATAAGAAAAGTCCTATCTAATTGTTCTATGAAAAAACATGATTCACTTGTATTTCCATTTTGCAGGAAATCTTTATGCTCTTTCACCCTTCTTACACTAAATCCCAGATCTTTTCCTCAAGGAGACAATGATCTGCAGAGGCTACAAGAGAGTCAGTAGGTCATTCCCCTAGCTAAAGAGTTATGTTATGTTCAGTGACTTGAATATACCTCATGACACCCCAGAGATAGGGAAGTATGTAGCTCATCCTTCCCAGATAATCTCAGGTGCCACAGTGTTTTGCAGATTTGATAGTTGAATGATCATCAAACTGTTGAGCTTAGCTCAGTCTCTGGATCCTCTCTTTCTCAAAGACAACTTAATTTCAGATCAGCCCTCATCTCTCTTTCTGGCTTCAAAAGTACCAAATCCTTGGCCTTTTCTTAATTTTTAAGAAGTATGGTTTCATGAGGAAAAAAGTTGCAACTGACAGGAGAGAAATGATTAGCTGGACCACAGCCAGGGTTTGTGGGCAAGAAAAGAGATTTCACCCAACACACACCAACACACACCATGGTGTTCTAATGCTTCCTTTTGCTGCTACATCTCCTACCACTGTTTGAGTATTTTGGCAACATGGGCATAAGATCTCCAGACTTCCATCCTTGTTATCACTTTTCATATTAACTCTGTGGAGAGACTGTGACTGCTAAAGCAAGGAGATCATAGACTTTGTAAATGAACTTCTTAAATCTCCTATTTTGGGGGCTTTTCAGTACTTAAAGAGGGCTTTCAAGAAAGAGGGAGACAGACTCTTTACATGTATAGATAGGGAATGGACAAGGAGGAATGGTTTTAAATTAAAAGGGGAGAGATCTAGATCAGATGTTACAAAATAATTCCTTACTCAGAGGGTAATGAGGCACTGGAACAGGTTGTCCAGAGAAGCTGTGGATGGCTCATCCCTGGAAGTGCTTAAGGCCAGGTTGGATCAGGCTTTGAGCAACCTGGTCTAGTGGAAGATGTTGAGTAATATTACATCATGTTATTTTGGGGTCATCCATTCAAAAAAAAAGGATCAAAAAAATCTTCCTTTTTCCTGCTTCTCATTAAAATTGTTGTCATAGAATTACTGGCCTTGGTCAACAACAATCAGTAAGAGGCCTATATTTAAATCCGGAGGAAGGAAGAATCACCACCAACTATTTTTGCCATACAAAACATGCTACACCAATAATCGTTAACAGAAAGAAGGGGAGAGGAGACATGCATTACAAAGTATATCCTTTACTATGACACTTTCAAGGGTACTTCTGTACTGATTTTTACTTCTTTTCACTCTTTGGAATATCAACAGGGTTGCATCAATAGCAACCTTATGACCAAATGTAGCTTCATGCTTGATTTTTGCTATCTGAGGGTACAATGAACTTAGATGTGTTAGCTTTCATACACAGCCAAACGTAAACCAGCTCAGTACATAAATGTGTCTCACCTCTTTTCTCCTTCCTTTTACATTTTTGATTCTAGTCTATTTAAGAGTTATAGACAGATATATTCTGGGACTGTAACAACTGCTTAAGACATTTTTTTTGTGATAAGATGGGTAGGACTCACCTCCTTGAACTTTCTACTTTGGTGTCTATTGTGTGGGTATTTCACTAAACTCCCTTTGAAACATGTAGAGAGAAATAGGAACTATGAGAATGGCTATTCAGCTGGCTTGTTCTAGATATCACATTTAACCTGAGATAAATCAAAGTCTAGAAGTGTCCTTTTTCTTTCCACTGGATACAGCGAGAGTTTATAAGGACCAGTTTAGATGTAAATATCTATATTTGGCCAGATGGAGAGCATCTGGCTCTCTTTATTTCTATGTATTGTCCAGAAGGCATCTAATTTCAGATGTTAAGCAACTAACAATAGTAACAAATTCTTTACAGAGACTATAGCAGCAACAGGCTGTTTTTTGGACTCAGTGATGCATGCTGACGCTGGTCACAAGTCCCTACACACACAAAAAAAAAATCAAGCCTGTATGAGTTCCTGGAAAGCAAAATGAGGTTTTCATCCTCAAATGTTAATTGATAAGTGAAAATTCTGTAAGAAATCAAAATGCTTTTTTTTTTCTTTTCACCTACATACCACAATTTCTCACATTTTTAATGGTTTAAAAAAAACCATTACAACTGCTTTGGCAATGAACTCTGTGTTGTGCTATTCAGGAGGAAAGAGAGGATGATCACATTGGCACACAAGCTTCGAAATTAGTCTGTGCAGAGTGAGCAAAGAGCATTCCCCTTGGGACAGTATGATTTTGTTAGCAAGATTGGGGATGCAATCCCAACCCCAGCTCTGTGCTGTCATTGCACAGCCAGCACTGCACCTGTACTCTCAAACCACAGAAGCTGCCCATGTCTATCTTGACTCACTGGCTTGATATGTGAATTCTTTCAAAATCGGAGACAATTTCTGAGACAATTTAAATCTTTCAGAGACAATTTAAATCTTTCATCATCAAGAGTGCTACTCCTTATTGGACTGAGCCTCAGTGCAACTTCTCTGGCAAAATTGCTCCAACAAAGAGGTTTTGTGCTGGGTGTCTGTGAGAGGTATTTATTTCTTGAGGCCATACAGTCTTTTACAGGCCAACATACGCTCTCATTGTTTTATGTGAAGAAAAAGGTTACGCAATGCTGGGTTGGAAGCTCCTTGGAAGCAAATAGAGAACTATTGTGTAATAACAGATGGTATTGTATAGCATTTTTCAACATTTACTCTAGAACAGCAAATAAGGACCCACTTTGAATGGGGGGCATTGCATTAAAATGCCTACAAGTCAAGGCTGTGCTTTCTTCCAGTGCTTTTTAATAAAAAGAAAAATTATATCAAATATCTAACATGGGCAACACTGACAAAGTCACTAAATGGTAATCTAAAGTATTGGTAGTCATTGAATGGCATAAATGGGTTAATATACAGCTGCCAATAATTTCAAAAAGCTTTAGATTAAACAAAAATAGCTTTCATTCTGTTGGCTGACTTTGGCACTGGAATGCTGTAGTCGCCTCAGGGATAGCTATGAAGGATAACATTCCCAGGACAGGGAGATAGTGTCACTGATGAAGTGAAATGGGCTCATATTCTGACAGTAGATGCAGGAGGATATTTGAAGGGAGTTAATATGTGTTGGATTGTTGGTTTTTTTTTAAATAAACACATATTTTTTTCCCCATATTTACTGAACACTAGACTCAGATTGCTAATTAGTTAAACTGGCTTTACCACAAGCTACACAGAAAACCATGAGTGCTACTGCTCAACTTGCATTGAAACAGAGGATAAACTTGTCTCCTGAGAACCTCACAGTGTCCTTGGAACACAGGGCAATGAAGAGAGGGTTGTTTAGATAAACTGAGACACAGTTTCAACCCTTGTAGTCTTATCAGTAATTCACACATCCTTCCCCTGCCCTGTCTACATCTGCATGAACTCATATCTTAGGACATTTTTCAAGACACCCAAAAAGAGCACAGTGTGAGCTTAAATTTGATGTATCTAAAGCAGAAATCCCCACAAAATATGCCTAGTCCTGGCTTATTTTTAGTTTCTTCAGAAATCAGCTTGGCACTGTCTACTTACTGTGAAACAGGAGGAATTTTTTTCTGGACACAGCATTTGCCTGTATTGAATATTTTAAAACCTGTAGCTTCTGTAGCACACCAATAACTCTAAAGGTACTAATTTACACTGCTTCTCAGTTTATAATTAATCTGTTTCTGAAATGAATTAATTACTTCAGATAACTCTAACTTGCATTTCATTCTGTTCTGTAACCAACATGTATCTATCAACACAAATTGGACAATTTACAATACAAATTAGGACCTTCTAATTTACACTCCCTCCCGTTCTGTAGTTTTGATATCAATCTATCCTGTGTTACTTAAAAAACTTTCAGAACAGTGTTCCAAACATCACTTTCTTGGTTGGTTATTTCAGACCCTAATCTTTCCCTTTCAAACCTTCAAATTATGGTCTTTCAGGTCCTACTTCTCTTTTAGTTCTTTGTGTTTCCCCATGTAGGACCTCCATCTTCATGACAATCAGCTGAGGAGGTTGAAAACCTGTAACTGATGTGGTTATCCACCC
>NW_020897742.1:1546491-1631390 GCF_003984885.1 Neopelma chrysocephalum | reverse complement strand
GAGGCAGAGGTATAGAGAAACCTGCCCTCTTCTCACTTCTCATTCCACAAGTTCTGTCTTTTCTAGAAGGAAATTGTGAACTAGCATTATTAGTCAAGTAATGTCATCACATGGTAAGAGTGCTCAATTCTGACTGCAGATGCAGCTGGGAATTTTCTGAGCAGTGTATTGCATTACAGAAAAATGCATGTGAAGTGCTAGGATTTTTCAGGTTGTCCTGAGAATCTGAGAAGTTGGGTGCCAAAGGAGTTAATGTTGATTGAAAAACATATAATTCCTTAAACTGTTCTTATTAAATAAACTAAATTAGTCAACATTGATCAAAGAAAGAATAATAATCAGGATAATATCACTGATTTTTTGAAATTAATTTATTTCCAGACAGATAAATGTTTTCTAAAATGTCACCAATTAATTTGGACAACAGAACTAGTACCTTTTTTCCCAGATTTCAAGATATTCTGTCCAGTGACCATAAGAGAAAGAGAGGAGTGTCATCCCAGAAAGAAAGGCACTTTGGTAATCCTACTTGTTTAATTCTGGTAACATCCATTTAGCAAGTCAGTAAAAAAAATAACAAACAACCACAGTAGTTCCTCTAAAAACAGAAGAGTAAGTAATGTTTCATAGAAAACAACAAAAGAATGACAAGAGTTTCAATGTCTAATTAGAAATTGTAGATGTTTTGATGATATTCTAAGTGAGAGAGATTTTTAGAATCAGAGAAAGCACCAAGACTGCCAACAAAGCACTACAAAGGGACTTCTGAAAACTTCAGGGATGTATTGGCACATGAACAGGTTTGTGAATTTCTTGGTGCCAGTTATCTTCTCTGATCTGTGCAACTTTCAGCACACAAACCACACTGTGCAAGCATTTTATACATCCTGTGTAACTATAAAAGTTAAAGTTTAAACTGTGTCCTTTCCAAAAAGCATGTGGAGACTTACAGTCAGACAAAGTATTGGCTATGGCCAAACGTTAGAAAGAAGCTCCTAAGATCTATAAATAAGCAAAACCTGACAGATTAACTGAGAGGAGCAAACGCATGTCTCTGCTGACTCAAATATTCACTCTTGCTACTAAATAGTGCTTTTATAAAGAAGCAATAAACTATATCCACTAACTGTCAATGTCTCTATTCTCAACGCTGTGTTATGAAGATCACTATCTAGGAATAAACTTCCTCTAAGATAAAACAACAAGACTGTAAGCTTTGGAGACAATAGCAAGATTGTCCCCCTAGCTGAAGACACTAATCCCTAAGCATTTTAAAGAATACAGTGTATTTTTCAGTTGGACCTAACACAATTGCACTTTGTTAAAAATTGGCTCCTGGTAATCAGAGGAATGGAGGGATAGGTACGGTTCTAGCTTCTTTTCTTTTCTTTGAAAAGACCAAGTGGCCACCTTTTGCCTCAGATTATGCTTGTCTTCCCCAAAGCTGTATTTATGTACGTTGAGAGATATTTTTCCAAATGGTTTTAGGAAGCTTGGTGCAGTTAAATATATTTTCATTAAATTAGTGACTCTGATATAGATAGCTGGTATTAGATTATTTCAGTTTACACAAATGAATGTAGATAATATAAATCTAAGCTATGTATCAAGAACATAAAAAGAAAAAAAAATCATGTTACAATAACTACTTTTGCCAGTAACGCAGCTGGCAATACAGCTGTGACTTTGCAGAAAATAACTTTTATCTCCAGTCTTTTTATGTAAAGCAACAATTAAGTAAAATAGAACCATATGATATCACTGATGGGAAGGGGTTCTTTGAAATATTTTTACATTAAAAAAAAAAAGAGTATGAAAGTGTGTCTTTATATGCACTGGTTCCACTAGATCAATGTCAAAAAGTGAAGGGGACAATACAGCAGTCTGAGACTGATAAAATATAATTGGCTTTGCCCTGCCTGTGGCACGTGCAGAACTTGTGCTGTTGTGCAGTTTGAGCTACTTGTATAATGTGACATGTCTAACTACTTCCAGCTCCAGCTTTGTCACACCCATTGGTGCTTCCTGATTGTAGCTACCCTCTGTACAGCACACAGGGTACATTTATCTGCTCCACAGCCATGACATCAGGTTGGCTTGCAGCTCTGCTGTTGCCAAGCTGCTTGTGGAAAGCAAACACAGGTGTCCTGGACACAGTGTCCTACAGCTTTCAGAGGGCAGGGTGCATTCAACCTCTGAGCTGCTTTTTGGAACCTGGAAGATACGTGTACTCTAGGTCAGGTGCTGATGAACGCTGTCAGATCAAAGCTTTCAGCTCTTCAAGTATCTAAACACCATGGGTGGTAGTGCCTGTGTTGTTAAATGCAGCTCTTCAAATGAATTGGGCCACACCTTCACTTCATGGCACTCAAAACTTGCCTGCATGACCCCTGTGTGATGTATCTCTGTTATAGATGCATGGTTCAGAACAGCAGATGATGTGGCATGGACATACCCATCACAGTAGAGAGATGGCCTGGTGTAGTGCAATTTCTACGAGGCTGTGCTAGATTTTGCTGGGGTAGAGTTAATTTTTGTCATAGCAGCTGGTATGGGCTGTGCTTTGGAATTGTACTGGAAACAGTGTTGATAACACAAGGATGTTTTCATTATTGCTGAGCAGTGCATACACAGGATAGAGGGCTTTTCTGCTCCTCACCCCATCCAACCAGTGAAGGGCCTGAGCGTGCACAAGGAGTTGGGAGGGGACAGAGCTGGGACAACTGACTTCAACTGACTCAAGGGATATCCCAGACCATATGGCATCATGCTTAGCATAAAGATATGGGGGAAGAAGAAGGAAGAGGGGGATGTTCGGAGTAAGGGCATTTGTCTTCCCAAGTCACCGTTATGTGTGATGGAGCCTCTGCTGTCTTGGGAATTACTGAATCATGGAATCACAGAATATTCTGAGTTGGAAGAGACCCACAAGGATCATTGAGTCCAACTCTTATCCCTGCACAGGTCACCCCAAGAATCACATCATGTGTCTGAGGCTGTTGTCCAAATGCTTCTTGAACTCTATCAGGTTTGGTGTTGTGACCCCTGCCCTGGAGAGCCTGTTCCAGTACCCAGCTACCTTATGGGTGAAGAACTTTTTTCTAATATCTAACCTAAACCTCCCCTGACACAATTTCAGGCCATTCCCAAGAGTCCTGTCAATTGTCACCATAGAGAAGAGATCAGTACCTGCCCCCACTCTTCCCATCCTTCCTTCCCAAGGAGGAAGTTGTAGATTGTGTTGAGGTGTCCCCTCAGTCTCCTCCAGGCTGAACAAGTCACCCAAGTGACCTTAGCTGTTCCTCATATGGGTTCTCCTTGAGGCCCTTCACTAGCTTCATTGTCCTCATTTGGATGCTAATATCTTTGGATGTCTGAACACCTGCCTGGACATGGGAAGGGGTGAATGAATTCCTTATTTTACTTTGCTTGTGTGTGTGGCTTTTGCTTTACCTATTAAAGGCTCTGTATCTAAACCCCTGGTTTTCTCACTTTTACCCTTTCGATTTTCTCCATTTCAAAATCAAGGAGTGAGTGAGCGGCTGTGTGGGGCTGAGACGCCAGCTGGGGTTAAACCACCACAGAGGCAAATCTAAGGCATGGTGAAGTAAACATTTTTAGCATCCCCAGTAGCCATATTCAGTGGTGAATATGAAACGTGCTCCACATCAGTAAACTCTTACAAAAATTTTTTTGCCTTCTGTAAAGCAGAAAGGAGCTGAAAACCAACACTGTCAGTACGAAGTAATTTTCTAGATTTTCTAATTCCTAAACTTTCTGCTTTATAATACAGATATGAGCAAAAATGTCAAAAAATATTTTTTTCTCCATTTTTATCCAAGCAATGGTTATGTCTGCAATGAGAATTTGCAATGTAGCATATATCAGTCAATTTAGCATTAGAGGACACTGATATTAGAAAGTTTTGAGGGGTTGTTCACATGTGCAAGTGAGTTCAATGAAGGTCCTGTACAGATATCGGCTTTTCAGAAGCAAGTGGACCTTGTGTTGCAGCAAGGGTGTTTTGACACGACATGCAATTCACCCGTTTCTGCTCTCCAAAATGGTGTAACACAAATCAGCATGAAGAGCAAGTGAGGGGAACAAGCTTGCAGTCGTCGGTGTTGTGAAGTTGCTACAAAGCCGGCTGGCGGGCTACAAGTATTTGCTCACATAACAGGTCTGTCAGATTTGAGAATATCATGTGGGTCTGAGACAATCACTGAAGGGCTTTGGTTCTTTTCAACTTGTGACTTACACAACCCTGTTCCCATATGTTTTGCATTATTTGAAAGAAAGCTGGATCCATTTTACTTCAGATGAATTCTAAAAGAGATAAACATGTATAAATCTGAGAAAGAAAAATAATTTGGTATTTTGTCTTGCAAGACTGGCCTCTTGAGATGGGGAGAAAGGCGTCTCCCTCAACAGGAGCAGTGCTGGTATGGGATAAAGATTATATCCTAAACACCACTACGGGATGTAATGATGCGCTGATGTTAAGTCATCTTCTTGGTCCAGTCTGGGAGCAGGGTTTTGTCTCATTTTAAATTATGAGAAAACTCCAGCAGCAGCTCTTACTTTCTCTCTTCTCTGTGTCTCAGCTTTGTCAAGACCCACCTAAGTTTTCAGCATATGGAAATATTCCCCTCTTTCATCCCAATGAAAGCTTCATGACAAATGCAGGCCTCTCCATAGCACAGAAAGCCAGCTTTCTGTAAAATATCCACTCTGATCTTAAACTAATGCAAAAAAACCTGTTTTCAGTGTTCTGTGAGGAAAATCTAAGCCCCAAAGTGCGTCAGAATTTAAAATTGCACTGGGATTTTTGTGGGCCTTTTTCTCTTCCAGATGGGCTCTATAGCCAAGGAAACCAATAACATTTTGCTGGACTAAGTTTATTTGTTTTGAATTGGGCTGACTCAAACAGTAAACTTCACAACTTTGTTTTTTCTTAATTGTGTTGCACATGTTTTGCCAAGTATTCTTGATGATAATCAAAGCAGTGATCTCTCCTCAGAGTCTGCTGGGAGGCCAATTTCCGCTGCAACTCTGTAGATGCTCAACCAAACTATATGTTTGAGCATAAGACAGCAAATCTGAAGCTGAAGTCTTTGTCTATCAGAAGCAGGTGCCACTTTACCTCAAACAATCTGCTTCCAAACACCAACCCTTGCATGGCTGGGGCCCTGTGATGACGCGATGTGATGCAGATCAGCTAAGTGGCAGCTCCCCTTAAAGGATGGAAATGCAGGCATTGACCATCTTATTTAAAAAGACAACTGAAACCCTCTTGGCTGCAACTGGATATTTTCTTTTTTTTTGGTGGAAAGGGAAAAGACTGGGGAGAGATCTTGTTAGTTTCCTTTTAGTTTTATAATAAAAATCATTTCCATGTAGCTTGCTCAAACTGTAAAGGTGGGACTATTAGCTGGGAACTCTTAGCTATATTGGGTCAAAAGACAAAATTGCAACAAGACAAAAATAATGTTTAGTCCAAGAAGCATTCTAAGATGTCATTTTTTTTTCACTTTGAATTTAGTGTTAAAAGTTAAAATATTGACATTGTTCTCCTAGGGAAGGGCTTCAACTAGCTGTAACTCACTAATTGATCAGTATTATGTTCTGATATACTTTTTTTAAAAAATAAATTGATATCTCTGAAGCTCAATGCTTCAGTTTGATTTATTGAACAGAGATGTATGAGTGGTATTTCAAACCAGTCCCACATTAAGTGTATCACTCCTGGAACCTTATTGATCCATTCAAGCTTCTTTACTTAAAAATATCTCCATTTTTTCCACATGGATCAGACTTTTTGGCCACAGTGTGTTTACCGCAATGTATTATCGGCTTTATCAAAGGGAGACCTTAAACATTAATTTTAAACATGAATGTTTTGGATCAAGCCAACAAACTAGTAATGCCAAAACTCAAGAAAGTCTGTGTTGGACTGACCTGAAGCAAAATTTTGAGCTTTGGTTTTCCCAATGGAAATTTTTTTTCCCAGTAACTTTGAAATTTACTTATGGAAAAGTGAACAGTACACTAACAATAATGCCTCATGAGCTCTCATATAAACTATGTGTATGAAGTACTCAGGCATTGGATTAAACTGTATTAGAGTGGTTATATGCCCCTGGAAATTGTGTGTGTGTATATATACATACATACATACACACACACATATATAAGGTTTTATGATACTTTTTCTAATTGTTAAGGTTAAGTCACATCAGAGACAAAAAGGCCATGTGCGTCCTTGTAAGAACACAAACGAATAGAATCAGGACTTTCTCATTTATTTTGAAATGAGAAACTCCACCAAAATTTTGTTGGATAATTTATCATGATGACATTACCATTTCTGAAATGTTTTGTTTTCATAAAAGACCTTTAAAACCAGTTTTTATCTCCCTCTTGGTAGCAAAAGACACTCAGAAACTGGTGAATGTATGTTAGAAAATGTTTACTTGAACTTTCTAAAACAAACTGTTCATCTTGGGTGTAACAGAAATGCTCTCTTTTATATTACTGTTCCCATGTCACTCTACAGCAACTGGCCAACCAAAACACCTACTTACAAAGATGAACTATACCATTGCAAGCTCCTTGGCTACTCTACCATTGAATTTCAGTCGATAAATTTGCATTTAGCTTATAATTTGTTCAATATGCCTTACTAATTTGGCAATATTTATTTTGGCACATAAAATAGAAGGCAGCTGCTTTAAATGTCCTGCTAAGTTCTTTGTTTTGTTTTGAGAACTTTCTTTTTTTTCTTTTTCTTTTTTTTTCCTTACCCCTTTCTTTTTCCTTCATAAAAGGATCTAAGATATGAAAAAGCTCCAGTGTCGTGGACAGGGCTGAGTTTCCTGTTTATGAGTCACCATAAATATGAAAGGTGCTGGTTGACATTTCTCAGCTGAGGGATTCGACACAAGTCTGTGTTGAGAGCAAATCCCCAAGCAGGGTGGTCTTGTGTTGACTTGTCGACCTTGTACATTGTTGAACGGAATCACTTTTAAAGAACAGTAGTTAAAGGAAAAGTCAGCTTCCCTAGCAGCTCTTCTTACTGTTACTCTATTTAGAAAAGAGTGTTATTGTATCTTTGCTGTGTAGGAGTGATGGTTGAATCATGGCTTTTAAAGAGAGAGAGCAATTAGCAGCATATACTTGGATTTATTCTTGCAGAGCTCCTAATTTCCCTCATTTCCCAGTGTTTTTACATTCCTTCTCAAAACTCAAGTAGCCGAAACATTGTGTAACTGTTGCTAGTGGGTAAACAAGGTAAATACAAATGAAATTTTTTGTGTATTTTGTGGGCACACCTGCCCAGTGTGTCTCTCAGCCCCGTCAGGGCTTTCATTACAGGCGTTTCTTTAGCCGATTAATTGCAGGTGCAAAACAAGAATGTAGATATGGTTAATGTCTGCTGAAAACATGGAGCTAGATACAGAAGGTGTTGTAAAGAGTATACATGGAGGTTTGTGCTAAGATATGACTGAGTCATAAATCAAGAGTAAGTAAAGGAATGTGTCACTGGTGAGAGTGCCACTCAAACTGCTCGTTCTCCAGGCTGTGTAAGACACAAATTGTTGTGAGTGAGTGCAAGTTTTCTATCTAAACTCCAGCATTCTTGGGTTTAGCATTAAATAGTCCCGGGGAAGTTCCCTTTGTGGCAGCATGATGCTGCAATATATCAGCAATGAAATCAGCAGCAAGTATAAAACATACAGAATATACGTGGGAAGACACATTATGATCTAGTAAGCTCTGAGCAACACTTTTTTAACATACATCTGAAAGGGAATGTTTGATGTCAGTGCCTACAGCAGCAAGAAAAAGATACTTACAGGACTTTCACATTACTTGGTTTTATTCTAAATGTTCCAGAAAAAAAGCCAAGCATGTGTTTTCAGTCCATAACACTTTGAAGGTGAACAGTTCTCTAATAAGAATAAAAATTGGAGACTGGGAAATTAAGAAGGTGAAATAAGGAGGAAGAGGTGGAAATAGCTTTCTATGTAAAAAAAGATTACAGAGGAGATAAACAGACAGGAGTGTGAGGAAAACTGACTTGGAGTAATGACTGGCAATGACTAGCAACAGTCATAGTTAACTTTCCTAATTTCAAAAAATTAACTTTATTGTCTTCTTCGAGATTTGATTCACTTAAAATATATATTTTGAACAAAATATATATTTAAATTAAATTTTATATACACACTCAAATTAAAATTTTAAATGGATACTGTGAATATTCAAATCAACATTTAGAATTCAAATATTATAAATATAATATTTATTATGGTATATAATGTGTTATATCTTTATTAATGTAAATATATAAATACTTAATATTCAAATTAAAATTTAAAATGGAAACATGATTGTTTGTCAGTAAAGGTGCAAGTTTTCTGCCTTTAATTATGAGCAGCTTTGGAAGACCTCCTTTTTATTTTCTTTTTCTTCCTGGAGTATGTGAACTAGCATCCTCAGGTGATATTCCAAAGAACCAAGGCTTTGCTTCTCACTTATCCAACATATGGCTGAATAGCTCAAGCAACAAAATATTATAAACTTGTTCCTGATCTAATGTACATTTGTACATTAGATAAACATAGTAAATTAACATAGCTGAGTAAGAAATAGAAAAAATATCTAAAACCCCTTTGGATGTTCATTTGACATGTGTTGCTTAGATCCATTAAGAATATAGAAATATCATAATACTACCTCATTGATGTCATAAGTCCATTCTATTGTGTAATACATCAACTGTGTTCCAAACAGACTACATCTCTAACCATTCTTAGGACAATTTTTTTGAAAGTAAAATTATCTTTCTGGATTAATGTTTACTGAGTTGAGACACATGATTTTAATGTTTTCTGGAGTGGGATGAAAGTTCCTTATTTTTCTCCTTTTTATTTTTCCTTTTGTTCCCTAATAAGTCAGTTTTCCTATTCACTGTTACATATTTTTGTTTATAATACCTTACGTGAAATTATTTTAAAATACTAAATCAAGAATTCAACAACATCAAGGATTCTTTCTTCCTCTCATGTGACTGAAAACAAGTACTCAGTGAAAAGGTGCCAGGGTCAAATACCTTGACTGCCAACATCTGCCCATGTCAAGACAAAACATCCCAAGATACTTTCATATTTTGAAAGAGGTATCTGTTTTTCTTTCCCAGCTTTGGCCCAAGTCTTTCTTTGATTTATAAAGCCCGAGTAAGTGGGTAATAGTTTTACACATACTCCTGCAATATATTCACAGCACAGGAGAAAACATATTATTCAAACCAACAAAAGACTTCCAGAAGGGCATAGTTGGCCTCACTCTATTTTGGGGATCTAAATTACTGCTCACATTCCTGTTCTCCACTATGAGATACAGTATACATAACAGAGTGTGAATAAATTAAGAGCCAAAAGCTGAGGTGAAATTTATGTGGAATCTCCTTGGTTTACACAGGCCCATTATGAAGATAAAAAAATATTCATATTAATTATTCTATCTTTCATACATTCTCTGATTATGTTCCTCTAGCTAAATGTAAGGGATATTATAAAGTAGTTAAATTTTGCTAGCTTGTAACTAGAATGTAACATTCTTCAGTTTCAAATATCTGTTATCTAAAGATAGCACATTTTGTTCACCAGTCATTTTATTCCTTATAATGAAATCCTGTATTAAATAATTCCAGGTAAGAGAAGAGTCAAATTCCAGTGAAATCTGAAATATACTGTCAATAAAGCTAATTCAATATAATTTGTTTGCATTCCATGTTTTATTGGCCAAATTGTGGCTCCTGTGAAATAAAAGAAAAACTTCCCACAGCTGTGGAGTATTTCCTGGGTTTAAGACATTAGTTCAAATTTTTTACAATTCTTATCAGCTGCTGAATAGAGCAGAAATACAATATGGATAGGATCCTGCAAATATTTCAGGGAAATTATTCAGAGTAGTTTCTGATAGCACAATCCTAAAGAAACAGAAAATACGTTTCTTTTGATGGTCTGACAATGACAACATGTAATTCTGGATCCCTGCATGCTCTATTGATATGACCCATAAAAGGCCTATGGTTCCATCTCTTGTTTGTATTCTTCATTTTATTATCATTCTCTCTCTAAGGTCAGCGGTGTTGGTCTCCCAGAGACCATTAGCATGCTTTTGCTTATTTAATTCACTAACTGCTGAAGTGCATGCTGCTTTTAGTGGCACTCATACAACTCAAAGCACTGAAAGGTTTGGTTTCATGTACTTGAACTCAAGTGACACAAATATTTCAGTGGTGAATCAATACTGGGAAAGAATGGTCAGTAAGGTAGGGAGTGTTTATAGAAGATGTTTCATCACTACTAGTAAAACATGTCTTATTGTTAGTTCAGGAGGTGCTGGTATTTTGCTCTTTGAAGGAGGCTTCTGACAAGCCAACAACTTTCATCCTGCTAGTAAAATAAAATTTAAAAAATTGCACAAGGTTAGAAATGTAGCTTTTTTGCAAGATGTCTGTGGATTAACCATTTAAGAATTCTGATTTCCATAAAAAGAGGCAACTGTTCCCTCATGATGAGCAGCACTAACTATGTGGAAATATTGATCATAAAGTATATTTGTCTATTTCGTTTGACCTGATTAATAAATGAATATTTGATCTTTCCCTACAAAAGACATGTTGTAACATTTCTAGGAGCACCTGGAAGTTGATGATTGACTCACAGGACAGTCTTAGATGGAACAGGAAGAGCATTCCTGTTTACCAGCTCCAAAAACAGGCTTCTCCTGCCACATTTATAATGAAATGTCAGTTCTGCAGTTCTGATTCAGAAATAGCATTTGAGGAAATTTGTTCTGCTCTACAACAGCCATTTCCCTACCATATAAAAAAATCCATATAAATAATTCTGTACCAAAGACAGCTATCTACTTTTTTTACAGAACTTCTTCAAATAACATGACCTTTTCTATTTATTGAGAGTAGATAGATAAAAAGAAGGGAAGCAACGCTATAAAATTTTTTTTTTAATTGAACATTACACCTGGACTAAATGAATTAGGCTGAGAGGCAAATGAAAAGCTATTTTTGGTTTCCTGTTAGCATCACAAGGAACTGAAGCCCTTGAAGCACACTTGTGGCTAATCTTGGGTAATATAGCTGGCAGAGGGACCAAAAGAAGATTACAGTTATAAAAACACAAGAAGGCCTTTGCCAAGAAATGCAAACAAAAAGGAAATATTTTAAGAAAATAAACAAAGCTACTGAGTAAAACATACACAGAAAGGAAAAGGGGAACAAAAGAACATTTGAGTCTTGATGTCTTAACATTTTGTGGCAACATATGTGATAGTCCTTCCAGTGTGTGAAAGAACGTTACAGCTGTGTAAGCTATGAGATATCCACACACGCCTTGAGATCAGCAAGCCATCAGGAAAGCCCACCTAGTTTGCTAGCTTTGCAGGTCTTCTCTGATTCTACTAAAAATAATAAGTTCCATCCAGTCCCATCCATGTGATTGCAAAAGCTACACAGCAAGTCAGGGGGCCGTTTGAAAAGGCTGCTTTAAATAGAAACCCCTATTCTTTTTCCAAGGTGCAATGGTTTATAGCAATTTCCTGAGGCTATAAAACATGTATTTTAAAAGAAGACAATCTTTTTCTGTTCCACCTAACCTATGCTATTCTAGTCTTATTGTGGCTATCTGCCAAGGATCAACAAGTGGCTATTAGAAGCAGAAAGCTATCACAAATATTCAGTCAATTGTACAGCAGCCATGGCAGGTGAATAGTATTATATAGTTCACTAAGGGGAGAGTAAATTCAGCAAATATTATGGCCAAAAAAATGAAATACACTAGAGTGAGAATCCTCACATGCCAAATTCTCCATTCATCCCCATGGTGATGCCTTCCAGACCATGGCTATACCATCAGAAGTTGATCTGGAGCCCTGTCTCAGGTTGTACACATTGCCTAGACTCTCTTTATGCTGTAGCTTCTATTTAGAGCCTTCTCCTCTCTTCTCCCAGATTCACTCCATCTCTGGCCCTGCAGGCACAACAGCCTCTAGCTCATAGTCTCAGTCTGTGTTGGTGTAGGCTGGACTTCATCTGCCAGAGGAACTGTAAAGCATCCACAGCACTGTGGTGAAACTGAAAATTTGCACTTTTTCTACAGAAACCTATAAAAAAGGCTTTCAAGATAAATTGGCTTTAAAGATAAATTAATCTAATTGAAGATTCAGAATCAGTATCTTAATCTTTCATTTCTCCAGGTTATGCACCATAGGATATCAAGCCAGGATGGAAGAATGAATGAAAACAGACTGCAATTAAAGACAAAATATTTCTGTAACTGTTGTTTGCTTTAATTATATGAGTATAAGGATTAACACAGAAGCTCCTTTTTAGTGTCTTTCAAGAAGATTTGGATTTTTTTGTATTTCATCATTTTTGCAATTTATTAAAAGATTCCACACTATTTCAGCTAGCTTTTTTTTTTTTTTTTAAATACAGTAACTCATATGTGGTTTAAGTTTGTACTTGCTCTAGACTTTAGAATTCTGAAAAATTATCTGCTCTCACTATGCATCACAGGATATCTTACAGCTCTAATGTAGCAGAGGTCCTTTAGAGTTATCAAAAAAACTGTGGTGAGGAATGGCATTATCAAAACCTTTGTAGCACAGCCAAAGAAAATGAGACAGAGAGAGGAAAAACAACTTTTTGTATATTCGTATCTTATTCTTTTTTCTTGTACTCTTTCTAAACTATAAATGAAGTTTTGTGACATAACAGTATGAGAAAAGTAGTGTCTGGAGAGGCACTGCCTTTATGAGAAAAGATCAGCACAAGTGTGTTTTTAACTTTATGTAAACTTATCCTTAATATTCCTTTTCTTTTTTTGTTTTGTTTTTTTTTTTCATAGACTGAATGTGAAATTTTAAATACAGAATACTACAATCAAACCTGGCAGATAGCTAGAAGAACTGAGAATACGGTAGGATGATCTGGGACTAGAGAGACCTATTTCTCTGTCACACATTTTCCATATGACAGCCACAGACATCTTTATCTATGTTGATTTAGTTTGAATTTTTTTCACAAAAACATTCATTTTAGACTAGATTTGTAAAAAATTTACTATTATGCAAAGTTGAAACTATGAAATATTTCTTCACTGCCAGAGAGTGGAAGGCTAAGTCTGGATTTTCTATTTTACTAGCGATTTCACATTGAGGAATTGTTTTCCTGTAAATTAAGGGTAACAATCCTCCACTGCCTCACAAGGAGAATAAAACCACTGAAATACAGAAACACTAAATTTGCATCAAAATTAGAAGCTTAAAAATTCATATATCACTTTAACATCCTCTCATTTCTCATTAATTTGAATGCATGAGGTTTTTATACTTACAGCAGAGTAAAATTCAGCTGCCTAAGCACAAGCAACAAGTAGCACTTCAGATTTCCAAGCTTTTTGTAGACATCCAACGTATGTGACACATGCCAAGGCTGGCAGATCCCTTGTGGAGCTTACAGAGTATTTGTACCCTTCAGGAATGACAGACTTGCAGGTTGTCACAGGGCATCTTAGATGGTGTGGGATGCAATCCCACTCTCCACAAGGAGTAACAGGCCCTCGAGCCCTCAGCTTATCTGTGGACTCTTACCTGATGGCACCTCAGCCCCAAACTGAATCTTGCCTTGGGTAACTTTGTGAACCCTGTGAAAACTACTCCTCTCACTGACAACAGGGTCCTTACGCTTAAGCGTATGAAGGTCTGGAGTTTTAAAACTTTAGCCTGCAGGAGGAAGGATGGTCAAATCTATCCACATACATATGTACAAAATTTACCCAAACTGGCCTTGCTCTGAAGTTGACTCTGTCACAGATAAGTGGTCAGTATGTTGGAAAAGAGGTTTAATTAATGTAATAGGTATTAATTCAGAAGTCCATATATTTTACAGTCAAGAGGAATGTTTGTCAGCATCTGCCATTATTTTTTGCTGTTGATGTTTGCAGCTACAGCAAACCTACGAAGTCCCACTAAGGTCAGTAGGATTATTTCAAATTTCGCTAAAGGCTGAGGAGAAATATTTCAGCTGTGGCCCTACTTAAGACTTGCTGATATATTTCATTTAGCATTGTGCATAACACAGACCCACAGGTTTTTTCCAGTTTATAATTTCTATTTTAGACACAGTATATTTTTTGAAGAGACTGTTCTGAACTTACTAAATTTCAAAAGATAAGACAATTCATTGCTTCTTTATTTAAATTGCACCAGATTAATGATTCTTACTGTCAAAAATGTCTGCTAACTTTCTACTGTGAACTTAAGTTCAGCATAGAAAATGTTCGATAAGTTTTTCCTTATTAGAAATCAAAATCTTTGCAAACACTTCACACTCAAAAACCTCAGTCCTCTGCTTAATTGTCTCAGCTTCTTCAGTGTCATTAAAAAAGCATGTTTTCCAAAACTTGAAAGTTTTTAACCTCACTTTTATAGATTTATTTCCAGTTTGCTGACAAGTCTTTTAGCTCCAAGCACTAGGAACTTGATTAATTTGTTTTTAATACTCCTACAGGAGCTTTACCTGTCACACCTGGTCTTTAGCTGCAATGACAGAAGGAAAGAAGTCTTCTTTAGATCTGGGGCTACATCTGCTACTCCTGTATGGACATCTTAGATACACTAGGTATTAGTGGCTCAAAAGCCACTAGGTGCCTCTTTTTGGGCAACTGACCCAAGCCCAAGGAATATTGAGAGCACTGCAGGTACTACCTGTGGAATTAACATAATGTGCCACACCTGTATTATGTGTGTCACACATGTGAAAAATGACTTTGCTTCCCAGCAAACTGAACAAGGGCTTGACTGGCTACCTGTAATGACTAAAAGGGTCTGCTTTGGTAAGTACCTTCTGAAAGAGACTCTCAATTTCACAGCTTGGATTCTCATTCTGTTGTTTCAATAGCTCAGCTTCGCTAGGAAAACGATCTTAGATCAAAATCTTACTTGGAAGATAAGTGATCTATTACTATTGTTTACTTACCTTTCTAATATTTATGGCACTGAAAAATTTCAGTGTCAACAAATACGGAGCTTTTGTCTTGTGTATTTCTGTTTTGCTTCATTTCAGGACCGCTATTTCTTGCCCTGTCCTAAATGGACAGGGAGAACAAATTATTACCCAATTCTTTAAAGCACAATTGTACATATTTCAACACTGTTATCATGTCTCCCCTTCGTCTTTTCTTCTCTAGACTAAACAAACCCTCTTCTCTCAATCTCTCCTCAGAGGTCACATTTTCTAGACCTCGGACCTCTGTGCTGGACACTCTCTAATGGCTAAATGTTCTGCCTGATGTGGGGGTTCATAAAACCCAGAAAAGCTTTAGAAAAGGCTTAACAGTGTTGAGTAATGGGATTACAAGTCTTACACTGAACTTATCTTATGTGTACTTTTTATATACGATTCTTTCTTTTTTTTCAGAAGAATATGACATCATGTTCCCAGCATCTCCTACTGGAGATGGCCAAAACCAGACTGTAAAAGTATTTTAAGATGGAGTAAAATACCAGCTGAGAATTTTTATTAGCATTTGGCACTCGTATAGAGTTGAATCACATACAAGGCCATGAGCACTTCTCCTAGTATTGGAATTATATTTCCATGATATTCTGGTTTTCTGTCCAAGGAAAATCATCTTCAAAAAAACAAACAAAAAAAAAAGAAGTAGAAGCATCAATAGGGTTCAGTTAGACTATAATTAATCTAAGTGAAATACCCTAAATATTAAATAAAAAAAAATTTATGTTTTTTTCCTGAAAGTAACTTAACAACAAAATTTTCCCATACCAGAGGGATATTTGCATATCTCATATTAAATGTCAACAGAACTTCCGTTTTTTTAAACCTGCTTTCTTTGTAAAATGTGGCACATCAAAAAAGGAATAAGTTACTTTTATATATTATTATTATTTTTTAAAACACTCCACATCTGTTTGAACACATTTAGGTGTTCAAAAAACTTTCATCTTGAATGAAATTAGGGAATAAATTTACTTCTGAAATCTCAATCTTTAAAAAAAAAAAAGGAAATTTGCATATGGAGAGAAGGAAATTATCTGTGAAATGAAAGGTCACTTATTCACCTACTCTATGTGTTTTGAGTTTTTTAGGCCATTGTGCAGAACTGAAATGCAATAACATCTCTACTGCATGTTTGTTGCAAACTCTCTGACATATATGCTGCATTATTCTTTGTTCTTTTTTAAGTACAGATTACTTTAAACATAATCTATGCACACAGATTGAATATAGAAGAATTTGACTTGATATGTCTTTCCACAACTATTTTAATGTGAAATGGCAAGCTTAGCCCAGCACCCCTTATCCTTGTCCTTCAGACACTGACATGTAAGGCTAACTATGACCATATGAGTGGTCTCACTAACTTCAGACAGGACTTTCAGATGCTCTGAAGTCACTTAACTCAATCCCGCCCATCACTGGGAAGCATTATGGATCTGACGGGGGGAGTGAGGAATGAACCTGCTATGCACTGAACACTTTCTAGTCAGGCAGAAAGTAGGGGAAAGTTGTGTTTCTTGATGTGCCAGCTGAGCCTCAAACTCTCGGTCAGGAGTCACTGTTCCAGATATAGGAATCCCAGCACCCACCATATTGTATTAAAGCACAAATAAGTAAGAAGAATAACATAAACATGTTTTGCTTTAGCTTTTAGTCACTTAATGCAAACTGTGCCATTAATAAGCAAGGATTTCTGGTTTTTTAAAATCATAGGATTTATCAAATGTTTTGCTTCCTCTGAAATTTTAGAAATGAAATTACAGAAATGATATTACAATTAGTCTCAGTTCAACATTCAGATACACCTGAATTAAGGCATCTTTTAGCACATTAGAGAGATTATTACAATAACAAGATACCATCTCTGAAGCACAAAAGACACTGGACTTTTGAGATTCTATCCACTTACAAGTAATTATAAAGTAATTATACTTGCAAGTATGAATGGATTACAAACCACCATTTCTCTAAGTAAATTTAAACAGTATCCTTGATCTCTATTAGTAAGTCTTTTTCTGTTAACTAGTAACACATTGTAGCCAAACCTTTCACTGCCATCTGTTCAAATGGAAACATGTGGTATTGGAGTTCTAATACTGTGCCCTTGGTAAAGATATACCTTAGAGATTTCTTTTGGAAAACTTCATCATTAGCAAACAATTTGCGGGCAGTTAATTTGCTCCCTTGCTGGGCTTTGCATTCCCACGTGTGAAATGTGCTATTCTGATGGCAATGTTAAATTAAATGTATGTACACAGGATCATATTTACATAATATGGATTGTATTTACTCTGTGGGAAACTTGACTGTCCTGCAAAATACCATTATTGGACAGAACAGAGAGTATTTGAATTTATTTTTGTTGTTCTTGAGCTCTTCCTGTAGCATTCAGTGGTAGAACAAAACGTCCTCTTCTTGCATCAGTTCAGGCCTTATTACATAGCAGAAATGAAAAACACCTTCAATACATGCAAACGCACATGGAGCCACACACACTCGTCTTGCAGCATAAATTCTCAGGGGACCATGCTGATTGAAAAAGCATAATATATTCACACTATAAACACATTTCCTTTTGGGTTTTGTTTGTCTTTTTTTTCTTTTTCCTAAAATTCGCAAAACATACTATTTTGAGAACATCTTCAAAAACTAATGTCAGATTATGAGACACATGGTGAACAGTGTGTTTCCTCAAGCAGCAAAATTCTCCTGTGGGTGTGGTCATCACAGTTTTACTAAATATCTTAGGAGTTAAATAGGTGGAGCAATAAATATATTTTGTGATCAAAGGTTATCAGTAGTAAAAGCTATTCATTTTGGCATCATACAGCTTAAGTGACTGTGTTTGACAAAAGAAAATGAAGATTAACAACGAATACAAGCTTTCTTCAAACACTGTTAAGTGCTTGTTTTAATAGAAAGGAAATATGTTGTTCTTCAAACTCTGAGATTTGTAAATTAATTCAACAGATCACCTGGTCATTATCAAACTAGTAGTTCAATAAATTGAGAAAATATTCAAAACTTTTTTAAAACTTCTGTGGATTAAAGTCCACAGAATAAGTGCCATAACTACACTTAGAGTTCTTAAGTTCTTGCCTTCCAGTCCTGCTTCATATGAAGAGCATATGAGACAATGCAGCCTCTTCTTTTATATTAAAGGTTTGAGACCAGCCCTGCACTCACCAAAACACGTGGGCATTCATGCTGCTCAAGGGAGATGGAAAACAGCACCCCACCTGCACCCATGAATGAAGACTATTGATAGCAGGGCAAAATGAAGGAATTATAACAAGACCAACCTGTAGGAGTATTCCTTTTGTTATATCTTAATTCCATTTTCCAGCAATCAATACCTTAGAGACTTCCTGAGGGGCAGGTCTGCAACTGCATTTCAAAATCTAATTCTTCTATTATTTTAAATAGTTTTTAAACCTCTCTATACTTTTTATTTATCTGTACTATACATATACAATATTGAGTTCCACGCCTTAAATACAAGTTACAAGGCAAATTTTTTCCTTGGCATTCTTTATTACAAGTTCATTACATGAAAGCAGGACATATCCTTATTTGTCATCACTGTAACTTTCTGATAGAAAACTTCTATACATTATGCTTTCAGAAGAATAATAATGGTTTTACAAATCCTCCCATAGCCTTCCTTTTATAATATTGCAACTCTCTGAGGCAGCAAGATTTCTACTCGCACAGATTAGATGGGACTTGCTTCTTTATGAAGTGTCACACGTGAGCAACCTGATCTAGAGAAAATTGTCCCTGCCTATGGCAGGGAGATTGGAACTAGAAGATCTTTAAAGTCCCTTCCAACCCTAACTATTCTGTAATTCTATGCTTACTTTGCCACTTCCTTGCTGGCTGGTTCCTGCCCCTGTTCTGTTTGCCAATAGGGCTGTGCTTCCTTCATGCTCGGCAGCTACACTCTTGTGTAGCTGAAAATGCTTCTTCTTTTCTGTAAAGTAGAAAGTGAAGTATAGCACCACCGGTGTGCAACCTAACATTTTAAAAGTAGTGTAACATTCAGTGAAATGAGCATGTTACTGGGAACACATTCTTTTTTATACAAAGGATGTGATTTGGGGAGTTCACATGAGAATATGCAGACAATCTTTTTATGAATTCAAGTTTTCTTCATTAAAGAAATATCTCTATAAATGCACAAAGTGCAAGGTCTTGCAAAGAATTCAACTAACTGTCTTTAGTGAATACCATTTCTTCAACTTTTGCACATAAGGTTTTCTTGTTTTGATTTTAAAGTGATATTCTTGATATTTGCAAAGAGAACTTTCCAACAAAAGTAACAGTTGAAAAAGCCACATATTTCTCAAAGCTGAGCTGACCTAACACAATGTTAGACTGAAGTTACACTTACATGACATGCTGTTTTGTTTGTTTTCAGTGGGGTTACCATCTTATAACAACATTTGGAAATGATAAAAGGATAAAGTGAGGACCCCCTGTCTGTTTATACTAACACTGTATATTCATAAACAGGAACAAATCAGTGAGTACAAATACTTTTAATTGTTTTATGGTTTTATTTATTTTTACTATATTTTATGTATCCCAATGAGAAGCACTAAGTTATTAATCATGTAGTAAGCCATATTATGTATTAACAGAACTGTATGTAAAAAACGCTTTCCGGTTTGTTTAGCTGCCAGGGAGATTACTCTAAATCATCTGCAAAATAACTCCACTCCTAGTATTTATTATAAGTGGGCTAATAACACCAGTGTAGTAAGTATTTATGGTATTTTCTAAATTTGTCATCATTTCATTTGTCATCATAAAGAATATATAACAAATAATGAAGATCAGAAATATTTCTAAAATCTCAAAATCCTGCAATTCTGGCACCATTCTTACCACAACTTCTTAGCTGAGACCTAAATCAGCCTCTGGGGCATTCAAGAATTATATTGGTATATGACCTTTTTCAGGAGACTGTGGAAAGGGGATCGTAATGTATGTCAGAGAATCTATGCTGTCTTTGTGAGTAATATTTAGTTAAGTGAAGAATCTTCACATGTCAAGAATAAAATTTAAGCAGAGAAAGAGTATACTGACAATCCTCTCTGCATATGATGCAGACAGACTGGTGATAATTATAAGTGTACTAGAAATGCAGTGGATTTAGCTAGACATGAGAATAGAAGTTTTTCATTCATTAAGCTCCGTATTCTGACATTGACCATATAGGAATTTGCAGCATTTTATTCAAAGCAATTTAATATAATTTAATAAATCACAAACTACTTCATATATAAATAATATCTGTTCAGCCTTACAGCCTGAACTGTATTGAGCTTGCAGAATAAGGCATTCATTCTTAGAAGGCTGGTTTGCTATTAATCAATTGTCCCAGAATTTCAGGCTTTGAGGTGCACAGCAATGACTTTTTAACAGTGAACAGGAAAACCTTGTAAGAGCTTTGATATAAAATAGAGATGGAGCAATACTGAAACAAGATGAAAACTCAGGGTTGCTTTTTAAACATAATCTCATAAAACATTAAAACAATCAGGATAAACATCCTTTCCTGTTGGCAAATCACTGTTGGATCTTTAACAAGAGGATAGATGGACCTTATTTCTATGAAATGCTCTTCCATTTTCACCAGGTGTTGGAATTGTTATTTCAAAAAGAAAGATGCTTTTTTACTTCTTGTGCACTAACATTTTGGCCAGTTGAAAGAAGGTAATCATCACAAAGTGATTTGTTTGGGGAAGAAAAGAATTCTATGTTTGGGTGTAGAGTGGAAAGTCACATTTTTATAGCTCTGATTAATTACAATGTTTGATCATTCAAATAGAGTACAGGATCACTTACTGTATGACAGAGCCAATTCTTACTTCAGAGGTATGGAAAAAATTTATTCTTGCCTGTCTGGGTAATCAAGGCATCTATGATGTCCTCATCACTGTAACACTGGCAGTAGTGTTTTCCACCTTTTTAGGTTTTTTCCTAAACATATTTTCCTACAAAATCATTCTTATTTTGTCATCAAATTGTTCATTTCAAGTATATCTTCAAATCATTAGATTTTAGTATCATCACTGATCAAGTAAAGTGAGCATTTATGGAAATTTAATTTTAAAATATTGTGGATGAATCTCTGAACAGAAATCATCATGGCTAAGCTTCGCGAACGAAGATTAAGGAAGGCTCTATCCACATTTATTACAGGCACGCTGGTGGCTAATGAGGCCAATACGAGATAGACATATCTGATTGCAAAAGGCACAGCAGAAAGACTGAAAGACTTCTTAGATGGTATATTCCACAAGACAGGGTTCTTTCTGCATTGTCTTTGTTCCTCAAGAGTGATCCTGCATGCGTTCTCAAAGGAGATAGCTGCATTATAGATGGTGTGTCTCCAGGCCTCCCGATTGGAGGTCAGAGTAGACCAGTTATGATGATCAATATGGCCAAGGCTGAGATGTTGTTTCAGGGAGTCCTTGGATCTATTCTTTGGGGCTCCTCTCATGCGGCAGCCGGTGGCAAGTTCACCATAAAGCAGGATCTTAGGGAGGCGGTGGTCCTTCTTCCTTGAGATGTGCCCTGCCCAACGCAGCTGTGTTCTCAGCAACATGGCCTCAATACTTGTGACTGCTGCTTGTTCTAGAACAGATGTATTGGTCACATAATCTGATCAGTGGATGTTTAGGATTGTACGGAGACAGCGTTGATGGAAGAGTTCTAGGAGACGCAGGTGGTGGCAGTAGATGACCCAAGATTCGGAACCATATAAGAGAGTAGACAGCACTATGGCTCTGTAAACACTGATCTTTGTACTTTTCTTCAGGTGTTTATTACACCATACTCTTTTATGGAGTTTTCTGAAAGCACTATATGCCTTCGCTAACCTGTTGTCTATCTCCCCGTCAATCTTACCATCTGAGGAGATGAGGCTGCCTAGGGAATTAAACTGTTGGACTGATTTGAGCTCTGATTGACCGATGGTGATGTGGGGATGATGGGGGACTTCCTGAGGTGCAGGTTGATGGAGAACTTCAGTCTTCTTTAAGCTGACTTCCAGCCCAAAGAGCTCAACAGCGTCTACAAAGCAGGATGTTAAACACTGCAGAGCTGCTTCTGTATGGACAACAAGGGTGGCGTCATCAGCGTAAAGCAGCTCCCGGACAAGATGGTTTAAGGTCTTAGTGTGGGCCTTCAGTCGCCTTAGGTTGAATAGGCTTCCATCAGTCTGGTATCAAATGTAGATACCGTCCTGATCATCGAGGTCTGCCGTGGCCCTTTGGAGCATCATGCAGAAGAAGACTGTGAATAGGGTAGGAGCGAGAACGCAGCCTTGTTTCACGCCATTCTTTATTAGAAAGGGCTCACAAAAAGCAGATGAGATGATTCCAAGAAATTACAGATTAGCATTTAAAAAAAATGTGAATTTACATAGCAAGAGTTATTAAATAATATAAGTAGAGAAAAATCTACTTACTGACATCTCTGGAGAAAAAAAACCCAAAAACTAAAATAATTTGAAAACTTTTATTGTAAACTATTTACTTAGCTTCAAAACAAACCATAAAGAATGTAGCACCATCTCTGACACTTATCTTAACATGTAAGAGAGAGGTTCTTATTAATTACTGTACAAAATCTTCAGTTCTATAAATACCTTTTTCCCTAAAGATGTTTGACTCATTTAGTGAACAAAGAAAGTCACTTACAGCTTGCCTACATCACTGGCAGTTTGCAATTTTTTACTATGCCACAACAGTATAATTTCTTGTTCAGTTGACTGGTGAGGCAATACACCCCTAGTCAAAATGGGAATTTAGAAGTCTTGACCAAAAACAACAAAAAAAAATTATGTTCTGAAATCTATTCCTTCAAGAGTACTTGCTGGGAAAACAGTACATGCATGTCTGGGATGCTGCACAAAGCCTGTGTGAAATCCTGTTTCCACCACTGCCAGCATCCACTTATTAGCAATTGCAGTGGGCTGAGCAAAGAGGCTCTTCAAAGACCAAGAAAAGAATCACCAAGCAACTACTATCCCACAACAGTGAATAGTGTCCTCTTATTTTACTAATGTGTGCCCATTTGTGTTTGTTATTTGTCCTTTCAACTGAAGATGAGGCCTCAGGAAACAGTGGTGTATGGTGCAGAGATTCTCAAAGAAACCCCAGCTTGAGGGAAAGAGAGTTTCCCTGAAAGACCTATGGTTGAGGGGTGGGAAGCAGAACTCATTTCTTTGGGCACATTACAGTGTGACCTGGGCAGCACTACCTACTCCCTAGTGACCTGCACTGGCTCACACAAAGCTGAGGAGGAGGACCTGTTGTGGTCATCCTTCCACGGAAAGTGGATGTCACCTCTGCTAGCAAAGAAGGATATTAAAAGGGTGTGACTGCATGATATAGACAATTTTTTAGATGATTTCACAGTGCCAGAGTTATATAAAAGTGCCTTGATTTTAGCAAATTTGAGCCAGCATTACAGAAGTTCTAAATTCATTTAAAGAAGATACTAGTGCTGTGATTCTGATCTTTTGATTTCCTAATAGCTAAATTCCATTGGAGTTGCTTCTGATTTGCAAGGGTATATTAACAAAATGAGTCAGGCTATAGCTGTGCTTCCCAATCTCTCTCACACATCTTTGTACCTTTAAAAATATTTGTATGTTTTAAAAACAAATTCCACTTGGTGGTGGAAGGAATACAAAGTTTCTAAAACACATTATTCCTCCAGACTTATTTTGTTTCCAGCAAATGCAGCAAAATGCTAGGAACTGTAATGAAATAGCAAGCATTTTTTATTTGAAAAGAATGTTTACATTGTTATATGCAGTGTTGAGTCTGCATAATAGGAAATAATGAATTTTGCATCCCTCTGCCCACTCTGGACCCACTCCAACAGGTCTGTGTCTTCCTTGTGCTGAGGACCCCAGAGCTATATGCATTAATCCAGGCAGGTCTCACAAACGCAGAGTAGAAGGGCAGGATCACCTCTCTCAGCCTGCTGGCCACACTTCTGATGCAGCCCAGGATGCCGTATTGTTTATAATAATTACCTATTCCTCAGTATCTCACTGGTATAGAGGTGACTGTATCTTTGCTTCTTACAAATGAGCATTTTTCAGCTTTTGTAAACTAGCCCTTGGTTTCCTTGTTACTCTTCCTAATAATATTTCACAATGTCTAGCCTTAGTACAAGAAAATGGTACCTCCCTTTTGCAGCACATAAATCTCAAATTGTATTCATATTATTTTCCTTGCTCTAATGCATTGCACTCACTTATAATGCTGCTATCCATGATCCTGTCTCCCTTTGTTTATTAGGTCTAAGATAATTTTTCATGTGATGCCTTTGTATATTTTCCAAAATGTATATCATTCTACCTGTCCGTCTCTCTAATATCTCTGCTGATCTGCTCCAAAACTTATTGAAATCAGTGGGAACCTTGGATCTGTATCCTGGTTCCTTTGTATTATCTGTCTTTCTTCACCTTTTGCAACTACACCCTCTTATTCATCGTAGGGGACTATCATTAGTGGGTGACTTGCTTCTTCTAGATCATTAGTGAAAATGTTAAATAAAACCATACTGAATATGGATCCCTGAAGTACCTCACTAGGAAAAGACCTTCCCACAAATCTATACTTTAATATTTTGTCTTCTGCTTTTGTTTATAGTCCTTCAGCCACTTTTCATTCCACAAGGTAGTGCTCATGCCCCAGAAAATTTAAATTAACTCAGCATTTCTATGAAATAGTTTCCACATCCTGGGCCAAACTCTTCCCCAGTTATTCATGCCCACTCTTCTTGATGTCAGCAGGATTACATGCAAGCAGTGCATGAAAGAATCTGCTCTTTTGTTTTTACCTATGCTTTCCTCTAAATCACAGATTTTGAGTTTTGTTTTACAATAATCTATAAGTTGAAAATCAGCATATCTGTTATCTGCATTTTCTGTGAGCATATTGCAAACTGTTTTCCAAGTAGATAATTTGATTATGGCAACAGGAAATATTTTCTTCATCTCTAAAATATGGGCTTAATTTATGATAAAGAACATGATGAAAGTTGTATTCCTTTTTTTACATACATGAGTAATTATATATATACATATATGTATTTATTAGAAACCAAAATTATTCTTCTAGAAGCTAATTAATTTTATGGCAGCAAACATTTTTGAAGCTGAATTTATCTTTTGTGAGAGTGATGCCTATATTCAAATTAATCGAAATTTGGAACTTTCTGAAGTACTGGAATGCAGCTGGATTTTCTTCCCCAACTTCTTGTAGGAGTTGGAACAACTTCATTGTCATATATGGATCTGACATATTGCAGAAAATGCATCTTGAAATATTTTAAGTGACAATCTGAGAGAAATGGAATATGAGTCAGAAATCATAAAAATTACTGCAAGATCAGCCAACACAATGCATTTTTAATTAGCATACTATCTGGATACCTAAATGGTATCCCTAATTAGTATTAATAAAACTTGTCTAAAACCAGATCTAGCTGGAATAGCTGAGGAGCCTGTTGGTAAAGTTCCTAGGTCACTGATTAAATCCAGTACAAATCAGTAATGACTGAAATCTGTGTTTGGAAGAAAACACGGAACATTTTGATTGATTCAGCCTAGTATCCAGTACAAAGGTGACAATATAATTAAAAAAGACATATTTAGAACTGTTGTTACCCTTGGAAATATTAAACAGAACACAGAGCATGCAAGGGACTTTCTTGTGATCACAACAAAGTCACAAGTTGCAAGACAAAAATATTAGCAAATAATCTTGCCCAACTGTAGTCTGCTCTTTCTCTGCTGTGCTCATCAACACTTATCAGTTGAATTAGGTAAAGAAAATCACCATTTGTGGGTCTTCAATGGCACCTACCTCTCTTCCCTAATTATTTGTGCAAACTGCTTCATTAGGAGTCTTCAATTTGAGTGCAAATCATGTGCCAAAATTGGGGAAGTTTTAGTCCAATCTATAAAATAAGTTTCAGATATGTCTATTCAGATTAACAACCCCAGTCCCCTTGATGAAATGCTCAGATTCTGTTTGGAAAGTTTCTGTCTTTTCCTCTGGATGGGACTAGCTCAGAGGGATGGAGTACGACGCCACTTAGGCTGCAGAGATCAACTCTCTCTGACTCAGTCCAACAAAGAGGCTGCTTTGTTAAGTCTGGCAGAGGCTCTTTGACATAACACTGACAACAGCCAGCTCCCACCAGTGGGGCATGTAACCCAGCCCAGACCTGTTCACGCAGAGGAGAGAATCCAGGACCTACACTCATGTCAGACAAAAATGGTTGGAGCTCACCAGTACCACCAGTCCCCTTCTAGCAGAGTTCATTGACCAGCACCTGTGAAGCATTCTGAATAAGAGGTGCCTCACCTTCGGGTCCACTTTGCATGAAAGATTCATAGGGCAAAGAAGAGGAAAGACAAGTAGACCTCTGTGCTTTCATGAGTTTGGTATTCACCCATTCAGCAGGAAAAAAACCTGATTCTACACACCACAGCCCGAATAGTTGTATTTTATGATAGAAGGCTTTTCGACAAGTGACAGAATAAAAACAGACAGAAGAAAAGCTTTTCTTTTTCCTAGATGTCCTACTCCTAAAGATCAATCTTGTGGATAAATAATAACCATCACTTCAATCTCATTCTTCAGTTTTTAGAGGTGCTCACGTATTTGTTGGGATGGTGTCTGAATATCACTGGCACTGAAGTACAGGCTTGTTTTACATCCTCCCAGACTAGAGCACTTGCAAGATGACCAGAAAGTCATGATATACTAAATTGATCTCTCTTCGATTTTTTTTAAGAAAAAGAAAAAAAGCGTGTGAGAAAGAAGAAGAGAGGAGAAAAAAGAGAAATAGAAGGAGAGAGAGAAACAGCTCCTGGAGCAGGTATAAGATAAATATACCAAAACCATAGACATGAAACAGACACTGATCAGGTACACAGCAGAATGCCTGTTTAATGTCCACTTTGTACTTATTGCTTGTACAAATAGAAAGCAGTGGGTTCTGACACAGCCTTCGCTTTACCTGCTCCGATATTGAACAGACCTGCTTTCCTGCAGGAGACAAGAAGCACTGGAAGTACAGGTGCTGAGAAATAATAGCCACAGGAAAAACCCGGACACACAAAATCAAACCAGTGAAACTTGGCTCTGCTGATCTCATACCTAAGAAAAGATCAACCCAGTCCTTTATGCTCTACATCAGATGCAGGTATCCATATGTATGCACTTTCATACACAAGACAATATATATATACATACATATGTATGTAAAGAAAAGGATAAAAAAAGGAATGCAGGTTACAGCTAAAGTAATTTTACTAATCTTGTTGGATTTCAGTGCCAGTTTGATTGTTTATTGCCTCTTTCTTTTATTCACTGACATCTTCCTAATAACAATACTCCAGCGATATATTACCTTTATAATTGATAGCTTGAAATGAAATTTCAAAAACTGCCTATATTGTATCAGTTAATTGTCCAGTGACTGTGGAGAAAGGAAACCAGAACTATGTATTTCAAGTAATGCCCAACACATGGCAAACATCAAGTGAGGAATGCAAGGCCTATGCTAGTGAAGAATGCAATAAATATAGGCCAGATCATAAACACTGCTATAATAAGACAATTGAGGAAGAAGACTTGAAAAGATATAATTGATTTCTGTACCTTTTCTTGTGCAGGTTCTCCAGGAAATGGATAAGCTCAAAACCATCACCTCTATGTCTAGTTTGACATAGGCTTATTGAGCTCAGTATTCTTGACTTTGAAAAAGGGAGAAATATTCTTTCCACAGGATGAATTCATCTGCTGAATTGTGGCTTGTGTTATGCAGGAAATAAGAGTTAGATGTTTACAGTGCTACCTCTGGCCTTGAAAATCTGTTAACTTTGAAATGACCTGTGCTTCACATCATTTTGACATAGTAGTCCACACCTTATTTTGCTTCAACTATCAACCCTACTCACTAAGTCTGTTGTAGGGAGTTAAATGGGGATATCACAGTGCCCATTCCAAGGCTAATAATTCAACAGTTATATCCAAGACAATTGCCATTGTACCAGAATAAGAATTATATAACTTGGCCCTGGACTGTAAGATCTTCATGGTAAGGTTATCTTATCCTTTATTTCATAATATTGTCAGTTTTCCTAAATACCAATAACAAACTTTGAATAAAACAGATTTTAATCCCCTTTCACTGGTCATAAGGAATATTATACCAACTCAAATGTTCACCCTTTGTGCAGTTCTGCTGATCTACAGAGTAATTTGAAGGTATCACGGAGTGGCTTTAAGTTAGTTGAACATATACTGCACAACTATGCATCAAATTCCAGCTTTGCTTAGCGTGGATTGTGGTTGCCAAAAGAAAGCTTTATACTGAAAAGGAAGTCAAACCTATTAGTCTGGCAGCAAGGATTCCTTTATCAGCCTAGCAATATGAACAATCCAGAGGTTCAGCTCCAATGTTCCGATACATTTTTACAGAACCAACAATATTATCAGTGGTCTCCACTAATGGCTTTACAGTACAGCAGCTTCTGACAAGCACTGAGATTTTCTGTGAAGGTCCTGGTACCTTTAACCCTATCCACAAGAATTGCATGTATTTTAGTTAGAGATTTCCAGTGATAAGATTAGGAAATTGGATAACTGGACTCTGCTTCAGCTTTCCACCTCATAACTGATTCTCTGTACGTGCTAAATGGCAGTATTATAAACTGTCTGTAATAAAACTTACCTAGCATATACATATAGAGTGAGGGTTAATTTCAATCTTTCTAAAATGCTTTGCGATCCTTAGATGAAGAGCAGTCACAATGCCTGGAAAATATCAAGCCTTTTCTATTCTTAAAAATAAGCAAAGCAATAGACAAGATATACTGCACACAGAAAACACTGTCATACTTATTTCTGGTTTGGGACCCCTGGTGGCCTAGTGGTTAGCATGCAGGACTCTCACCGCTGCGACCCAGGTTCGAATCCCAGTCCCCCGGGCAGATGGAGCTTGTTAGCCCTGTGAGGCCATCCATCCATGGGAAGGTCACTCTAAACAAACCTACGTCCTGAGGACCTCACTGCCATTGTCCAAGCTTGCTTGGCCCCGGCAGATGAACCTTAGGATTAAAGGGTGGGCTCAGTTCAGCGCATGCTGTGTCTCACCTAAAAAAAACCATTGCGCAGGCTGGAAAGGTAAAAGACCTTTCCCAAAATCTTCGTTCGCAAAGACTGGCCATTACTTATTTCTGGTTTTACATATGCAACCTTTTCCATCCAAGGACAAATGTCTAGTATAGGTAACATCAGGGAAGTTCCACTGGTCAGATACAGAAAGTTCATCATTCAGTGTGATGCCATGTATGTGCAACAGTCACAGAAAGACCAAACTATCTGTGCAGGCAGGTCAGTGCTTTCATATTATCTCTAGTTACATACATAAAGTGAGTGAAAATACACATTCAGTGTGACATCTTCTGGCTCCCTTCAGATCAGATGGGGTATAGTATTTTGCAAATATAGACTATTCTAGATCCAGGAAGAGATTTTTGAGCTTGCAGTATTTCGAGCTTGACAGCTTAGGTCCTAAACTGATATAAAAGCAAAGTTCCTCTGACTTTTAAGCTGCAAATTCAGCCCCAACCCTGCCTGTGGGAAGCATGGGCAGCAAAAACTTGTGTTCCCAGGTCGTAAGATTTTCTTCAAAGATCTGGGAAAAAGATGTTTTGGCAAGGGTTCATGTAATCTCACGTCAGTGGGAACTGGACCTTCAAGAGGCCACATGAGTCATACCTTGGTCTTAGGATGGGGTGAAGAGATGGGTGGAAATGTCTGTCTCTTACCTTCAAGAAAAAATGATTAAACAGAGTAAGGGCAGAATTTAGCAAGGAATTCAGACACCCTAATTTAATTCTCTACACATAGTCATGTATTACAAGGCCAGATGTTTAAGCTCCCTAAATGGTCAATGAGGATGCAGTTAACAAAGCCAAAGGAGCACAGAGTGATTCAGCTCACTACAGGCCAGAGACAGACTCAGCTGCCTAAACACAAGCTTCTGGTACCTTTTGAAATGCTGTAGGGTACCTGATATGTCTGCTACCACATTATGTGAGATCTCACCCATCTGGACTGGCAGCTGGGTGGCAGCAAGTAAGGTGTCCACAGAAGCGTACATGCTTTGGAATGTAAATGTATGAGTACATGGCTGAACCAGATTAAATCTGTCTCAACTTTTAATTCTCAAAGTTGAGAGAAATCATAGAATCAACCAGGTTGGAAAAGACCTCCGAGTTCATCAAGTCCAACCCAACACTGCCATGGTTACTAGACCATGACACTAAGTGCCACATCCAGTCTCATCTTGAAAGCCTCCAGGGATGGTGAATCCATCACCTCCCTGGACAGCCCATTCCAATGTCTGATTACCCTCTCTATAAAAAATTTCTTCCTAATATCTAACCTAAACCTCCCCTGGCAGAGCTTAAGACCATGCCCTCTTGTCCTACTGCTGGTTGCCTGGGAGAAGAGACCGACCCCCACCTGGCTACAACCTCCTTTCAGGGAGTTGTAGAGAGTGATGAGATCTCCCCTGAGCCTCCTCTTCTCCAGGCTAAACAGCCCCAGCTCCCTCAGCCTCTCCTCATAGGACTTGTGTTCTAGTCCCTTCACCAGCCTCGTTGTTCTTCTCTGGACCTGCTCCAGCACTTCAATATCCTTCCTGAACTGAGGGGCCCGGAACTGGACACAGCACTCCAGGTGTGGCCTCACCAGTGCTGAGTACAGGGGAAGAATCACTTCCCTGGACCTGTTGGCCACACTGTTCCTGAGCCAGGCCAGGATGCCATTGGCCTTCTTGACCACCTGGACACACTGCTGGCTCATGTTCAGCTTCCTGTCAATCCAAACTCCCATGTTCCTTTCTGCCTGGCTGCTCTTCAACCACTCTGAACCAGTCTTCTGAGTAGGCTGAAATCTACCCTCTGGAAATCCAGGGTAGAATTTTTATTGATGACCCTCTTTGCGTCCCTGAGTATTGAAAATTATTATTTCATGGTCACCCTGCCCCAGATGGCCTCCAACCACCACATCTCCCACCAGCCCCTCTCTGTTTGTGAACAGCAGCTCTAGCAGGGCCCCACCCCTAGTAGGCTCATTTACCAGCTGGAGTAGGAAATTATCCTCTGTATACTCTAGGAATCTCCTAGGCTGCCTCTTCTCTGCTGCTTGAATTTCCAATATACATCCGGCAGGTTAAAGTCACCCGCAAGAACAAGGGCCGGTGATTTTGAGACATCTGCTAGCTGCTTGTAGAATAATTCATCACCCTATTCATCCTGATTGGGTGGTCTATAACAGACTCCCACCAGGATGTCAGCCTTGTTGGCCTTCCCCCTGATTTTGGTCCACAGGCACTCAACCTTATCGTTACCGACTTCAAGTTCTACACAGTCAAGAGACTCTCTAACGTATAGAGCCACCCCTCCACCTCTCCTGCTTTGCCTGTCCCTTCTGAAGAGCTTGTAGCTGCCCATGGCAGCACTCCAGTCATGGGAGTCATCCCACCACATTTCCATGATAGTGATTACATCGTAGCTTTCCTGCTGCGCAATGGCTTCCAGCTCCTCTTGTTAGTTACCCATGCTGCATTGGTGTACATGCACTTCAGCTGGGCTGCTGATTTCTCTTCTAACCCTGGCTTTCCACCCTTAGGCTCATCTCTGGAGAGCCTGGTTTCAACCCTTTCCCCCTTCAAACCTAGTTTAAAGCCTTCCTGATCAGCCCCAGGAAATTATGGGCTAGAGTCCTTTTGCCCTTGCTAGATAGGTGAAGCCCATTGGACTCTAGCAGGCGAGTTACCATAGAATTTGCCCCATGGTTGAAAAAAACAAAATTCTGCCTGTGGCACCAATCTTTTAGCCACCTATTGATAAGATGGGTCTTCCTACTCCTCTCTTCATTCATCCCTGCTACTGCAGGAACTGAGGTGAACACTACCTGTGCTCCTGTCCCCTTATCTAATCAACCCATCACCTTGAAGTCCTTTTTAATTAGCCTGGTACCTCTTTCATTAATGTCATCACTGCCAGCCTGGACCACCAACAGTGGATAATAATCTGCAGGGCAGATTAGCTCAGGAAGTCTCCTACTAATATCCCTCACCCGTGCCCCGGGAAAGCAGTAGACTTATTGTGGGCAGCTGGTCTGAAGATGCTCCCAAGAATGTTAATTGTATAAAATGTATAAAAATTTTAAATGACAGTGAAAATTGCATCCATTCAGCTCTTGTGACTGCTGTGCCTTCTGGTACAGACATTTTTAAGTTTCACTATGCCAAATAAATCCCGACTATTATGCCATTGAATACTTAAGGAGTGAGATTCGACAGCAGGCCATTTCTTTTACAAACAATGACTGACTCACCAAGAGGAAGGTTGAGCTGGATTTGCACAAAAAAATGAAGAAATAGACATGGGCTGTCAGAAAGCAGAGTTTCTAGAAAGCCATTCCAGTTGTCTTAAATCTTTGACACACAGATTGTGGAAATATATTTCCTGTTCCAGTTATTTAAAACTGTCATTTGCACATAATCAGTTCACAGTTTGCCATTAAAAAAAGTTGTGCAGATAACTAACAATACTATCCTATCCAGACAGTACAGAGGTATCTTATTGAATACAGAATGGCTAAATAATTTCTGGCTATACATACGTAAGGTGTAATTAAACCTGTTTTTCAGGATGACAATCCATATTGAAAAGAAATAGAGTATATGATGCTTAGTTTCTCTGAAATGTTATATTTCAGGGTTTTTTCCCATAATTTGCTGACACATGTGGAACATGTGAGTTTATAGTCTCCCTATCAAAAAGTTGCCCTATGGTCTCTTTAGCTATAGGCATATTTTATCGTCATTTTGAAATCTACTGAGATCCTGACCTACATTATATTAACTTTTCTCCAGATTCTGATTACTCCTGGCAGCAAAGTACAGGGTAAATATACTGACTCAAATACATCAGCACACTGTCTGACCACTGTCGAACCAGACTGAATTCTGATCAGAAAATAATAAATGGTAGACCAAAGTCCCTCAAAAGCTCCAATTATAGTACGTGCAGAAGAACACATAACATCAGCACCAATGTTTATTTTCAGATAGACATGAAAGCTTCATACACCACCTCTTGCAGTCAGAAAGCTGTTTAGGAAAGGCCAAAAGTTATCTGCTCAGTTAATTTTCTCAGTTATACGGGCTGTTCCTATTCCATGGTGACCTCATGAATTCTAGCCATAGAAATACATTGCACTTCTCTAAAGTTACAACCTGTGCATATTTTTAGAGTGTTTGGATTTGCAATATTTACTCTCACAGCATGAGTCATAAAATCATATGATTGTTGGAGAAATTTAGGTTAATAGGTTTGACTAAAAGAGCTGATAATTGGTTGCTCTGAAACTCAGTCATATGTTCTGTGATAGGAAGTCAATAACTTTGCAGACTGAACTTTGTTGTGGGACAAAACATCCATTTAAGACAAATTAAACTCCCATAGGTTTCTCTGGGAAAAAGCTACTTTTTCATTTGCTTTCATTCTGAAGATGTTGCTTTCAGACCAGGAGGTTTTAATGCAAGTTGAAACTACAGGACCATGCAAAGAGCACAAAAAATATGTTTAATCTCTAGATGAGGGAATATATCTTAATTAGTTATGTCTGCTCAAATGTCTGGCTACCAGCTGACAGACCTGACAGCTGATCTCTCTGAACCAATCCAAATTAGAAAAAGATTTGGGTTAGGGTCACTTTTTGAGTGGGCAAAGGTTGGGGCTGGTTGTTATTTGGACTGAACTAGTTCATTCATCTCTAGTTACGCATATGTCAATACAACAGATTCTCTTAACATAATATGCCGTGGGCTAGAAATTTTCTGTTTTGTTTCTACCTGCACATTTTCATGAACTGCTGCCAAAAGAGGAAGTCAATATGTCCTGAGACAAGAGGAAGTTCTGGACATTCTGGAAGAGCTCCAGAAAGCACTGTGAGTACAGACACTTTGGATGTAAAACCTTCAAGCTTTGTGCACTTCAGGTCAGAGCTCAGGTCAGACTCAGATAGTCATTCAGAAGCCCATTTACGTGCCTGTGAACAACACAGTTCTTGTGAAGATGGGACATTTTTATACTTCAGACTCTCTGTTTCTATTTTCATCTTTTAGCATGTACCAGAAAGACTGATAATAGAGATTTATATAAAATGCAACCATTGTACTTCCAAGATAGAGCTGGACTTGATTTTGAAAATGACTATGTTACCATCATCATTATCTCACTAGCACTAACAAGAATAGGTAGTTTGTCTAAATAATAGGTATTTTTTCACTACTCTTTGTTCCTGATTGGAGGACTGAGTGTGTGTGAATGTTTGCAGTATAGATGATAGTTAGAGCAAACCAGGGTACATCTATTAAGCAAATAAAAAGTGTCTACTATCAGCCCTTCCATAAACAGTTCCTGGTCACTGTTTGGAAGTATGAATGGGATGAGTGGGCCAGGGATGATTCCCCAGAGGCAGCGTGGTTGTGGTCCTCTGAAGCCTCTGCAGACTGAAGGACTTATACAGCTCTTTATGCCACTGACCTTACAGCCAGAGAATGGTCTCCAGTCTTACTCATATGGATATAGCAAGAATGTCCTGGGAAATGCCTCCAAGAGCTGTAAATGCTCTGCAGTCCTATTAGGAATAAAAGGCAGAAGAAATTAATATTTCAGGATTCATATCACACAAAAAGAGCAGAAAATTTTCCAGCAGAACATTTCCATTTTTACATTGACTGACTTACTCTCCTGAGGTCATAAAATAGACAAAACATAAACAGGAAGTATAAAGCGGTATATTATATATGGCATTTTTAAAGCCTAGAAAGGATCCTTTATTTAAGATTTTTCCCTTTTCACAGATGGATTACTGGATGGTATTGTTTTGCTACCTTCCCTAGCTCTTTCCGTCTGTCCACTGACATACTTTCCAACCCTTCCCTTCCCTCCTGTGACCCAGTCCCCTTGCTGTATCTCACAGTACATGTGTAGGATGTGCACCAAGTATAGCCATTAATTGTAAAATCTTATCCACACACTTTATTAGAAGTATGACCCATTACACTGCTGACTACTTACCCTCCAATGCTTAAGCTTATTATCTTCTTCCTTCTTGTGTTGTTTAAGAAGGTAGCAGGGGTCACCAATCTAAATTCTGAGCATGTACATGCTGGATTTTCATCTGGCAAACATTACAAACTTCTCCCTTCATGATTATTTTCTATCTTTTTTATGGTCTTAGAGCACTGCACACTAGTTCCACTGATTATAAATTACAGGATGGGGAGAGATCTGATGAATATTCACCTTTAAGTGGCCCAGAATTTTACGTCTGTGAGAAAACACACATTTTTCATTGCTAACAGATGCAGCTCAGACCAGAGCCAAACAACCACACATAGCCCATGGTTGTACAACCATGTTACACACATTGCATGTACACATGAACACACATCCTGCACTATCACAATTATTCAGCTTTCACTCTATCATCGTAAAAAAACAACTGATGAACAGTCCAGAAGTTGTAACATTTTCTGTGCAGCTGTTTGAAATACTTAAGTGGTAAAGAGCAAGGACCATGACAGCAAAATGGGTCACAATAATTGATGACACTTGCCGAATCTTTCTCTTTGTGCCAGAACTCCTGAATGCACCACTACCAGCATAATGGTACTCCTTAAGAACCACTCTGGCTGCTGGATATGGTCCTGAAAGAATATGAACTTCTGCTTTTAACTGGAAACTAATATTCAGATTCTATACTTGGATGCCACTTCATTGTTAAATGCTTCAATTTCCAGATATGAAAAATGAGCAATAATGACATTGACCTTTGTAGACCACTTTGAAATCCAAGGGAAAAAAAAAAAGCTGCAAGAAAAGCTGACATTATTATTATTTTTCTCTTACCGTCTGTGGAGGGGAAAAAAAATGAAAGTTGACATAACAGAAACAAATAAGATATGTTTTGACAACTTCATATAGGCTTGAATTATCTGGGTAGAGGATGATATTTGCCTTATATACTTAGCCAATTTTCAAGAGCTAAGACAACAAAACCTAAAAAACAAGTGTTTACACTGCACACCACTAGCATGTTTTAGGTCTGATTTGAAAGAGAGATTGTAGAACGGTTAACATTCTATTTTTGTTTAGTAGTTTTATCCAGCTGTTGCAGATGTAGCTAGATTTTGGCTTCTGGAATCCTTCTACATGCATGTCAAGATTTGAGACCTTTCCTGTTTTAAATTGGGCAGCCATCCTGGAAACCATAATAAAATGTAGCACTGTTGACAGACTTTCTCATGGAAAGTTGAAAAAAATTCTATAGAAATTGTTGTATGCAGAGATGTGGTAACAGCTTTCAGTGTCTCCTCAATGTTGTCCCTTTTCTATTGATCTCTGTTCCTTTTAGTTCTCTGCTATTATTTTATAAGATTGCTTTTGTCTCACTGTTTACATGAAAAAGTTGGCACTTTGTACAAGTTAATTGTCCAGATCCCCTTTATCATAAGCAATTAGAGACAGGAACATCTAGAGGACTACATGAATCTGTGTCATATATATATCTATATATATCTATATATATATCTTTGGATGGGTTAAACTGCCCTCTGAAAAACATTTTTTCTTTCTGTTAGCTAATGAGGATGCCCAAAAATCAAGCTCAAACTAGATGCATGTGTATTTGATGGCTAAACTCAGGTGAGAAAAATCCCACTCCTGTTGCACATAATATTGTCAAGATCGTCACAGAAAACATAAAACAGCTTCCAACCTGGAAGCTGAAATCAAAGTGATGGACATACCAGAGAAGAGAGGGTATACCAGGAAGGCCAGTAGTTATGGAAATAACAGTACACAATTACTCATTTTAGGAATCCATCTGGTTAGGTGTGTTGTTTCATTTAAATGATGTGTAAATGCATTTACTTAATGGCCCTCATTTATACATTCATACATGTCGTGTGAGCACTGCAACACACACGGTTTTAATTTTAAAACCTAAAGCACAAGTAGCAGACCTCACCTTTGCTTGATGCCGTCGGGTGTCAAAATCGAAACGTTCAGCTTGTGCCCCTTCCAAGGAAATATAATACACACGCATCTGTGCACCCTGAGGTCTGCACACAGCTGCACAATGTTTTATGAGATGTTGCAGTGGCTTCTGCAAGACTTCCTGACGTAAAACTACAAACAATCAAACCCTCCTTCCCCCACATCCCATTCTCTCAATCTAATGCCTGAGAAAGGAGACTTTTTTTAAGCCAACTATGTCCTTTAAACACTTTTGCTCTCCAGAGCAGAAGTTATCTCAGTATTTACAGGAGAGCATGATCTTGGGTATATCAGCTTTGACTAGAAGGAAACCAAACTTCCTAGCTTTGGTTCAAAAGTTTCTCTCAATAAGGTCTAAATCAATCTTGGAAGGGAGAAATAAGTATGCTCCACTGAGCAGAAAAGCATGAGCTGACATTTAAAAACATCACACTGCACTCCCAGCCACCCAAGAGAGAAATTATTCTGCATTAACAGAAGAAAAATGCAACCCTGAAAATTGATATTGGTGCATTTACATCAGGATATCTGCAACACACTCCAATGCCCTGGCAATCTCCTTTCTCCTATTCTAACTTTTTCACTCAGATTGTGTAATTTTCAAGCTATTTCCCGGTCAATAAAATAGAATATCACTTTTTTGTTTCTTTTTGCCAAGAACATGCAAATTTGTTAAACCAAAATATTTCCTAATTGTTGCTGATTCTGGAAAATATTTTAGTTTTTAACTCTAAAGACTTAACTTTGACATTTCAGAATGAAACATTTTTATTCAAAATTATGTTTAATTTTGATAAATGGCTTTGGGTTTGGTTGTTTATTTTTTTAAAGAACAAAGGCATGAGCAAAACATTAAATTAAATACATGTAATTTTGCAGTTCACCAAAAAACTGAAAAAGAAATCTATCTAATCAAGTCAACATAAAGTGACTTCAAATTCCTTATTTTTTTAAACTATCAAAAAATGAAAATAGATCAGGAAATATCTCAACTACCTCAAACTTGACCCCAGATAAAAAGTAGGATATACCTTGAGTGCAAAGCTATTTTTGCATTTATTTTCTTATTTCCAGAAAATGAAGATGAAGCTGTCAGTACAGTATTTTCAACATTGAAGAGAAGAATGCATTAGAAATGAAACTAGTCACCATCAGGATGGCTCTGAGCCCCCCATCAGATTAACACGTCCACATTAGTTTCAAAACTAATGTAATAATACAATGTTTATTGTATATCTTAACACATAGGGTATCAATAAGGGACTCCTTTTATCCTAGTCATAGCTTCAGTGATTAGAAATCAGATACACACAGATAATCAGTCTTTCAGCCATTTCACAGTACCAATGACTGCTAGTATTAGTCCGGGATTTCAAAAAAAACTTGGACAGAAAGTTTGCAAATTCTAATACACTTGAATGGGAATTGAATACCTAATTCCATCAGACACCCTTGAAAATCCAAGTCTTAGTGCTCTTATACAGTCATTTGCACTTTCACCCAGCAGTATCTACAGCAATGCACTTCTAAGTGGAAATCTTTTGCTGGTGGCCCTTCTCTTGGAAAACGACAGGGAAAAGAAAAAGTACTGTGAATGACATTCCCACCAGTACAACCTCACTTAGTACAGTTCCTGCATAAAACTTGAAGCACACACAGAGTCCTGGTGGCGTCCTGCTCTATGAATGTTCAACAGGCTCACTCTAAGGGATATACGATCACTCTTTTCAAGTGTTACCCTGGAAACAATTTGTCTCTTGGCAGACATTGCATACTTATACAGGAAACTAAATTTAAATCCTTAGGCATAACATCTTGGTCATGCCTGCCCTTTTGTTTGAACTCCTTTAATAAAACTCTTGCCCTCACACTTGGCTGTACTAAATCCAAATATGATCTTTGCTTCCTCCTCATTATTAGTTCAGAGGGAACACTCTTGTTGTTGTATGCAGGGTTATCCATTACCTAAAAGGAAAATGTGCCAACTTGGAGCTCTGTTCATTGACTTACATGATGTTTACCCAAGGATTTTCATGCAACTGACTTATAATGACCATGTAATTTGCCTCTTCTGAACAGCTTTACAGAACTCATCATCAGCTCAGACTTTTCAGCATACAACAGGTGAGTCAGCTCATAGGTGGCTTGGGAATAAAAAACAGAACAAGTTGGAACATTTGAAAAAAAAAGAGAGAACTAGGCAAGCAGAGCTGGTGCAATCAATCAAAAATGTGATTCTTAAAATGAGTAGTTTCATAGAGGGGCGACGACAAATGAATAGAAATATTATGTACACATCTTAGACTCATATCTGGCTGAAGGCGTATAGTGCAACTGAAAATTTTGGAAAGAAATATCTGCCCACCTGGCCAGCAAGCACTTTTTAAACAGATGAGAGACCAAGACAGCTCTCCATCTTTGCTCACAAACACAGGCATATCCAAACACAACAGGGGAGAGGAAAGCATCTTGTTATTCTACCATACACATAAGCTTGAACCAACACTGCCTATTCTGACAACCATCCCTTCTCAAACACAAAGTGGTACGCAGCTCAGGAGCCCACCTTGTCACTTAGAGATGGCAAACTGCCAAAGCTTGTATCCAAATGAGCATGCTCAACATCGTTCAACATCTCAGGGCCCTTCTGGAGAAACTGAGACCTCCCACATTAATAAGGGGGTTTGGGGAATTTTTCCTGCCCCTTGTCATTTTCTTTTTTTTCTTTTTTTTTAAATTGATGCTGAAGCAATCCCAGTGGACCTGAATGTACATACAAAGGGAGACAAAATTGGATCTAAGTCTTAGAAGGATGAAATAAGGATTTAACAATACCTCTCAGACTTAACTCCACTGATGAGGTAGATGCTGGCAGGAGACTGTGAGGAATTATGCAGTGTTGCCTCCTGCTTTTTTTTCTTCATAAAATAGCCTGTAAGGCAGAGAGTGCCTAAGACATGAGCAATGTTTTTGTTGGTAATGTATGAGTTTTAGCAGTGGGGGGAAAAACAATTTTCAAAATTTGCTTTTCACCACTGTGCAACACCTTGAAAATATTTTGGCAAAAAAGCCAGGTGTTGCACAGCTCCAGGATTCTATCAGAGCTTCAGTTTCTTTGGCTGGTAGAATAGAAAATGCTACCAACATGTTGGAGAAAATAAGAGCAGCTCTAGTCAAACTGCTTTATGCAGTAACCAGGAACAACACAGACTGCATGTGAACTTCTCTGTGTCTCATCTAAAGCATCATTAGGAATGAATTAAGGAAAGTTAACCTTCTATTTTACAAATTCATCACAAATTAGGGCTGTTTTGTGCTGGGTGCTTTTCAGAGACATGTCAGAAAGCAGTTGCTATGTGTCAGTATTTAATTCAAGTAAATGGGACATACAAAGGATGAAAGAAAAAATTTCTGCTGTCGTTTTACATGTCATGATCAGGAAAATGATGTCTTGCAGAAGTTCTCGCAAAAAGGTTGTGTTAATGAGGAACCGCATGCAGAGCTCTCAAATCTCATTCTAAAGCTACAAATACAAGCATTTTTTTCCAGAAGTATGCTCAGGCTTCCTCATGCCTACAAGGTACTACTCCATTGATGTCAAAGGAATTATTTTTGCTGACATACAGGTAAAAATAAAAGTCAAACCTGGCCAAAAGCATACTCACAGAACCAGATTCACCAGTATGCTCCAGTGGCTTTATATTACCCCAGTGATACAACACAGCTATAAAACCAGATTAACTAATTTAAGGCTGCATGTCACTAGAGAAGTACAGAGCAGCTGGAACATACTTGGGAAATCTGTATTGCAGTGTTTTACCATTCCTACCTTCTCACTTTTCTGACTTTCTCATCAAAGATTAGTGTCAATTCCAGATGCAGTGAAAATACATGGAAAATAAATACTGGAAGACAGAAAAATCAAGCATTTTACAGCACTAACCCAAACAGGTCATAATTTCTGTTTCTTATGTTAGCATGCAAGCAAATCTCCACTACTATGGTTTTTAAACTCACTACAACCAGATTTCTTTGTAGGAAGAGAGAGCAATATTGAGTTGGCATTTATTAGCACCACATCATGCTCCACAATTCAGAAACCAAGAGCTTTTGAGAAGTAATACATGAAGTCTAGAGCAGGCTGAGAACTCGTTAGCTTAACTTATTGAAACAATTTCCAAAGACTTCACATCTGCCTCGTCTCATGTGTAACAGACTCAGGCAACTTCACTATGCCATAATTATTGGTGTTTGAATTCATATAGATCTGTAAAATACACTAGGAAAACAGTCTCTTGCTGCCTAGCTGTGGCCTAAATGATGCAATGATGCACAGTGGAATGGGTCTCAAATTTTTTTAAATGTAAAATTTCAAAAATAGCAAATAGGGTGAGAAAACACATGCAGCCCTTTGAAAAATTCCATTCCCATCTTAAGACCAATAGAAAATATCAAATATCAATTTCAAAAAAGATATTAAAATTATGTATCTGAAGTTGCTTTCCCGTACCAATTCGTGTAATACTGTAGTAAGGCCCGAAATCTGAAACAGTTGCAAAAAGGCAGAAAAAAATTTCCTTAAACAAACTTAAACGAGTTAGAATTTCCTAGCAGTGAAAATGATTAAATATTGGAATGACTTACTCACACTGGCCTATCTGTAAGAAAAGACAGGCGATGGCTCACAGCCTGTGTGCTAAGAGGGAAGAAGATCTGGCTGAACATTGTGGAATGTGTCTTCCTGGCGTGGGAACCTCTGAATCTGAAGTTCTCTGTTCATCCCTTACCTTTTGTGCCATGAACATAACTGCAATGTTTGCTACTCCATAACAAGATAATGAGGCAGAACATACCTTCAGGGAATTTGAGGATTATAATAAATGAGGGGAAGTCAGTGAAGAGCTTAGTAGCAGAGATTCACTTCAGATGGAACTGGATAAACTTGAGAACAGGGCCAACAGAAAACTCCTGAAGAGTTTTCTTCAGGAAGAGAAGTGAAAAGTCCTGCACCTGAGACAGAAAAGTCCAGTCACTAGCACAGGTCTCAATAGTAGTCGTGGAGGGAAGGTGAGAACCAGATTGAATATCAGCCCACAGAGCACTCTTATCATGAATAACACATGCTTGACTACATGAGGAGTAAAGAAGTTAAGGGTTTTAGAGAAGTCACTGTCACCTTCCGTTTGCGTCCCACCTGCCTCCTTGTGTCCTGTTTTGAGACACTCAATACCTGTTTGAGGTTAGAGGATGGAGTTGGGATTTAAATATCACATGCAACAATTCTTAGGGGAATAGCTACTTGGATTGGTGTTAGAGATATTTAATGTTTTGAGATAAACAGGAGGTCCAGATGAAACAGTTTTTCTTGTTTCTTCTGTCCTTAATTTCAATGAAATCTAAAATAACCAGCTCTATGAAGTCAGTTCATTTCACTGATGGTTTTGGCAGAGTTTCTCTCCCACCGTGTTGCCAGGAAACATGGCAGAGTAAAATGCCTTTTGGACTGTCACAGCTTTAGGCCTTATGACTCTGAGGGACAAATGCCAAGGCAATCAGCTTGCTGGGGAAACTGCACACTTCACAAGCTCTGCGGCATTACATGACCCTGCAAAAGGGAAAACTCACGAGGTTAGAGGAGAAAAAAAAAGACATGGAAGGAAGGAGCAAGGAGCTACAGGGCAATTAATCCCACCATTTAACTTGCACTGGACTACTACTGCCTGTATTTCATCTGAGCAGATGCTATCTGAGCAGATAATCTGAATACAGTAATACAAACAGAGAAATTCGATGATGGTAGCACAATAACCCCTCCCCACTAGGAATGTGATAAGGGATTTTGCAAACCACCAGATTCTTCCTAGCTTTGTGCCTTGCCTTGACTTGCTCTATATATTGTCTTAGTTTGTCTTGCCTTGTTTTATCTTATCAAGACACTACTGTCTGTACTAGATGAGAATAGCCCAGTCCTAATTTTTCCACCAGATTTTCCAGCCTCTATTAAATTTATCATTCATAGATGAATAATCTGTTATCCTTCTGCAACAAATTAATTGCAGGCTGCTACATAATGAGTGATGTGGGTACAAATTCTATGAGTGTCTGCTATATAAAGTTCAATATAGCCTTTACTGTTGGGATAATCCTGTGCCATTATACTTGGCAAAAAATACAGAATGTGTGCACACAACATGAGAAACTTTCAGGTCAGTATTGACAGTTACATATTTATGTGTTGTTCCAAAAAACTTGAGAAGTTTTAGAAATAATTGTTCTGAAATATTCTGCTATCCTGTGTACTTTATAAACTGCTTTGAGTTCAACATATGGTGCTTTTTTCTAAAGTAAATGTAAATAACTGCTTCTGATTGCTTTCAGAACTGCACCCAGCTCATCACTGTAATCCTACCATAAAATATACATCAGTTATTAAAAAATGAACAAAAAATCCACAGGCATGTGTATGTCATGTTCTGTTAACCTGGATTTGCCATCTACACATATGGTGCATGAAGAGCGGAACAGCTATGGTATAATTAAGATTTAGTCCTGCAAATAACTGCATAAGCTTAACAATCATTGTTTGGGGGATGGCTCTGTTGAAGTCTGTACTATGCTGCAATTCATACCACTTGCTGAAGCTGATTTATCTTTAAACTATCTTGTTAGGTACTGCTAGGAGTGCAATTATACCAGTACTGAACATTGTATGGGTAGAATCATTACCTACCCTTCTTGTGGGTTTTCCATCTGTACTGAGTCTCTTTCTGCATTTCCAGCTACATTTCTAGTAGTGTCCAGGCTAGTTTATTTAGCAATGACTTGTGTCTACGTGTATAATTTGTAGACATAGTAGAGAAAAATCCTCAGGCGGTGAGAACTATTTGACACAATTAGTGTTTTGCAATAGTGTACCCATAAAAAATATGTTTACATACAGACATGGACCTCTTCTGGGGACAAAGATCCCAGCAACTGGTATAGCTGAGGCCCTGAAGAACATGAGTCCTTGTACTGGAGGGAACTCTTCTGAGATACTTCAGAAACTGTGGTTAGTCTCAATTTAGCATAACACTGTGTGTTGTGAATCTGCAGCCTCAGTTGAAGTCAGCAGGAGCTGCATGTGTGTAAGGGAAGAATTTGGCCCATTAGGACCTAATGTGGCACATCAAAGAAAGATAGAGCTGGCATCTTTCAGAGAACGTTCGTATATTCACATGCAACTGTGCACTGTGGGTGGCATTGGGCTGGGTATGAATTGGTTGGAGCACAGACAGGAACCAGAGCTACTGCAGCTAAGAGGAGGTCTGCAGACCACCCCCAGGATGCTGTAAGACCACCGGTTTCCTTCAGAACAGGGAAAGAGGCTGGGGTAAATGGAGACTTACAGGCATTACAACTTCTTGCAACAGAAAGCAATTTACTGTTACCGATGGGAACTGCAGCTGGGAGAGGGGCTGAGAGTAATTTTTACCTTTTTTTTTTTTTTTTTTAGTACTTGAAACTAGATTCTGAGGCCTTATTGCGAAAAAAATCAGTAAACTTGGTGAAGTGGCGAAAATGTGCAGCTCAGACAGGATGGGCTCTTAGTTTCTAGTCTACTCAATTCAGTAGAGTTTCTGTTCAATCATTTGAAGATTGTATCTTGTTGTTATGATGAAATGTGCATAGAGCAATCTGATGTTATGGTTTATTCTTGTTTCATAATACAGAGGTGTATTAACACATGCATACTGGTCTCTGTGTTTGTTTGGGGACTGGTTGCTCTCTTATGGTCACAGCTCATAGATAAAAGCTACATATCTGAATCCAATATGCTGGTTTTTAAAACCTTTAGATACACTGCTTTCTACACTCTAAGGCTTTGTTCTGTTTCTCCTTTCCTAATGTGTGTGGGCTATTCCATGTCCCTCATTACTCCTCAGATTCATCGTGCCAGACCTCTCTCATGCTGGCAGCAGCAGCATGTGCACTCTGGTGATTTATAATACCAGGCTCCTTGGGGAAGAGTGTGTTTCACTGGCAGTAAAAGGGGTTGTTGTGCAGGTGGAAACTTGTTTAAACAAATTTGAAGTTGTGATATAATGGAGGTTGGTAGCTTAAGATAGGCTCTGAGTGTCCAGAAAACTTATGTTATTATACACATCAGAAACCTGCCTGAGCTCTTTTTTCAGAGATTTCCATCAACTGAAAGGAAAAGGAAAGTACTATTGAGGTAAATCTGAAATTAAAATCAAGTGTTCATGTATGTCAGACTATAGGTGATAGGTATGAGGAAAAAAACAAGAAGTTCTTGCTGTCAGCATGGTTCGCAAATAAATTAATTGTATTTTAACAGCTCACTAAGGTCTTTGTTTTCAGTTCCAGATTCCTGAAAACAAATTTCAGATATAGAAGTCTTCCAAATGATGACATTCTACAAAATACTCCGATTATAAGGAGGAAAAAAAATAACGTACTGGTAGATAAATCTCAGAAGTTGCTGACTAATTACTCTTTAAGTACTCTACTCCCCAGATAATGCTATTATCTACAGATTATAAATCTGATTTTCTATTCTGACAGTTGAATGGAAAGGTTCAGAGTGCAAGTTTGGTTCAGACAACCATCCAGAAGTCTGAATGTTTATTGAAATTATCTGAACCTATCAAATCTCCAGTTTGAACTGGCAGTCTCCTGAAAACCAGCATTTCATGTGAGATTTCTGGCACTTACGTTTCAGGTGCTGGCCAGAAACATCATTTTTGTGGTGTTACAATTTCAGACCTTGATGGCAATTACTATTGTCATAATAAAAACTCTCTCTCTACTAGTTCCAGGACTTCAAAAATATTTAGTTGCAGTTTGGTCCTGAAAGTGTGAAAAGGTTGAGGTTTTTAAGAAGGTTTTTAATTTCCTTTCTCTTTTCTTTTTATATTTTTTCTTGATTCTCTTTGTCTTTTTTGAATCAGTTCTTCATTATCACAGATGAAATGTCCCAGTAGTGAAACAATTTTAAATTTTATTAGATCTGGTAGTTCTTGTGCCTCCTCAAAACATCAGACCTATAAAGCAACTGTTACAGTAGTTTATTTCTTTGTCATCAGCTCTGTCTGTTGAAAATTAAAACATTTTCCTCGTCTTGATGTGTGGCATATCTGACTGTGAAAGGCCTCGCCATCTGGTTTAGAGCCTGTAGAACTTAGCATGGAATGTGAACACTATTGTAAGAAACTTCCAATGTTTGTTTTATTTCATTTTAGAGAAAAACGAACTTCATAGAATCTAAATACGACCATTTTGTATTTTATTTTTTTTTAATATAAACTGCTTTAGATTGAAAAACAGATTTCGTATCCTATACTTTTAGGCTTCAGGAAAAATTTGAATAAGGCACTATTTTTTTTTTACAGTACATGGCAAAACTCTGTGCTGTAAGGCAAGGCTGAGATTTTTCTCATCAAACGTTAGTTGTTTGAAACAGATATTCAGCTGAAGCTGACGATGTGTGTTTGCTGACTATTGTTGACATGTTGCACTCGGCCCTAAGACTATCAAAAGAGAAGGTCTGGCAATCTGAATCCTAAAGTTTGGTCCATTTGGATGGAGGAAAGAAGTAGTTATATTGTGCTACCACAAAGCTTCCTCTGCTCTCAGTACTGGATTCCTCCATTTGGAGCCCAGGACAGTTTATCCTTTAATGTTGAACCTTTACAATCAAAAAAAATTCTCTAGGAATTAACTCAGTTAACTGATACCAGCTCAGTTAATTTGCAGATTATATCCATTGGTACAGGAAGATGTTTATTACAGTGATTCTGCTTTCTTACTTAGACAGGAGACTGACAAAGTAACTTCTCGGTTATTCATAGTTAATTACATGTCAGAGATGCTATTTGAGAGAAGAGAACCTTCTGGATCTTCCTTAATGGATGAAGCCATACTTCGTTTTAAAAAAGCCATTTCAATGTTATCAAATTAAAGCATACAGACAAACTCCTCAGTTCATAGGTGCAGTATCTTCAAACATATATGCTGTCATGTAAAAATTTGTTTGTTTCAAGTGTGTATTTATTTTCCTAGGTTTATCACAGTTAGCATTTATGCTCATTTCTAATCTTACTGGGAAAATGCCTGTCCCAGCACACTGAGACAGGAAGAAATTTGTGTTTCAGTTGAAGTACCTTTCTTATAGAGCTCTCAGGTTTCCTCACTGGTTACACTGTGACAGGTAAAATTTTGCATTCTGCTTAAACATCTTCACTGCCGGTCCCATGACTTTAATTTAATATTTCAAAGTGAGTTCTGACAGTGTTCTGTTAACTTTCACAACTTAGCCACAAACCTGGCCGCTGACTATTCTGGCTTATGAAACCAACTGTGAAACTTAAATCTTTAAGCAATTATTGAAGCCTTGAGGTTCCAGTGATTCCACATCAGTTACACTAATTCTTATAAGACGTAACACCAGACTTGGCTGCTAGTAAGAATTTCTGCAGTAATGTACCATTTTTTATATACAGAACAGAAGAGAATTATTCATCCTTTATCTCTGCCTGCACGTTTGCTTGCAATCTTCTACAAAGCTACATACCATTAGTCTAACAACTAAGGGTTTTCTGGCACTCTTGAAAACCCCAGCATCTCCTTTCTGCCTCTGGTACACTCTTGCCTTGAAGTTAAATCCCTTTCCTTAAAGTACAATTCAGACTTGAAAGCACCTAATTCAAAAGAAGTTGTATAAATAGCTCAAAGATTAGGACTCATTTGTAAAATAAAGAGAACGTAAGCAGGTTATAAACAATATACATACAACAGGTTTGAATGTTGCTTTTAGTTTAACAGCACATGTCTGCTCTGATTATACAGGATAAAAAAAAGTAAATAGTCCAAGCATCACAAGTTAGCAATTGTTTGCAGAGAATATTGACATCAGTGGTGACTATCCCAAAATCAATGGGAAATTAATGAACTCTTTCTTACTCTTAGTGCTTAGAATGTAAATGAGAAACCATTTGCCAAATGTTCCAAAATATTAATATGCCTAAGGAGCAGGATATGATGGTAGATAACACTTACCAAGAAATATAGCACAGTCCTTGACAAATCTACAGTTTTTTGATGTCTTAACATCTTACTGAGATACACTCTCGAAAAAGTAGAAAATACATCAATTCTAAAATACTGCTTCTTCCTGAAATTCCTTAGAAATCAGAAGTCTTCTAAAGTTTTCAGATTTTGTGATATTGAGTTATTGATGCTTTTATCAAAATTATTTTTGGAAAACTGGCATTCTAGGTACAAGCCTATTGATCTTTCATTCCTTTCCTAGTCCGCTAAATCTACAAATTATGGAATACACAGTGTAAAAACCTATTATTTTCAGCTGTGTAATATCTTGAAAAAAATTTTCCCACATTCTGTTTTTACTCCTTTTTTTTAAAAAAGTGCTGTCAATGTCCTATCAGCCTCATAATGTATTGTCTAGGGCCAAAAATTAAAAGTCCATTTATCTTATAGTTGCAGAGGTGTCCTTGTGAGTTGAATGACAGAGTAGCTGGTCAATATTCTGTCAGTCCTTACTCAGGAGAATAAAATATAAAGATTTCAGGTTCTGGCAATCCAGAGATTTGTTCCTAAGTAAAACCTGACTATGGGATTCAGAATTTGTTTTAAGATTGTTTAATACTGAGGCATTGTTTTAATTTTCTACACATGTAGAATTTGTCAGGAAATAGTGAGCGTGCTTAGTTTGACATCTGTTGACCTCATTTAATAATTGTTATTAATTCCTTTATTGCAACTTCATTAGGATCATATTCCTTCCCATATGGATGCCCTCTGGTGGTGGATTAACACCTCACCCTGTGATGATCATCTCTGATCACAGAAAAATTAATTCTTTATCGCCTTATTCACACAAATAAGCTTTAATTTTACACAAAAGCTCCAGACATTAGACAATTTCTGAAACGAGGATTCTAAACTCAACCTGAGGGTGAAGGAAGAGTGCTTACTGTAAGCAGGATATTAAAGAATAGTTATTCAGATGTTTCATAAAATTGAAAGTCAAATTTGAACGCTGTTGAGAACATGTAAAATGGAAAACTAGTATAGCTTCTGTTGAGACTGGAAATCTTGAAAACAGCCTTGTCTCTTGTTAATCTGCTATTTCTGTTTTGAAGACAAAACCAGGAATTGCAGAGGAGGAGGAAAAAAGGAAAAAAAAAACACACACAAAATGTGGAAAATCAGAAACACAAAAAGTCTTAAATTAAAGGAAAAGTCAGTTCTCATTTTATTCAATTCAAGTTTGGTTCTAATCCCCAGTGCATTTCTGCATCCATAAAAGAATTCTGTTCTGAATATGTATTTTCCTCTTCACATTACATGATTGCACACAGACTCATCGGACACTTATTTATATTTCCAAACAACATTTAAACCCATCCAAGACACAGTATACATCCAAAGTGAAGGCTAAATTAGGAAACAAGGTGGTCATATAATTAGGAGTATGATTTGATCAAAATGCTCTAAACTGTGGGGTTTTTTAAGAACAAGACAAATTAGGATAAACACATTCCTTTCTCTCCTGGGGAAAAAACAAGTCCTCATTCATCAATTCTCACTGAAATGGAGCTGAATTTGTTGGGGTTTTTTTACAGCACTGTTATCTGTAAAACAAATAAAAAAGGGAGAGGAGAGGAGAGGAGAGGAGAGGAGAGGAGAGGAGAGGAGAGGAGAGGAGAGGAGAGGAGAATAAACCTGATGTAACACTAAGCAATGAATAGTGGGAAACATGAAGTCTGAAGCACCTTTACAACATGCCTCACTAAGACAACCCGTGTTTTTGAAACCAGGCAAAACACTTCACCAGTGACAGAAGTATGCATGATCAAGGTGAATAAATGAGCTTTATCATATAGAATTGTAGGGAAATGAAATGCAGAACACTCTTGGCATCTCACCTTCTCTTTTGGTCTCGTATATTGTCTCATGGTAGTGGGATAAGTGAGCTTTGAAAGTTTGTCTCTGTGTTTGACAAGGAAGTACACTTCTCGTAACTATAGAAAAGAAGAGAGATTCGACTTACCTCTTAGCTTCAGTAGCTCATAGTTATTGGGCTGATGGTTCCTGTCCAAATCCTTATTTGTCAGCTGTCAGGAGGGCTGTCATGTCAATTTCTCTATTTCAGGATAGACATTACTGCATTTTCTTACTGATGTAATGGAAATTTTACCCTTTGATGGTATAAACACGTTATATAATTAAATATCTTTCAGTCAACTTTAGCAATTACTTTATAATCCTATCTCAGTGTGACACTTACTTGGACTTTCTGCATAAATAATGGTGTTTTCCAATGCTTTTGCAGTAAAATCTGTCTGTCTATTTATCTTACAGTTTTAATTTGTCATTCATTGTTGCAGTGTTTGCAAGTCACCCATCCCAAACAGAAAGGTCCTCACTGGAGTTCATGGGTTCATGAAACCTATGATACTTCTCTTTTTGTAGCAATAAATCTGTGCTTGAGGTCAGAGATTGGGAAGCAGAGATGGTGTGGGGTTTAGAAATAAAGAAGGATACTCACATGTTTATAGCCTTCTTGGTAAGAAGACTATAAGAAGACTTTGAGACTTGATTTAAATCTCTCATTCTGGTCTCTGACAACATCTTTGTCCCAGACCTCTGATGTTAACTAGTGTGTGCTCATGGACTGCAGTTTAATTTTTTATATAGCTGAAAAGTGAGTAAAAAATCAAAATCAAAGACTAATCCAGCTCTGGATCTGACTGATTGTCCCTCGAGGATTTATAGCATTAATCTGAGGCTCTCATGCTACGTCTGACCTCAGGAAGGTGGCAGCTGTAAGTTGTGCCGACTGGAAATTTTGCTACACTCAGTTTCAGATGAAGCCTTTAATGAAGTGTCAAACATACTGATCACTGGCACCTTTCTTCCTTATCCCTGTGGGAGGAAAGGATGCCATTTCCTCAGAGACTGGAAGAGAAAGAACCTTATTTTTCAATAAATCACTCTTACTACTCTGCCTTAGAAAGACATGAGACAGAAGCTCCAAGTAAAGAGAATAATAGTTACATTTAGTGTTACCGAAGTTAATGCTATTACTATTTTCAACTGGGCTGCTTCATTTGGAGGCAATGTCTGTGGTGGATGTAGCATCTGTGGAAATGATATTTAAGGCTGTATGTCATCGTACTGCAGCCAGAATAGCCAGCCCAACCAGTTTCATCCATTCATCAAATGAAGAAGAATCAGAATGGATTCCATTTGTCTTCTGCCTCTAAGTTCTAAAAAAGGTGAGGGGAATGATTCTGGGGAGTCAGTAAGAAGTAAGTGGAGACATTTGTCCTTCTAGATCGTGGGAGAATCTCAAGACTCACTGTGGCAGAGCAGGAGAGGTAGAGCTCACCAATCAGGCAGAGATTTCTTCTGGCCACGGCTGTGAGGAGGCACCTTTTAGAGTCCCTAATGCCACCTCCATGTTCTGACTTGTGCCAACTGTGGCAGTGTAGAAGGCCACATTTTGGAGTTGGGTAGTTAGCACTTTCTCTATTACTTTTGCTACTTCGAGTTAATATTCACCTTCGGTTTTTAAGATTTTCTTCCTTTTTTCCTGCACTCTCACCCTTTTTCTTCATATGTTTCTTTTCACAGCCAAAGTCTTGACAGTAAAAAATAAATGTGTAAATGAGAGAAAGTTATTTTTCTTACTCAAAGAGGGAAAAAAACAGCTGGAAACATTTCATCAGAAGACAAAAACCATGTAAGGAATTTAGAAGGAAATACATTTTGTTTCCTGCAAATTCACCCAATATTTTTAATCAAATCTACATAAGATCTGTTTGAATGGTTTATATACAAAACATATAAATACATATTCTAAACATAATTCATAAAATAGATCTCATAATTATGATTCCAAGAAAAATAAAATGCAGTGTGCTTTACATTTCTTTCCCTTGGAAAGTCTTGGTGTTCTGGTGCACCGAAAGAATCAGATCTCTCTAACACTTATGTGTTCTAATGTAAAAGTGATTCTCCCAAAGTTCCAAACAGAAGAAACAATCTGGAAGTATCTACATACATATCTTCATGGTGGTTTAGCCCAGACTTGTAGATAATTAAAAAAAATAAATTCCTGTAAAGCTTTCTATAACTGAGATTAAGAAAGCAATTCCAGCATCAAGACAAAAGCCTGGAATTATGGACTTAATTCAGTATCTTTATTCTTTTGGAGATCCTGTTTCTTGAGTAGTACCAATTTCTGGCTTCTCTTACATTTCATTGCATTAATAGTAGGTAGGCACTAATTCAGAAAGTGGTAAACTCACCTCTCTGGTGTTCCAGGTGAAGAAGGGACAGGTGAGCACATTTTCCTGCACAAATTAATGTGGTTGAACTCCATGTAATTGTGCTGACCTATGACTATCCCATCAGTTCCACCTCTGGCTGGGACATGTCATGGGTGTGTTTCTCGGTGCTTTAAATTCCAAATTAAAGAGGTATTTCTGACAGAACCAGTTGTTCCACATGGCTTCTTCAAAAAAAAATACACTTTGAAAGAACTTGTAGCGTATTTTGTAACAATGCTGTTTAAACAAATCATTTTTGTGTTTATAAGAAGGTGGAAATTGAGAACAAAAAACCTAAATTACCCATCTTGCTCTCCTAGAAAAATGTCAGGTTTTGAGTCTCACACATCATCAAATCAATGGCACTAGCTGTCTCAAGTTCTAGGAGTTTTACAAGCCCAGAGATATGTTATGACTTTCTGTGCAAAGACATGGGAAGTTAAACAGAAGAAAACTTTTTAGAATAACCATAGGATCAGTATCATCAATATTTTTCATTGTCATGTCTCCTGCTTTTTAGAGCCCTTTGTTATGACTGAACAACAGAAGAAACCAAACAATATTTTGTTTAGTGTATTTAGAACAAAACTCCTTACAGTCTAGGAACACAGAGTGATTTTAAAATACACATAAACCAGAGGTAAACAATTTAATGCATCTTTTACAAGGAACATAGTAATATCTTGATTTCAACCAAAAAAGACAGAGGAGAAGTTAAACAATGTTGCTTAAAAAAACTAACAACACAAGAAGACTTAGTTCCCTTAAATCTTGCCAGACATAAAAATTTGTCCATATTAACAGTGACTTTACAAACAAGAGACATTGATATGAATCCATGTATATTTAGAGTGCTGATATATCATAGTGTCTCTGTCTTAGTTCTTATGGAAAACTTGACAAGAATACCTATGCGATAGGCTGTTACATGTTTAACATCAGAGCAAGCATCTGATGTGGAAGATTGTTTTCCCTACTCACAGATGGAGAACAAAAAGTACAGCAAAATTAAGAACATTTTGATGGTTTGAGATAAATAGGTACTGTCCTAACTGCAGTGAGTCTGGCCCTGTGATTTACAATGAAGGGTTGTTCATTCTGCTCTTCGGGAAGACAGGTGATAGAAAAATAAACTCCTTTTCTTCCCGGACTCCAAAACACTGTGCTCTGAATTTGTACAGATGTTTTTGGAGATACAGAGTTGCAGTCTTAATTGCCAGTCCTTGTTAACTGAGGATGTGCTGGCCTCATTTATCCTAGGAGGTTGAACAATCCCATGAAACGTTGCTAAGACCTGGAAGTTGACTGTCAGGACTGTGAAAAATGTTAGGCTGGTTGCTGCTGAATTTTCCCTTGGACAAACCAATATTACCTCCGTCAAACAACTCTCAGCATGGTGCAGCAGTTACCTCAGGCCGAGGTCCACACTGGATGGATATTTAGATGAAGCTGATGTGTTTTGGAGAATAAAGGAGTTTAATGTTGTGCACATTGTCAAACTGTGCCAGTTGACCTTAAGCTGTAGAGTAGATGTTGGGACATTTTACAAGCAAAGGTGTGCTACGAATTCCAGTTCAGTAACATGTCTTTTACTGGCCAGTAACACAGGAATCATGATTGCACATAGGAAGCAAAGCACATGGGTGGAAGTGAATATTAGTATACTCTCTGATGGGTTTTCCCAGCATTTCTTATTTGTGGTTCCCTTATGCTTCTGTCCTCACTAGTGGTACCTCCTTCAGTTACCAGACATCCATTCCCTTATTCTTATCATATGTACATTTGGTCAAAGGATTCCCTGAAGAAATCATTTGTTTCTCCCCAGATTTGGCTGAAACAGAGTAAAGATTTCCATCTTTGCTCCTTCTTGAAGTCAGGGAGGTGACAGTCCCTTCTTGATGCTTCTCCCATCCTAAGAACAGGTTTCCTGAGGCAAATAGGGAATCACAGGTCATGTGAAGCACCCATGGTAGCCTGTGAAAGGTACCTTTGACAATACACTAACAGATATTTGTCATGTCTGTATGATGTGAATATTTCCCTCCTTGTCTTGGTATCGATTAACTTCAGAGCATTTGAAGCAGTCTCTATTAGAGATATCAGAAAATTCACTGAAACACAGAAGAACCAAGTCATCCCAAGACCCTGTGGAGGAACCAATTTAGGTGTATCTTGTCCATCATATGGTGTAGACTTCAGCAGTTGCCTAAGCCTCTTAAGTTAGTAGCTAATTGTCCTTAATCAGTGAAGAGAGACCAGACTCAGACAGTTGGGATTGTTCAGCCTGGAGAAGGGAAGGTTCTAAGGGACTCCTTATTGTGGCCTTTCAATATATAAAAGGGGCTTGTAAGAAAGACAAGGAGAGATTTTTTAACAAGTGACAGGACAAAGGGCAATGGTGTTAAACTGAAAGATAGTAGATTTAAACTGGGCATAAGGAAGAAAATTTTTACAATGAGGATGGTGAGACAGTGGAACAGGTTGCTGACAGAAGTTCTAAATACCACATCATCAGAAATGGAAGGAATGGAAGGAATGGAGTGGAAATGGCCTCAGGCTGCACTAGAGAAAGTTCAGATCACATATTAGGATTTTTTTTCACAGAAGGCATTTTAAAGCATTGGAACAGACTTCCCAGGGAAGTGGTGAAGTCTCCATCCTGGGAAGTGTTCAAAAATGTGTGAATATGGCACTTGAGGACATGGTTTAATGGTGAACATGGTAGCTGTGCTGGTTTGACAGTTGGACTTTATAACTTTAAATTCTTTTCCAGCCTCAGCAATTCTATGACTGATTGGAAATGTTCAAGGTAAGTTTGGATGTGACTTGGGCACCCTGATCTAGTGAAAGATGTCTCTGGCCATGTCAGGAAGGTGGAATAAGTGATCTTTAAAGGTCCCTTTCCAGTAAAACTATTCTGTAATTCTATGATCATAGGCAAAACTAGAAAACCATCATCACTTCCACCAGATTCATTTCTGTGTGGTTTTACTTTGCTGCAAGACTCTGCCTACATAAAGTGGGACAGTGCACTCATGCATGGAATCATTTGCTGCTTCACTCAAATGCAGATACATCGGGGAAGGAACAAAGCAACTTTATTACAGTTTGTAACAGCATTACACAACTGGAGTTAGTCTGTTAAAAAAACAGAATATCTTAGAAAGGAATATTGGTTTAAAATATTTCAAAATTCATTCAGTCACAGCGAGTTCAAAACTGATTAGAAAAAACAGAAGCAAATATCACCATAGGAATTTCTCAAATATCTCATATCCATTGTTTTTTTACTCTAAATCCATGACAAAATTGCAAAAGTCAATCACTCCTCACATAACAGTTACATAAACAAATAAATAGAGACTTAGTTTTTGATTGATTTTGCGAGACATTTAGGAAAAAAGAGTAAATAACCACCCTCACAATGAAATTATGATAGGGTTATTCAGAACGCCATCTTCTGTAACCTTTCCTAAGTCCTGGTAGTGGCTTGTGAGTTGATGCACTGACCTTACATGTGTAACACTTCATATTAAGTTCTGGACATTGGATGTATCCACTTTCCTCACTGGTGCAGCACAAATACATAAGAACAAGGGTTTTCTTCACTGCTATCCATTCTGGCTCCAGAAGAATGCATCCATACCATGTCTTCACCAGCAATGGAGTTCATGCCAGCTACAGGTGTGTGGCAGTTTGAGCCACATTAGAAACCCAAAATCCAATTTCCAGGCTTCCCCCACCCCTTCCCCCAATTTATCCCAACACCGGAGAGAAACTTTCAGACCAGAGGCTTCTATAGGGGAAGGGGAAGTATATACATTTATTTACACAAATAAATATACTGTACAAACTAAAGGCAACTATATATATATTTTATTACATTTCTCTCAGTCCTTTTAAGCCCCTCCCTTTAACTTTAGTCCAGGAAGAAGCTTTTCAAGGCTGCTGGGTAATGCAGTCTCTCTTGTGGGAGTGTTCTGGGCCCCTGAACACCCCTTCACCAACCTTCCAGCTGTTTGTCGCAGTTTCTTCTTACGAAGTCCAAAATAGCTTTGAGTCCGTCCTCCTTGGTTCCGTGTCAGTCTGCTGTATGATCTCTCTCTCTCAATCTCATACCTCGGCTCATAGGCTACTGCAGTGTAGCTTATCACAGCAGGCGTTGGAATCTTCATTTCTCCAAGTCAGTTTTCGGCTGCCCCCGGTCAGCTTTGCCAGGGCAACTCCCGAGCCGTTTGGCCCGTCTCCAATTCTTGCCTGGGATTCTTCTCCCTGGCAACTGAGCCTCCTCTGGCCCATCTCTTGGCTCAGCTTCATTGCCGAGCCTCTCCTCCACTTTCCAGCGGAGGGAAAGGAAAAGCCCCCCTCCACAGCTTAACTATAGAAAAGGAGGGGGGAGAGGGCTTGGCTGCAAAGCCTACCTCTCTCCTCTTACCTTAGGTCAGGTGCTGTGAGTCTCTTCCTTCACTGCACACACTCAAAATGCTGCCTCTAACTCTGCTCTGGCAGAATTATGCGGCCCCCCAACTCTGCCTATGCCAGTCTTGTCCCCATGCAGTGGTAATTACAAATTTTCTGCACTTTCAACAATTTTATTAGTTAAACATTCACTAGGACTTAACTTCTATTTTAGTTTAAAATTTTTTCTGTTATCTAATTATAATTTCCTCTTTTTTAAATTGTCAATTTCTTCTTACTCTGTTATGAAAGGCATGAAAAAAAAGCTCATAATCTCTCTCTTCCAGGGTATTTTATATATCTTATCATGCCACCAGTTCATGTCCCACTCCATTCAACTGCAATCTTCCCTTTAAAAAACACAATTCTTTTTGAATTTTCCCAGAGGTCATGTTTTCTTAATCCCTTGGTTTTTGCTCATCTTTGGACTCTTTCCAATATGTCTATTTCTTTAAATGTGATGTTGTAGCTGGACAGAGTACTCCATCAGAGGGTTCCCTGGTACTGAGTAGAATGGAATAATTATCTCCTTTCTCTCGGAGACAACACTCCTGTTATTACACTCCGAAATGAGAGCTGTCTTTTCTGCAGTAGCATCAAAGAGCGATGGATGAGTTTTGTGCTCCCCTATAGCTCCTGGAGACTTTTCCACACTGGTGCTTTTTGGCCAGTTTGTGCAGTTGATTTTTCTTTCTTATGTGATCCAGAGTTTGCAGAGTGACAGTATGCATTTCCTGCACTTTGAGGATAAGGGTAGAGGCTGGTTAATACAGAGAAATCTTTCATACTGATATTTATTCAAGGCAATTTATAGAGAAAAATGTTTGATGAACTTATGCAAATTTTGTAGTTATCTTTCAAAATGGGTCGCATTCACATATCACACTGTGATAATAAATAATTTATTATTTATCACATATGTGATAATAAAGCTAACACAGACATAGGGCAGTGATACAAAAATATGGATTTGTTGCATGTGGTTTGCACTGTACCACTCCATTTTTGCATGTATCATCTAATGTTTGAGTGTTATGCTATTACGTGATGAGTCAACTTTGGCTAACATCGCAACACCCACCCAGTTGCTCACTCACTTATCACTCTCACCACCACCTCTCACTGGGACAGAGAGGGAAGGAAATTGGACAAGAAAGCTTGTGAATCGAGAAAAAGACAGGGAGATTTCTTCCTAATTACCATCACAGGCAATGCAGATTGAACATTGTGGGGTTGGGGAGGGAAGAATAATTTGTTGTCAATTGAAATAGATTTTGGTAGTGAGGATCAAAAAGACAAACACTAAACCCAACCCTTTTGCTCCTCTACCAGGATCAACTTCACTCCATCAATCCAGCCACCTTTGCACTCTCTCCAGCAGTACAAGAAGGATGGAGGATGGGAGCTGTGGTCAGTGCTCTGACTTTCCCACTCCTTTCCCCTCACACTTTTTTCCTGCTCCAGCATGGGTCCTTCTCACTGCCTGCAGTCCTTCAGGATGAACCTGTTCTGATGCATATCCTCTTGGGCTGCAGTCCTTCAGGATAAACCTGCTCCACAGAGCATAGGTTCTCCATGGGCTGCAGAGAATAGCTGCTCTGGAACTTGGAGCCTCCTTCTTGAACCCTGGTACTCCTTCCCTTGTTTTTCACTCTATTTTTCTCACCCCTCCTACCTCCCTCTTGTGCTATTTACCCTTTTTTGAATGTGTTTCCTCAGCAGCACCACCAATTCCCCAGAAGCACCACTGGTTCCCCATGTGGGCTGAGCTTGGGCACATTGAGTCAGCTGCAGAGGTGGCTGGAAGTTGCCGTGACAGGCACAAGGCAGCTCCTGCCTGGCCTCTCCCTGCAGAAGCATCTCCTGCAGCCCTATCACCACCAAGACCTTGCCACATAAACTCAATACATCTCATGAAGTCCATTCCCTAACTACCTGTTCACCCTCACCTGACTGTCTGCGATTTTGACGTTTTCCAGCCCTTTCTAGAGCAGCATCACAACAGCTCTGCAAAGACCCCAGAATTTCTCACAGACCTCTGCCAAAATCACAGGAAGAACTAAGGAAAGCTTGAAGAAAGTTAAAAGAAGATAAAGTCTTTGCTTTCAGAAAAGGCAATGAGCATCAATATGTACAAGCCCAACTCAGCTTAGAATATTTACTAAATCAGCGACAACAAGCATAATAATGCTATAAGACAACAGTCATTTCAAACCAGAACAGAAGAGGGTTAGATTTACTGCAATAGCAGTTTTACGGCCAGAATGTCATCCATATTATCAGTATGAGCAACATGTTGCACAAATAATTTGTGTTGAAATTGTGAGAGTGTTGCTTGCAATAAAATGGTCTAATCCACATACATTTTATTAGTAAACATTTCTCTGGACTTTTTATTTATTTCTGTTATAAAAAAAGAGCATGTTTACAGATGTTCTTGTCCCGATTTATTATTATCTTTAGAGAAAGGACCTTTTCAGGTTACAAAAAATTATGTCGCTTTCATTTATATTAAAATATAACTTTTCTGTGGTCATTAAGCAAATTATATTACTTGAGGTAAAGTATAGTCAAGGATCTACACATAAATAAAACATGGTACATTGCAAGTGCTATTGTGATATTTATCACTGAAGGAGCTTATGATTGCAGAACTATATAAAAATCTTTAGGGGTTACCTTAGCTTAATGGTGTTCTTCCCTTTCACTCACCATCCATTTCTTATTGCAAACATCTGCTTGGAAATAAAAAGGGGTTTATATTTCCCTGGGACATACTTGGCTCTACAAGAACATTGCTCATTTTATTTAAGAAATACTTAAGTTTAATCAAGTTTTTAATTCCAGAAATATTACAGCCACTCATCTTGAATGACTTGCGACTCTAATCTATGTATTTTAAAATGTCATTAATGAAAAAGAATAACGTAATAGCTATTGTTGGATTACATAGCAGAAAATGAACTTCTTTGCTTTCTCTCTTGATTAGTGTTCTGGCATTTGTTCAGTGGCTTGGCCTTGCTCATTTTAGCCTCGGTGCAATAATAATAACAAATGAACCCTATTACTCTTTCTGTTTTTGCTTACTTCTGTTCTGATGTTAGGTACTCTCCAGTTCATCTTGTAAATTGCAGCTAATATAAGGGAGAAATATCTGTATATGGATAAAAGAAAACAAGCTCCTTATAAACTTTACAAGAAACATTCTTTGTGAAATAAATCTAAGGGTTTTGGGGAGAAGAAAATGATGTGTTTTGCACTCACACTGATGAATGCAAAAATTATATACCGTATTTTACTTACTAATATGAACTAGTAAAATTCATGGCATGCTGTTTTACAGGCAGTAAAATACTTTTTCCAGATGTGGCTTCATAATTCTCCAAAGACTATCATAGTTATCATAAGATTTATGGGGGATAATTTATTAATCACATTTTTTTTTAACTTTGGAAATCTGTTTAGTAAGATGAAAGAGAGCTTTAAAATTAGTCATTTTAACCAAATGTGGATGGCATTACGATATCAAGTTACTCCTTTTGTTCAAATTATTTTTAATGGCTTTATTTGTTTTATAGCCTCCACAAGTCAGTACCAACTTGGTGGTAATGATATATCCGGCAAAACTCTAACATTTTGAAAACCAACAAGAAAACTTTTTCTAACACACTAAATTAACTTAACTGTGCCATACCATTGTTATAGCTTATTTAGGGATATGTAAACTACTTAAATTTATTTTTATAAGATTTGAAGGAGACAAAGCTTATAAAAACTATGCCCCACGACTTTAACCCAGCTTCCTTAATGAAAGTTTGCAAGTGGATCATATGTATAAAACACTGCATGGGCCGAATGCGGATTTAAATTCTAAATTTTACAACCAAGTTTATGTTGCTGAAGCAGTTTTATTAAATCTGTAGTGAATATTTAAGTCATGATAGATCTGGTCTCGGAAGTTATTTCATGCACAGTTGGCCTCATCCACAGTGTAGCACGACTAGGGTAAATCATTCGCTTGAACCTTGTACCTTTGGACCATACCCAGAGCTCCTAGTTAATTGATTTCAGAACCAATTCCATGTTAGATCAATTCCTTCATCAATCCCTCCAGAGGAACCATGTGAATAGTGGCAAATGCAGATAGTCTGTACATGGGATTTGTAAAGGATGTCCCAGACCATGAGGGCTCAAATTCATTTGCCTATAAATTGATATTTAGTGTCCACTGATTTGCTTTAGTGTCCTGCTAAGCATCCAGTGGTTGAACCAAGCGAGTTCCGTTCCCCAAAGTGCTTGTGTCACAACTTCCAGCCCTGTCCAATTGTCTTAAGATATTGTAGGGCATTTTAAATTCCACTAGAGGCCTAGGTTTAGAGGAATGAGTTGAGCTTTAGCTCTCCATGGGCTCTAGCAGGATCTCAGACACTTGTATGTTTGTATCTGAGGTCCCTGCTACTGAGATCCATACTTCCTCACATCTAAATGCACCTTAAATTGAATCCTGCCCCGTGGGTCATCAAGCCATGAGGGAGACATGAAGGCAATTTGATACCCAATTGACATTTGTCTTATTGAGTGCAAGAGAAAGAAAAAATAAAAGTTTAAAATAGATTAGAGTCGATGGCTGAAGTTCGAGAGAATAGTGTCACAAAAGATTGGCATGTTGGGAGAGGCAGCTGGAGGAGATGGTAAGGATCACATCAGGTCCTGTTATGGGAAATGATTTAACACTCAATATATGGGTTTATATACTGATGTTCTTAGACAGAAATTGCTGTTGGAACTATTTTCCATCTATACAATATGACACAGCCCAAGCTTTATCTTTGTGATGTGACCAACACAACACCTATCAATACCTTCCCCACTTCACAATAGACTTCATGAAAACACAGCGGAAATTAAGCATTTATCTGCTTGTTAAAAAATTTCATACAGGCTTTAGGACTGCAAGTATTTCACCCTCTGTTAAGCACTACCTAATAGTTAAGCAACCCCTTAGAACTATTTCTCATAGAATGGTCCTTATGGTTTTAGGATCTGAGAATTAAATTGGTTAAATAATTCTATACCTTGTGTATTATGTATTATAAGATGATGCCTGTAGTAAAGTCACTCTTAATAACCTTCTGGTGCAGAACTCCTTTCTTTTTAATTTCCAAACACATGTATGAGGTAATAGAGATGTGGCATTTGTTTGGAGCTGAGGCTTACAAAATAAGTGAAGGAACCTTCCACCCCAATGCTGTTAATGTTCTTGATCAACTCCATAGCATTAATTTGAAAATCTTGTCTGACTATTGTGAGTGGGTTTTGTATGTGACGTTCTGAAGCAAGTTATCAAGAGCATTTCTGATGTGTCGTGATAGAGACTATAAATCCTGCATATGAACACGAGTAGATACATATATGTGCATATGTATGCACAGATTTTTAGTTAACCAAGCTAAACCTAAGAAAATTCAACCATGTAGCTGATTTCTGTACCCAAATTTAGAGTAGATAGTCTACAAGTTATTATAGTTCTAAAAATAATGAAGGTGTCTTGTCTAACTGTAGACTATATTACAGATATTTACATCCAAGGTGGTCAATCATGTCTGTCTTTGTGTTCAACAGAGAAAAATAAACATTTTCTGGAAGTAATTCATCTGGATCATTTCCTATGTGTTTTAGAATGTGGATGAATTGTTCTCTACAAGGGCCTGTTTCTCTTTACTGATTACCTAGGGCCTGGAAAACTAGTTCAGAGTTAGATATCTACTTTGTAGATGACTAAATTTAGGCAAATGAATCCCATACTCTGTGTTAAAATAATTTCCTACTGATTTTGAGTATTCCAGATGTTCACAATTTCACCATATCAAGGTTTTATTCAGGCTTACAAAAGCAAATAATCTGCATTAGGGGAATCCACATTTTTAAATGAAGTTGTCTGTGTTCATTATGTTATTCCTTTTTTTTTGTCCTTGCCAAACTAGTTTCCTTTAAAAGATTGAATAAGCATAAATAATTTTTACAATTTTAAAAGTTGAATTATGGTATTTTAGAACATTTTTATGATTTTGTGAAATTCTGTCAATTTCTTTTTCTCCCATCACTAGACAGGCTGGTGTGATATCTGAAAAAATAAGATATCAATATGCTTTTTAAATCTTTCATATGGTTTTATTTTTCATTTCCAACTGATACGGAAAGAGCTGGAAGGCAGTTCACAGTCTCTAACAGCAAGTTCACACAAAGCTTTATATGCTCAGTGAAACCCTTCCCACTGTTGGTACAGAGAATATTGGAAAGACAATTTCTTGGAGTCCTCTACAAAAAATAAGATATTTCTTTTTCTGACTTAGCTAAACTTTTCCTTAAAAAATAGTTCAGTAATTAAAATTTACTGGTAGAAGAGAGATTGTATTAAAAAAATATGTGTTTATCTTAATAGTGGGAGTATTTTGCAGATGATTCAAACTGTGATTGGGCTCTAATAATTCAGGCCCCACAACTCTTTAGAAACATTAAATATCATGACTTTACTACTTATATATGGTTTCTATTTTATAGCTTCTTTTATGCTGCCCTGAGGGCTAGAAAAACTTTTTTCAAGTGAATTTTGGCATATTCACATATTATATAACACAGTGAGGGAAGAGAGAAACTACCAAAGATCACCATGCAACCATAAAAAATTTGTGGAAGCTGGCAATCCTGTGCCATTCTCTAGGAAACTATAAAAGCCATGCAGACCACTGTGCCTTATCACGGAAAGATGGTAAATAATATCCCAACTTTGACACTACCGTTCAACAGATTGGCCTTCATAAGTCTGAAGAGACCTCAGTTACTTCACTTAGAGTTCATTTCCAGAAAGGTCTTCAAGAGTAATCTCACTGAATTTTAACACCTACAAGCAAAAGTCTACTCTCCATTAGGGAACTTTGTCCTTTCATGAAACAATGGAAAAAATAGGCATTTCCAGAATATGACTCATCTACTGCTGAGTAACTCTCTGAAAGTGTCCTTTTCTTCCTATGCACCTAGGAAAATGTTCCTAGGAAGCCTAGGAAATGTTTGTGAATGTCAGTGTCATTGATTTTTATGCAAAATGGAACAGGCTTTTTAGATATCTCAGGGGTTTCTGTTCCAAAGTTTCATTTATATTTTTTTTTATTTATTTACTTCCAGTAAATTGTGTTGATAATTTATTGGAACTGAATTCCTAGGACTTTATTTTGCATTCAGAATTACTACTAACCTTCCCTTAGCAAGATACTGCTATTTTTTTGCTTTATATACAGGGGCAAGCACAGTAATAGCTATTACAAAAGGTTTGTGCATAACACTAATCAGTTATTTGTCAGATTGCTGCCAAAAAGTAAATTACCAGGAAGAATGGAGCTTGATGCAAAAAAGTTACATTATTAACAATCAAGGGACAATCATAAAGTCTGGCTCTGCCAGATGTGTACTATAACATATATAATAAAATCTGCACTGAACTTTAAACTACTTTCCTTGTTAACCAAAATGTGTAAATTATGAACTGGTTGGCTATTAAACAAAACATCCATGGATAAGACATCTTCTCTAACAAAAGAATGATTGTAGCCCAGTCCAAATTAGTTTGGAACCATCCCAGATTGAAAAGAGCAATTCACAGCTCTCAGGATAGCATGACAGAGAAAAGGCAGGCATTCTTTTAACAACCATGTTGGAACATGATCAAGCAAATTCTGCATTATCTCAAAAATGCCTGATAAGGATACCTGAGAAAATGCTTCTAGAGTATCCAATTATGAGAAACCAAAAGATCCATTCTCTTAACTGATCAACAGCTATATTTTTCACATTGCAGCTGTATTCAAAAAGCATATAGAAATATTACAAGATGACATTAAACAGAAAAAAAATGCCCTTGACTAGTGTCTCACTTAAGAAGTTTATCAGCACAACAGAAGAAGACATCATGATAATTCCTTGCCTCCGAGATAATCTTCTTCCTTTGCTGTAGGACCCTGCCAAGGTCTTACAACATTTTAGCATTCCTAATCTCTGTTCCAGGCAAGATCTTATTTCAGTTATTCTCTTTTCATTCAAGGGCATAACGTGAACTGCCATTAAAATAATATCATACCAAAAAGAATAAAAACCAGGCATAGTTTGAAGTGCCTTGTTCCATCAAGTCCAGGACAACCTTTAAGAGAATATGAAACAAATGAACTCCAAGATGGGTATAGCAGGTTTATTGCAAAAAGGTTTTGAAGAGCAGAGTTCCTCTGGTTTTCACCCTTGTTTATTATTACAGCACACAATAAATGGATGTTGCTCTCTTACTGTCAACAGTTTTCTACTCTCAGTTTGAATGTGCCTATCTTTCAGCACTGAGTGAAAAGATGACCAGTTCAACCTAGATATATACTCTGTAGATAGTTAACTTCAGATGCAGTAAATCACTTCTATTTTTTTCAGAAAACAAATTAATCAGGAGCCACAGAGTTTCAGTGGGACCTGTGAGACTTTTCCCTCCCACTCCCCTCTGCCAGGCCTCACCACTCTTTTCTGCTTGTTGGGGGATCCTGCTCACATCCTCCTTCTTGGTCTTTTTCCCACGCCAGGATCTGCTCTTTTTTAGGAAAAGGAAGGTGTAAGATGCGGGGCTTTCAGCACAGTGTCATCTGTCTTAAGCAAAAGTGCTGCTCGTGAACTCCAAATGTCAAGGCTGAGATGCTACCACCCTCCCAGGGCTTTCAGGTCATCTCCATGCCACTCCAGATGACCCTTTAAAGGAAAGTTTGGCAGAAAGTTTGGAGGAGATGGGCCCACCCTATTGCACAGCAAGAAGGAGGCATGTTGCCCACAGGGCAATTTATCTACTCTTCCCACTGACTGTTGTAGTGCAGGCAGGAGAACAACACTGGAGCCTCATCTCTGTTCCATGGTGGATACTAGACCCCATCGGCTCTCTGGAAGGACCTGCACTTCTGTCTGGAAAGACCTGCATCACATCCAGCTCAGAACTGCAGCTGTGGAATGCCAGGAACCTCCAGGAACGTGGGCTGCACATTTACAGATTTATAGTTCAACTCTGTTTTCCTAACTCACAGTATACCTTTTTAGGTTTTCTTGTTCTGTGAAACAAACATTCAGATTTTTTCATTTTTCTTCAATTTCACACAATTACTTAATTCAGATGGCATTTCTTCCTTCTCCCTGAATGGCAATACCAATGGCTACAAGGTAGCAATACCATGAAAATTCTACCATCTCTGTTGCTTTTTCTATATGCCCTCAGGAGAAGGAAGAATCACAAAATTTGTTAGATAGAAACAGCAGCCTTAAACAAATCATTCATTAATAGAAATATCTGCCTCATCACTTCAGACAACCAAATCAGGCTATGCATTGAAGAGACTGAAAAGTCTTAGACAGGTACATGAAGTGATACCACATTTCTTTTTTAATGTTCAGATGGGAACTCAAGGATTACTCAACATATTATATACTCTGATTTCTTGAAATTGACAGATGAGTAGAAGTAATGTTGTACTTATTGCTGAAGTCTTCTGATTTTACTGCTTGTAAACTGATATGAAAGACTCAAACAGTAGGAGAGGACCATCTTTACTTAATTTATACATTTTATTCAACCAAAGGGAACATTTTTTCCCTTTTCTGGGAGCAGAATGCACGGTGTCTTTTGCAATAACTTTGCACACATGTTCATCGTGGCTTATAATGGTGGATGGTTTCTCATCTTTATACCATCTTTTAATCATAAATTTTCTATGAATCACGGAATGTTTTCACTTGAAAGATTCACAGGATCAACATCTGTTGTGTAGAGTGATACAGTTGAAGAAGACCTAATGCAGACAGTTTAATGTTATTTAAAGATCAGAGATTGCAGAGAAAGTCCTTATGTACCCTCTGAAGCCATTTATGTGCCTTCTGCAGCTTCTTCCCAATCTTTCTGTTCTATCTATCCCATCTCACCACCACCCATGCAACCTTTCCTTTTGCTTCTCTTAGACTTTTTAAAAGAGGACAAAAAAAGTGTTTGTTACTAGAAAGGAGTGAGTCATTGTTTTATATAAGCAACAACAAAACCATTTCGCAGAAAAGTGCTTCATCGCTGCTTAGATACTCTCTAAGTACGAGGGGACCCCTGGTGGTCTAGTGGTTAGGATGTGGCGCCCTCACCGCCGCGGCCCGGGTTCGATTCCCGGTCAGGGACACTCCCCTGGGCAGATGGAGCTCGTCAGCCCTGTAAGGCCATCCATCCATGAGAAGGTCACTCTAAACAAACCTACGTCCTGAGGACCTCACTGCCATTGTCCAAGCTTGCTTGGCCCCGGTAGATGAACCTTAGGATTGAAGGGTGGGCTCAGTTCAGCGCAGGCTGTGTCTCACCTAAAAAATCCATTGCGCAGGCTGGAAAGGTAAAAGACCTTTCCCAAAATCTTCAGTCGCGAAGACTGCCATACTAACTACATGAACTTAGAATAATTTTATGAGCCAATAGATACTTATTAGGTGTAAGGTCCATTTTGTTAATTTTCAGAGTTACTTGCAAACAATTTATTCTATTATAAACAGTGAAGCCAGATAAATTGTGGGAGAAAAAAAATGGTGGGTTTTCTTTATTTTTCAAATTAGAGAAACAAAGGAGCAGAAATCATAAATAACTTAGTTAAGGTAACATAAGAAACCTATGTCAGAATCAGGAATTGTATTTTTAACCTAGGAACCCTACCAGAAGTATATGTCTCGTGTCTTGTCTCTAAAATTAGCCCATCATCACATTGTAGCTTTTCTGTTGAATCTTATCTGATAGTTTTGCCAATTGTTAGACTGTGGCTTGGGAGATTTCCAAGTTCTGATGTACAGTGTACATGTTTGTTTCTTTGTGTGTGGTGTTGGGTTTTTTTAATAAGAGATTCAAGAACAAATAAAGGCATAGAGTGACACTGAAAGAAGTAATTTTCCACTTCACATCTTCCAATTATGTATAATCCTTTTTGCATGTCATCTTGTTTGCATCTGCAGATAGTCAGAATAAGTCTCAGCAATAGCATGTGTGCATGCTGAAATTCGAAGTGTTTGGAGCACTATATAACCTATATTTTTTTGTAGTTTGCCATTTAAAAATGGCAGAAGGTTTCCAAAAATCATGAAATGTTTACTATGTCAGGCAAAAATGATAAGGTACACATGCACAAAACTATAACTTGCACATATATTATAGAAAAAAATTAATGACTGATAGCATTATATAAATTTTTTAGCTGGACACTTCTAAAAGTTTTTCTTGTCCCACAGGATGATGCCAGACCCTGCTGATTTTTCAGGATGGGTATGTACTTGGTGGGAGACCACATTCACACTAGGCTGTCTTTGCAGAAGCTGCAAAACTTGCAGGATAATAAGAGGGTAGCTTTTCCCTGGATCTAGCTGCTCCTCATTACCTATAACTGAGGAATTTAACTCAGATGGTATCCAGCCCGCCTCCATAGGTTAGTGATCTTTGGCAAGTGCAAGTCCCACTAGGACTTGAAGAATTCTGGATCCATAGAAAGAAAGCCTAGTGCATCTGGTAGTTAATAATAGGCAGCAAAGACAATGCTGAACAAAAAAAGGTATAATTGAAAATATATGACTAAAAGGTGGGATGTGGATGAAGGAGACTGCCAAAGTGGGGAGAAAAAGGAAGAGTTGTGCAAAGACTAGTATAGAAAATAAAGGGGAACTCTAATTACATTGAAGATTTGGAGCTCAGCAGAAAAAAAGAAAAGGAATCTCTTTATCCTGTTTTACAGTGTTTCAAAGCCTGTGTGAGTCTAAAGGACTGAAATTAGACAGTTGAAAATACTGCTGAATTAATCCTAATGGCTTTTTGGTTGTCAAAGAAGCTATCTTTCTCCAACATTTCTGTGTTTGTCAGGCTGTCTTGGCCCACCTGAAGCAGCCCAGAGACACTCCCAGTGAATCCGTCCACCCTTGGATCTGGCCCCACAGGGGAACCATTTCACCAGCCTCTGAAACCCAACCCTTCTTGCATGAAACACGGCTATTGTTTAACAGTTCAGAGCAACAAGCTGAGGGCAGGAAATGAAGAATAATGTCTCCACTTGAAACAGCTAATTATACTTGTGTTGCTCTAGTGTTAAACTTTCCTGTTATCATTGGCTATACAGTCTTGTGTATCTTGCTTGTGCTGAGGTTTTTGAGTGCCTTCATCTTGGGCTGGAGCCTGTGTTATGCAGAAAGGAGGCAGAGCCTTTTTCAACACTATCTGTGCCCCGTATTTCTTTAAGCCCTGCTTACCAGTGTAGCTGTACTTTTAGCATCAGATTGACTTTGGTTAGGATGGAAAACCATACATCTAAGAATGCAAGGAAGTTTAAATGTCACCTTGGGATAAGTATTATCAGCTAGCAATAAGATGTCTCTAAGCAGGGAAGAACTGGATACGATAATTTCACTAGCAATATTCTCTATTTTACTAAAGAAACTTCATAAGCACAGCACCTTCTTTTTTATTTTATCCTTCAAAAGTCTGGTATTCCAACTTTTTTTTCCCCTCAAAGTCAAGAATTGCTTTCTGAAATGAAATCTGAAGAGGATGTCTTTTATTTTAAAATTAATTCATGTACTCAGCACTAGGTGAGCTTAGCAAGCAATAAGAGAAAATTGTAGCCAAGTTATTGAGTCCTTCTTAGGGCTGCGCTCATTCACAGTCAAAATCTGGAGTCACTTGTTCCTGAAGCCACCTAAGGTACTCATGATTTCACAAGAAACTGAGGCACTAGACTTCCCTGGTGTCTTCCTACAATTATCTTATTGTCTCCAGAAACGCTTTATCCAGTTGAGGGATCTGCTGTCACTGTACAATGAGGATGGGATGTAGAGTTTGCCCAGTCTGGTGAAATACAAATCTGAACTTTAGTTCCTTCACCAGCTGGCCCACACCGAACACACCACCAGAAGTCAGTACAATGACCATGTGTTAAACCCAGAAGTTAGATGCAATATTCAAGTGCACTCTATAATGGAGGCATTCGAGATGCATATACATAGCTTCATGGTTCCAGCCATGAACAGGATGTGTTTCAACGTACCTGCAGGTGTGGACTGGTACAGAAACTCAGAAGAGTTCCCATAAAGAGCAGTGTTCAGGTATCAGGTTTCCAGGAGTTGTCCAAGAAATATGTTTGCGTGGAAAACGGTACTATTCATTCCGGTTGACATTTGAAACCCTCATAATTTGGGGTGAAGAGAACACTTCATATTAGGGTTTTTTTGTGAAGCTGGATTTTCATGACAAATTTGTACTGTATTGTTCACATACTGCCTTCCTTTGATAAAGGGAACATTTTTGAATGATAATAAGTATATACCCCTTCCAGACTTATACGAGTAGCAGCAAGAGCATATGTCTGTTCCCAAATTTTAGAAGAAATGTAGTTTCTTTTCATTCCATTTTGCAATGCAGAAGGAAAATTATGTATGTCTTTGCAGAACCCAGTTTTATATATGCCTTCTCTCAATATTGCTACTTATATCAATGTCTGACTGGCATTGTGCTGATTTCTGGCTCTGTACAGCACTTACTTCTGTAACAGCATACTAAAAAGAGCCAGGTCATGACATTAAATTACTAGCACACCTCTTGACACTGTTTTGATCCAAAGTAATACTCTTCCAGGTAATGTCTGGACACAGTTTTCAGCTCTTAGCTGACTCAAAATTCAACAGTCTGTTTGGAGATAGTCACATGGTTTTTGAAAGCAAAAGAGTTCAGATGGCTGATCATGAGCTCAGTCATGTCAATAGGTCACAGAGCCAGGGCAGAGTCTTGGTACATTTTATTTACTGGTATAATGTATCTTCAGAGTACTGCACTGTGGCCAAAACAACATGGTGTTAATAACAACCACTCAGTGTTTTCTCAATTCAATTTCTATATGCATAAAGCTATTCTACACTTCAGTTTTTACAGCAGCCTCAGCAGTTGCCATCCTTTGCATTAGCACAGTGGATAAGATTTTTTAAAAGTTTAATTTGACTTCTGTAGATAGGCATGCCACAAATTTGGACAGCTTCCATTTTTTTTGAAGATGTAAGTAGCCAGTAAAACAAATGAAAAACAAAAGAAAGAGAATTTTATTCAGTGTGACTACATGACGGATGAATAACACAAGTACATCTCAGCCAATAGGAAGAAACAGAGACTGACCAAAGGTTATGGCTTACAGGCATAAATTTATAGTCTGTGATGAAATGTAACCAGATCCTACCAGTTTCAACTTTGAAGTCTTCCTGAACCTGGAAGGTTACAGGTCTGAACACATCTCAACCTCTAGTTCACATGTCTCTTGATCTTCTGTGTTTTTTAAAATGTAAAAATAAAAGTAAGAAACTAAAACAAACTATGACATGATAGGAATTTCAAGTTTCTTTTAAAAACTCCACAAATATATATTCCATAGCACAGTTAATGATTCTTTAAAAATACAGGGCACAATAATTAATACTTTAAGCTGACAATCTTTTCACACATATTTCTTCCTAAAAAGCATGTATAAATTAAACAATAATCATGACATTTGTCCTAGGAGTGACGTGTGCACTTCTTCTTTCATTTGTGGAAAAAATTACTTTTTAAAACTTCATAATTTACAATCATCCTTTCTGAATAAAATGTGGAAAAAATAGCATATAGAAGATATTGAATTGAAAAATGGCTAAAACTGTGTTTCTAGGATCTTCTAGTGAGGTCTTTCTATTTCAATACCAATATTACTGTGAAAGGTGAACTAACAAACTCCTTTGGTAAGGGTGGTGAAAGCTGGTATTCTTGAGTAATACTGTCTGTAGTTCCCACCAGTAAACACACAAACGGGGCAGGTGCTACAGTCTCTCCCAGGAGACGGTCCCTGAAATCAGTGAAACTACAGATGGACAATGCCCTTATTCACAGAGAGTGAAAATATCTGCTGCTCACGATGCTGAAGAATTTTCTTACGTATCTATGTGAAAAGATGTGAACTTTGCCTAATATAACTTTGTCAACAGTTGTTTCAATAATATCAAATTTTTATAGGATAGTGTAATTGTTTTTGGAGGAGAAAGCAGCGTTTCACCGCAACAATGCGTCCTGAAGCCTTCCTAATATTATGATCTGGAATGAGATTCAGATAAGTTAATGTAATAGTCTGAAAGCATGGTTCTAGTTTTAGGCAAGCTTAAGACTAATGCATTAGTACCCTTTCAGTAAGTGGAGAAAGAAGTGTGGGTACCTCTAGAAGGCAACTCTTAAGTCAGGTGTGACATAAATCATTTTGTCGGTTTCCACTGACAAAAAAGGGAATGGAAACAACTGGTTTTGTCTGAACTCTGTAACTTTCAGACTTACCTAAGAACACAGCAGCAGGTGTTGAGTCCAGCCAAAGGTTCAGATAACTTATTTTCATGTGTTCAACAATAGACTGAGTGAATTCATAGTGGGCGTACAAACAGGGCAAACATTTGCAAACTTGTCCCTTTATTTTCTTCTAGGTACCACTGTTGGGATGCTTTTTTGGTACGCAGTCATTCCCTCACCTGCAGGGAACTCTGTGCTTAAGAGACTTTCTCAGAAATGTTCAAAGTTGTTTTTCAGGGGCTAATCCAAATTTGAGTAGTAAAGCTGGAAAAGGTTAGGTGGAAACACCATCATCTTCCTGGGAGATGAGATGGTTAGATGCAGAACTGGTTGCTTTTATTATTCCCTGAGTCATTCAAGCAATGAAACAGCCTGCTGTCAGCCTGTATGGTCAGCATCATCATGCAGCACAGCAGTTCTGTGCCACAGGAATGCAATGCTCAATCTTGTGGATTCACCACAGACTTTTTTTAATTTTCTTGTTTTGAAAAAAAAAAAAAAAGGCAATTAAATTCATAAAAGCTGATGGGCAAAGAGTTTTAAAGCTCCCAAGTCAAACATCTGAAAGCTGGAAAAATTCAAATGAAGCATTCCTCACACCACATGAAATGGACCCTCCACACTAGAGGCAGACTTGTGCAATGGATAAAAAGGATCTAAACTGAGGCACAGACAACTCTGTGAAGGGAATGGTGATGCAGCATTCTCTGAGCTTCACAGAAGATAAACCTTTCATCCTAAAGAACTTTCAAGGCAGTAGATCATACATGTGCACTTATCTGTGCAAAATGTACCCTGTTATACATGGAGTCAATCCCCTCTTGTCCATGTCCTCAGCAATAAGCCTTCTGATAGAGATCAAGCCAGGGAAAGCTGTGTGCACATAAAAGACAAAGCTATAACGGAAGTTGTTTGACAACTTTAACTGCAGTAGGGGTGACTTGTGACTTGCATCTGGAAGGCAGTGCAGAGCTCTCAACAACCTCCATGAGGCTGCATTTTGCTCCATGGCCATTAAACACCTGATCCCCAGCGAAACAGCATTCATTGCATAGGACAAAGCTTTTAAGATTCTGGAAAAATCTACAATTGTTAGTCCCAAAAAGTAGAGGTATTTTTAATAAATTCCACAAGGAAATCTTTTCTGTAGCCAATGTGGTACAATTAAATTGTTCTGTATCAATTTTAGTCTTAAGAATATATACAGGCAATATAAAGAACTGTAAACTTAACTTCTTCTTGAAATGAATTCATCACTTATTTCAGTAAACTGTAGTTCTGACCAACCAACATAAGAAAGTGACCTGGACTTTTACCCGCTCCTCATCTTATCTATAAGTTTAGAGAGACGAGGCAAAAGCCAAAAGGACTCAAATCCTCACTTGACACATCTCCATGGTCTGGAAAAAGCGCTGTGGAAACCCCAAGAAGTGTGAGTAATAAACATTATTCAAACATGGTGGCTTTTCTAATCAAGGCACTGGTCACTCCTAGCTGCAGCTGGCTAGCACTGCTTCCAGAAGAACCAGACAGCCAAAGAGCACACTGGTCAGTCACCTCAGTACTTTTATTTCCTCACAGTGTAGATCTGGACAATAATACTCTGATAGATAAAAAAGACAATACTTCCTAAAATGCCCTCACTGGATCTACATTGCTTCTGTCCTCCCAGGAGCCCTAGCAGCAGAGAGCTTTTTCTCATGGGTCCTGCTTTCCCAGCATAAGATAAAACAAGAATTGTTTTGATCCCTAAATCCCTCTGCTGTTAAAATTAATTTATAAACCATATGTGTAAAAGATGCTTTCTAAAACAGTACCCATTCTCAAGAGGACAACCTGTCAGTTATACATTGAAACTTAGTGAACCTAAAGATTTCATGCAAGTATTTTTCTGAGTACTGTCAGGACCTAAGCTGAGACCCTTTTAGAAATTTAATTTTTACTAGTTCAAATGGACTTAGTTTAATATTTTCATCAGTATAGAAATATTTATGTTTTTAGTCCCTGGCCATTACAAAAGCCTTTCTAATCCATGATCATGATATTTAAAAGAACATTTCATCCTGAAAGTCCTTGACCTGACATTATATTATATTCTCTATACCTTTACAGAATTTTGAGGATCTATATGTTTATCAAGGACATTTTTATTAGACACCTAGGATTTTAAGGATTCGTGATATGCATGATATAAGGACTTTTGCTAAGGTTATGCAAGTTGCTTTTGGAACAGGATCAAAACATAGCCCAAAGCTCCCTACCTCCTTACTTACAGAGCTCCTGTTATTGTATTTAGGTTTGGATAAACTTTCCTCTGGAAGGTGATTGCTCACAGCAGTTAATTTTAAACTTGCAGGCTTAGATCTGGCTCCATGTGTGTGAACAGGCTGTCATCACGCATTCCAACTTACTCTCAGAAATGAATGTGTCTTTCCTCAGCGTTTCTCGGTGCTGGGGCATCAGACATTCCTTCTGCTCTGCATTAATCCAATTACTAAACACCTGCAGACATGCAATAACAGTGTTTGTGCCAAGTCCCTTAGAAATGATTTTATAGGAGAATGTAATCTGCTGTCCTGCTATCAGGAGTCGCATTACACACCTGCCAAGTCCTGAGCTGAAAAATAACAATCAGTGTTCTAATTCAATGCAAGAATGTTTTGGGGCACATTAAACAGAAAAAATGACATTCTTCTTAATTTTACTGCCATGGAGTCCATTAAACATTTGGAATTTGTAGTTAATTTTATTAAAGGCGAATTTTAGTACTAAAATATTTACAGTACAGCATGATAAAAACAGACTTCTTATGGTACCTTAGGCAAGTTCCAAAAGATCCATTAAAGAGAGAACTGTTTCAAGTACATATAGTGTCATTCCAAGTCTGTTCTTAGGGATTCATCTGATAATCATCAAAATGAAGTAAAATGGAATTTTAAACTGTGAAATAATTTGTTTTTCTTGTGCTTTTTTTAAACTTTTCCCCAAAGATGTGGGCTGTTTGTGCCTCTGTTTTTAAAGTGGTTGTGCTCCTCAGAGCTGAAATAAAACCTGTTTTAAGAAGGGAAGACTTTTCAAGGCACAGGTGTTAGCTGGGTGCCAAAGAATAGTACAATAGAATGATACAGAGATTTAGGAATATGAGTCAACTGCTGACTGTACCACAAGTTTTTGTACAGCCTTAGGTAGGTCATTTCATCCTTTTGTGTCACAGCTTTATTTGTAAAATACACATCAATGAATCATAGGAATGTTGGTATGAATAGCAAAAAAAATTTAAGAACATTCCTAGAAAGATTCTTTGTGAGTCCTAAGTTTCCTACATGAAAGTGTGTCCTTTACTAACCTAAACAGCTCTCATCTTTTCATCTGTAAGGCTATCTATATACACCTAAAAGTCATCTTATTTCACCATGGTTCATAAACCCAATTACAAGTGCAGGAATTCAAAACAGTTAAAAATTATTTAAAGAAATACAACAATAGTAAGCATAAATTTGAATGAAATTATCTGTAGTAATCTGTGAGGTTTTTCTCCCTGTTTACCTTGGCTAGGAATATGCAACAGTGATAGTATGTGCTTGGTTCAGGAAGAGAAATTAGATTTGACCAGAGTCACCTGAAGTTTATAGCAGTGCAGTCACTGCTGAGGGCTATACATGATGTCTTGAGGGGTCTTTTGCACGGCTGTGGACAAGACAGCAAGAGAGCGCTGGCCAACAAAGAGCTTTCCAAGGCTATGGCCCCGTGTACTAACCCCTTCCAGCTAACTTTACATTCCCCCATCCCATATGTAACCTTCAGCCCCCCACTTGAAGCGGGCAGTCTGACAGTAATAATAGTAGTCACAAGAAAAGGTAACCTCTGTCATACTAATAATTTTTGAAAACTTAAATGCCCAGGATGTGATTTTAATTAAAATGCACACTGCCTGGCTTGTCTGTTGCCAGGAGAAGGTTTCTCTTGCAGAAAGACGGTGACCTGTTATACCTATTTGCCTCCCACACTCAGAGGTCAGTCCCATCATTACACAGCCTGATTTGTAGAGAGCACATATAGTGGTACATAAATGTGGGGACAAATCTGTTTTGCTTTAAGTTTGGGTTTGCCCAGTAACCTTTGCATGAGCAGTATTTTGGAATGATCAAAACTAAGGAGATCTTTTTGCTTTAGAAGCTCCTGTTGGTGTTACAGTTTTGCACAGTCTCCAAAATGACTTCTAGTAAGAGGAAGGTATTTGGATTGATTATCTAACAGGTCCATTATCACAATTCACACATAAGTAACACATAGGGATGGATGGTGAGGTATGAATTTACAAGGAGAAGGACAAACCTCTTCCATCAGTTTATGTGATGCAGAGAAGCAAGTTTTAGCTCCGCATTTGTATACATCTGCCTCCACCCATCACAGTGTATCTGGTTCTAGAATTAGATATTTCTTAATTAAGATCTTCTCAGGATTTTATATAGCATTTTTTAGATTTGTTCCATTTTGTTTTACAAAAGATTCTCATGCTCTTTTTTGAGGAGTGGGATGGAGGGTAACCAACATCTATGTTTATTCATAAGCAAAGCTGAGAGAAGAACTGAAGTTTCTAAAAATAATTTTAAGTAAACTAGAGAAGTACTGCAGAAGTTAGAAAACTCATACAATTTTTTCCTGTACCTACAAAAAACTTGTAGTTTTCCTTCCACAAAAATGCAAATTCTCTCCAAAGACAGTGAAGCCGAAAAATCACATAAATGATTGTGTTCATGATCTGGTGGAAATTCTCAGAGTGTCAGAGTAAAAGCTTAATATCACAGTCTATTATACAAGGACCTTCTCCAAAGTAAAGAACTTGGTGCAAACTGTTTTGTCTCAGCCTTTCCATACCCTCTACTGTTGTCCCGTTGTAGGGGCTGCTGTTCACTACACTGTGTCACTGCAGCATCACCAGCTACTTTGGACACACAGAAGCTCTATTTTCAGGGAAAATACAAAATATTTCTATGCGTCTTCCAACTAATATGCATTTTCAATGGTCTAAATATTGCATTTGCATGAGTAATCCCTATATTACGGACTCCCAGTGATCCATATAACTTGCCTTATTTATTTTCTGTTTTCCCAGAAGCAAGCTCAGTGCTCAGTTCCCTTTCCACAGAAGTCAGTGAGAGTCTTGATACTTACTTCAACAGGAGGAAGGCCAGTACAGCTGGGGGTCCTATACTGCCTGAAAATGACACAATTTTTTGGACAGAGGAAGGCCCCAAAGGTTCCATATGTTGCTCTCATGCTGGGCTGACTTATTTGAGGGGAAGGTCAGCCCATTGTGCAAAGGGTCAGGGAGTGAATAACACATTTGCTGCATGCCTGGGAGAGGAAGCTTGAAGCTGGGAAGGGGGTCAGGCTTTTTATTTCCCACTGGGACTAGCATCCTTCAGCTTATTCCAGCTCAGAGTCTGTACGGCTTCAGCATGTGTTTTCAGATCTGATTCTTTTCGAACAAAAGCAACAAAATCTCTAGGCTTTGGAGGATTAAAATGCAGGCCTTGATTGTGGATCAAAACAGGCGTCTCCTACTCTATGCTATATGCTTGAGAAGACAATGACAGATGTGAGCTGGAGACGGGACCTTATCCTCCTCCATTTATTTTCAACGACACTATGTGAAATGATCATTCACAAAAGATGTTTAAAAGATCTTCATTCCCAGATTTTTTTTGCATGTGTGAATCAGCAGATGTATTGGAGGATATGAACTTTATACAAGTGGACTCCTTTTCTCTAGGAAACTATTCCCTTTCTATGATGCTCAGTCAAGCATTCCCTCTGGGTAGAGAGTAATTTTCACAGTTGTGCAGTCCAAATGGCACAGAAGCTTCTCTAACAGAAATTTAGATGCTGTTGTTAGGCATTGGAGAGAAAATACATAGAAAAGAAATCATCTTGTTGTCAGTGCTAGGTTTGTCTGTTGCTTATGTATCATTTGACTTTTTTTAAATTGTCCATTGATTCTAAGGTCAAGACCAAAATAAATACAAGGTGTACTTTTCCTATTTCAGCAGACAAATGGCAGTAGTTTAATATTCCACACAGAAATAGAAAATCAGTACTTTGATTACCTGTGGGTTTTTCCTTTGCTTAGACTTGAGATCAGGCAAGAGGAAGCACATTGAAAGCTGCAGGCTGAACTTACTAAAATGAGACTAAATCAGACAGGACAAAGACCACCAGATAATTTTACTGTAAGGGACAATGGTTGCCAAATAAAATTATTATTTATTTGAAGCAATACCCAGACACCAGAGTTATCACTTCATAGAAGGAATGCATATTATATGCTGAAGGAACTGCTCAGACAGAGCACTGGAGAGCTGTCTGAAAAGAACTAGCCACAACTACGACAAATGATCAAAATCCATGCACAGAACTGGAAGATGCTTACAGTCTCCTAAACTTATCCTTCACTTACCACAGCACATTCATGTACCACAACTAAATTACTAGGGAGCCAATTACTACCAACCATCTTCAGCCCTGTCCAGGAAGATACTGCCCTCTCCTTTTCTACTCTTCATACCATAGTGTTAAGAGTGCCAGTGTCTGAAAAGACAAATCCCCAGTTTAATTCTGCACACAGAACAAAATTAAGAACACTTTGAAGAAAATAGACTTAAAATCAAGAGTACGAAGTGTACAAAGTATACAAAAATAGATGTTCTGACTCACTCTTGCATGGATTTACAAAATATCCTAGGATCATGTACCATCATTTTAATCTGTTTTATCATCCAGATTACATTTGCTGTACTCACTGTCCATGTTAATATCTTACTCTTCAGTTGTTCAACACAAACTTTGTCACTGTATTCGGCTGAGGTAAAAGCTACTGAAAGGCATAAAGCTACTTTAATGACTTGGAAACCTGTATCATCTTTGCCAGAGCTGTCACTGAAAGAATCAACATCATATGATACACAGGCATGTCAGTGATACACCTCAGTCAGTGAACTGGAGGAACAATTGAAAACTCGCAAGGATAAAGCTGTCTTTAACACCAGCATTGAAAGGAAGGTTCAGCAACATATGCATGGTTCCAGATACCACACCATCCACCTGAGGATTAAGTGAAACTGTAACACTTTCAAAAATGTTGGAATGCTTTAGAACCTTTCAGAAACTCTACCCAGAGTTCAAGAATCAGAGCAGGTTAGAAAAACACAATTTGCATGACATTTTGGAGAGTATTCATAAAGCTTCACTTTATCATCACAAGCTTAATCTCTGTAGACACATCCTCTCAGGGAGAGGAGCGAGGTGGGCTTCCCCCAGGGGCCTTTGGGAGAGACTCTATTAGACTAAGCAAGCTTTCTGAATACTCCCTTTCAATGTAAAATAAACACCACATTTGGATTACCTATCCTCATTTGCAGACCAGCTCTGGACATAAATCTGAATGCAATTCACAATGCAGGTCATGTCACAGTCCCTCCCTCTTGGCAAGAGCCCAGTGGCTCGGTGCTGAGCGGTTGGTTAAGTGCCTTGCTGGAGCAGAGCCACGTCACTCTGCACCTCACCGGATGCAGCCCCACACACATTTAGATGTATGTGTACATCTAAATACAGGAACACGTCTGAGGTTATCAAGGAGTTAAAATCAGACAGTACATTTACCACAGCTCTTTGAGCTCTGTGATCCACTCAGATTTTACAAGCTAAACAGGATCAAGCTGGGTCATACAAAGAATCAGAGACATATAAAGATCCCCGGAGACTGCAGAGAGTGATTTTAATAATGCAATAGGTGGCACTTTTTCTCAGTGCACTAATACTGAACCACAAATCAGATTCCCCAACTAACTGTGACCAGAAAAGAATCCACAAACTCTCAGGGAATGGGAAAGAAAGAAGACGAATATGTTAAAGTCCTGGCAGGATTCTGTTACAGTTAACTGGTACAGCTAGCCAAAACAGTAAATATTTGTTATGAAAGGTTAAAAATAAATGAATGCTATGCATTTTCTCAAAGAGAAGAAAAAGAGGATGCTTTCAAATTTCTGTCTGACTTTTCCCAATTAAATTTTGAAACAACAACAAGAAAAAAAAGATAAACCCAACATTTTTAATTGAAAATTGAACACTTTTAACATTCAACAAAACATATTCTCAAGAACTCATATACAAGAAGAAAAGTCATTTCAACCCCAGTGATTCTCAAATAGTTTCAAAGATATAAAGAGTTTTCTCACCTTTTGGCCCCAAATAATATGTACAGCTTTGTTGTGTTTGGTTTTGGATTTTTTTTGGTATTTTTTTTCCTCCAGTTACTGATGGTGTTTGAGGTTTTTTGGGGGGAGGGGGGATTTATTATTTATTAATTTACTTTTAATTCTGAAATTGAGATATTCAATGGACAGAAATATAAGACTCCCACATAATTATTAGGCTGCAAGGTGCTTGGCGATACCACCAACTAAAAAACCATAATGCATAACACATTATATAATACAGTACACTCCAATCACAAAGTTGAACAGAATGTATTCAGCCATATGGAAGCCAATATTTTCAATCATTTATATCTAATTGTTAGGTAAGTGGACCAGCAAGACAGCCAGGTTCAAGCAGGCGGGTTCAAGGCTCAGACTCCAGGGTTTACTGCCCTGTGGGGACCCATTGGGTGCTTCTGTTGACAGAGGTGGGCTGTAGGTTCCCCCCCAGGCCTTTACCATTAGCAGGAGGCTGAACAGTCAGACAAGATATGCTCCTTTGGGTGACTTAATTGCAGCCTTTCAGTACCCAAAGAGGGCCTGCAAGAAGTTTGGAGAGGAACTGCTTATGAGGGCATCTAGTGATAAAACAAGGGAGAATGGTTTCAAACTGAGAGTAGGTTTAGATTGGAAGTTCAGAAGAAATTCTTTACTGTGAGGGTGATGAGGCACAGGTACAGGTTGCCCAGAACAGTTGTGGATGCACAACCCTGGAAATGTTCAAGGCCACGTTGGATGGAGCTCTGAGCAACCTGGTCTAGTGGAAGATGTCCCTGCCCATGGCAGAGGGATTGGAACTAGGTGATCTTTAAGGTCCCTTTCAACCCAGGCCTTTCTATGATTCTCTGAAACCTCCACTCAGACCCAACTGCCCAGGAAAGGATGCCTCTCAGAAGAGCTCTTCAGGGGATATTGTAACAAGAAGGTAACTTTGATGTTTCTCCTGACAGCTTTCCAAACAACAGCCATCGACCAGAGGCAAGCAAGGGTTGAGCGGTGCTCACAGCCTGACGGCTCGGCACACAGCATCTTTCAGCGCCACCTGGTGATCCCCAGCACCTCTCTCCTCCTTGTCTCACCTCCTGGATGAAGGTTTCCAGGTTCTTTTTCTCCATCGACATGATGGAACTGGGTATAGGCTTAATTACAGTAAGTTCTCTTTCTTTAGCGGACCTAAACATAAGAAGCTGGCTGGCTGTTGGGTCCGCCTCTACTATATTTTTTATACCTTTCCTTGCTAACTTTTTGTGTGAAAAAATACAGTTTTACCTCTATACCAACAAAAGGAATAGCTCATGGAAATGAATTAATTTCACGGACAAGACTGATAAATTAACAGGGGCTTACCTTTCCTCTTGATGCAGAAAAGGAACTTCATGTGGCTGCCCAGTTCACTCTCTAACATAGAAAGTTTGAAATCAGATTTATAATCAGCTGTCAGGAAGCAGATGAGAAGACCAAACACATTGTTACCCTGGGACTAAATCATGCACCTACTGACATGCAAAAGCATTCAGACACTGATTTCAGCAGGAGCTGCTTGTACTCAGTAACTCCCTAGCTGGTCACTCGATGGATGCCACAACTCACAGCAGATGGAAGTGGGTATGTACCTCTGTGTCACTCTACAGAAAAATAAAGCAAGGTCTAAATTTGCAGAAAGATTGGGCGATGAAGGGAATAAGGATTATATTATAATAGCAGTAAGGGTTGTATTTCATAAAATCATCAGTTCATAAGGTCATGGTTTGAAACAAGGCAGTTCAGTGTACCCCTGATACAGTCTCCAAAATGATCACTAAGGTAAGGGTAGGATCTTCACATCTTTGCATTTTTCTCTCTCCATTAATAAAGAATGGTATGTGGAATATAAATCTGGAAGGAAAACAATCATCATAAACACCACTGCAAAAGCATTTTCTTAAAAGCACTAATACATGTGGTATACAAACAATAAAATTTAAGTTCAGTGGAGTGAATGCATTTTAAAATAATTGAACTGTGCATTCAGATGTATTATAAGGGTCTCAGATACATAAAGAGATGCATCCAGGGAACTAAGTCTTTCTACTTGCTACCAAATCAACAAATATTTTGGAAAAGAAACTAATCTCCTTTAATTTATCCAAGAAGCCATAATGTATGATCATATTTATTGATGAGATTCTATTATAGAAACAAATGCTAAATGCAAAACCAGTCATTGTTATGCCTTCCTTTTTTCTTGCCTCCCCAGAAGACAATTTCTCCATTTACACACATTCTCCTTTTATATTTCTTTCTTTTTTTTTCTTTTATTTTTTCCACTCCATCTTTTTAGTGAATTATTTTCTACTGGTTTTCTACTGGGGAAAAAAATGTTTTCTCCTTTTTTCTTTGTAATAAGTGGGGTTGAAGTACTTGAGAGAGGTCATTTCATGATAGTAAAAAAAATCAAGCCTTTTTCTGACAGGTTTGGCTGAGAGTTTTAGATTAAAGATAGAAATGTTGCAGCATTAATTCGCTCTTGTTGGTTGTTAGACAATCTATATGGGGGACAGATGCTGTGAATATTCCAAAGTGAGGAAAAAAAATTATTAGACATCAGAAAGTCCTCAGAGGAGAGAATTCTGCATCCTCCATAATGAGGAGCAAAGGTCAGATGAAGCTTTTCTCTGGTTTCTAGTGAAAGTTGAGTTTGCACCATATCTTTTCCTTCAGCAGCACTAATAAGGCCTCTTACCTTTGCCCAGTTTTCTGTTTTCACAGTGCATGATGGAACTTCGTCTCTGAAAGATATATAAAATATGGTTGAAATGACTCAACAAAATCAAGAGTTGTCAGAGGGGGTGGTCAGCTCTGTACACAGGCAGTTAGTCCTAGGTTTAGCCAACCTTAAATTGGTTGCCTAAGTTGCCTGAACTGTCCCTGGAGAAAGGTGTAGGAGACCTCAGAACTCACAAGGGAGAACCAGCATGTGTTACTTTCCTACCTCTCTCTTCTGACCCAAGAAGGAACTCAAGATTTTGGCTTTTCCTCATGTGTTTGTATTTTTCCTTACTTTTCAATGCAATTGCTTATAAAATTCATTCCCCTTCTTGTTTCCAACAACTTAAGTTAGTTCTAGTTCTGAGCACACTAACTTCGGTTTCTGAGGAGAAATCAGGCAGAATTTAGATTGTACTGTCCCGGATCACTGTATTGAGAAGAGTTAAGTGTTACATCCCAGCAGCAGACATCTCTGGCATTGCACAAGCAGTAAAATTTCCTAAGCATCTGTGGGAGATTTTCAGCTAGGAAGAGAGGTGTCTACTACTTTTAGATGCCTGAGTTTCAGGCAGAAGTTAAATACACTGGATCCTGCCACTAATCCCCTAAGAAAATCAGGTTAAAAGTATCACTGAAACCCTTATGTTCTGTGCACAAGTAGCTTTTATTGGCTAAGTGAAAAACTAACAAGACATGAAAGATGTTTTTAAAAGAGAAATTCCAAACACAAAGACTGATTTGATACTGGCTAGTGCTGCATCTACACTAGAGAAGATCAGCATGGCCCATAGTATGAAAACTAACAGGCTGCTCTGTTGAGCAAATCATCTAGAACCAGATTTCCCTTCACATGTCAAAGAGTCCATTTCATGAAATAGTGTAGACAGAAGAGACCCAAACAGAAAAGTTACTATATAAGCAAAGCATTTTGGCTTAAGACTTTAAGAATGTAGAGAGATTACCATATTGTGACTCGCAGATTTCTGTTGTACGTTCATGCTTAGGTAATCTCTTTCCAGATGTACATCTTTTGTTTAAAATGGCTTATGGCTAATTCTTTTTGATTCACAGAAGGATTTGATTGAAAAGAGTGAGTAAAGCTGGAGAAACCTTACAAATGCAATGGCTGGGATCTTTCTTTTCTGTTGCCAGGGCAGAGGTTTCCATTGTTTGTTTGTACAATAATTTATCTGGAACAGCAGAAGGTGTTTTCAATGAATGAACCACCTGTGTAAAAATATAAGAAACAGAAGAAAGATAGTTTTCAACATTAGTTATTTGTATATGTGAAAAAGAAAAAGAAGAAAAAGAAAAAGAAAAAGAAAAAGAAAAAGAAAAAGAAAAAGAA
>NW_020897742.1:1435871-1546481 GCF_003984885.1 Neopelma chrysocephalum | reverse complement strand
AAAAGAAAAAGAAAAAGAAAAAGAAAAGAAAAAGAAAAAGAAAAAGAAATATTGTTTCTCTCTTAGATAATTGGATGACTTTCTGAGGATCACTTGGGAATACTGGATAGAGAGATGCTACATCGGTTCCTTTTCACGTGAACACACTGTGTCGGTCAAAGTGCTCAATTAGATGTTCTGTGATAAAATGTTAAGTTCAGTCTTTAGGCAATCACGCTTTTCCTACTGCTGAAAATTGCCATGACTAACTGCTCTTGCTCTAGCACTTGATCATTGCTAAAGTACAGCAAAAGCACAGTGCCTAGACTTACAACTGTTCGCTTATTCTCTGTCACTTCCTTTCCCAACTTCTACTTCTCTTTCTCTATTCATCCCTTCCGTTGCTGTTTAGAAATAAACTGAATTTTCTCATGATTACTGTAGTTGTGTGAGTAATAGATCTCTATAATGGGGACGGGGTGAATAGAAATAATTCCTATTAGAATGAAAGTGAAACTTTTTCAGGTATTCGGTAAAAAAGCTGGCTTAAAAATGTGGGGGTTTTTTGACATTTGACTGCCCCTTAAAAAGGATAAAACTTTTTTTTTTAATTTTACAGTTTAAGAATAAAAAGTTATAACTTCCATTTTTAAGCCCCACAGAAATATGGAATAAATTGAATTGTGCAATCCCTTTCATACCCGAAAATGTGTTTTAAAATAACACCTCCATTTTGCAAATAGTTTTAGTCAGCCAGCATTTTTATGTATTTACTCCCATGTTGTCTAACCTTATTACTTACCTGTGGCTTATTTACTACTTAATGTACTTATCTGCAGAGGCATGTGGGGTTTTAATCCTCCTAAAAATTAGTGAGCCTCCCAAATTCAAAATAGAGAGCTTTGTTGAGTATAGTATATCTAGGAACTTAAGTTGAACCTTTAAAACTTTGAAAAAAATTCTTGCCACTGTAACTTTACACTTTTTTCTTCAAAAATGTATCATGTATATCACATATATCATGTCATATGCTATTGTGCTGGGTGAAAAGTTTTACATGTTTTTCCTACTTTCCCTCCCTTTTTAGTCATGTGAATGAGGACAGTTAAGTGTGAAAGTAGTTATATCATTCCAAAGGAGTAGGTAGTGCAATGCAGCACCAGCATTTGTGGCAAAGATTTCAGGTAGAGGGCTCCAGTTATTGTCACTACTGCGACACATTCATCTGGTGACCAACATTGGCACTAAGGAAATGAAGGGAGGAGGAAAAAACTGTGGTATGTGTGCCCAAACAGTATGTGAGGGCGTTCCCCTGAGCTCTACGTACGTCAGAGTGGAAAACATCAAGGGAGTGGAACATAAAGCCCATCTCATATATACCAGGAGGGCTGCATTTGACTCTGGTTTAGTAACTTCTGATTTACTCAAGTGTCAGTTGGAGAAGGACCACAACCCATGCTTTCAAATGTTTTTATATGCTCCTCTGAGTACAAAACTTGGAGGACTTTGTGAAAACAAGCTACTGTTGCTGGTTTGCCAGGTAGGCAACCTCTCTGAGCTCTGGTTGAGAGCTGGTCCAAATAAAATGTTTCTCACAGCTATGACTGTGTTGCACTAATTCAGCTAGAATAAACAATTACATCAGAAAAATGTGTTTACTTTGGTTCTGGGCCACAGAGACTGGGCCCAAATATGATGTAGAACATATGCCTGTTATTGCTTATAGGGACAAATAATTTTACAGGTGGACCTCAACATTCCTTCCTTTTGCTAAATATACTCCTCCTGGCAAAGTACCTGGAATGTCTGTTTATTATTTATAGAATGATACATAAACTTTCTTATTTAAATAGTGTAAACAGTAACTCTGAGATTAGAAGCAAAAAGAATAAAATTTTATTTCTCTGTTTACAGGTACATGACTATGATCCTCTCATTAAAGCTACACCTGTTTACACCAACAAGGACTGACATCCTCAGCTCCTTGGTAATGTCTCACTGGTGTAAATCAGAAGGAAAGTAATCAAAGCCAGCAAAATTTCACTCATGTAAAGTTAGCATAGTGGAGATTACAATCAGTTGTGTTCTTTGTTACTGAACTCATCAAAGAGTCAACCCAGACAACCAAAAGTGAAGGGAAAGACTCTATTTAACCAGATTGTTGTTTCTCATGTCATAGGGCATCATTTCAGTCGAGAATTTTCATCTCAACTACCAAGGAAATTAAACAGAAACATTACATGATTTTTATTTGCCTATGTTTAGCCATCTTGTTCCAGTATAAAGGTAGAGGAATTATAAATTGGAGTTTAAAAGTGCCTAGTTTAAACTATCTGAGAGTTAAGTGCTTTGTTTATTGGTAAACTTTCTGTCATCAACAGAGTTGAACATAAACAATCTGTATGGGATAAACTTTACAGAGTAAATACAAATGACTTAAAGGATACAACTGAATAAGGTATGATATGTACTTAAGCCATTGTAATGCAGAAGCTTTTATACACATGAAACAACAAATCACTTTTTTAAAGTTGCAAATTAAAAATTAAATAAAAAATTAGCAGTGAATAAAATTGAGTCTGAAATTCTACCCACATTTGTCCCAAGCTTGAGGCTTCTTTTAATCTAAAGTTCTGAGTTTAATCTATTGAGACAACATAATGAGAATTGTACAGATTTAAGCTACATCAAAATTGCATCTGTCTTTTAGTTTGGCATTATCTCCATCAAAGGGAACTAACAAATAGGAATGTTTAGTTAGTACCAATGCCAGCAACCCCTACAAAATGAAGCAATAAACACCCATTCAATGCAAAGAGATTACCAAACCAAATTGGATGAAATAATGATACTTCTGAACTTTTATTTTGTTTTTAAATTCCAACCATAATCTTTCCTGAAGTCCCAGAATTGGGAGAAAATAAGCTGAATTTCTGAGATATTACAAGAGCAGCTGCCCATACATTTCTTTCTATACAATCTGATCTCTCATAAAAATGCTTCCATGAGATGCCAAACCCCCAGTACACAGCAAAGGCATTTAAATAACTCACATGAGCCTTTTGAGGCTTTGAGTGCTTTTCAGGTTCACCTACTTCTCCCACATTGTAGATCCCTTCCATTTGTATCACCAACCATGTGCTGTAGGATTGAAGTGATTCGTAGCAGACTACCCAGTGACCTAGTGACTACCACCTGATGAAGGTAGATGGGACAAAGTTATTAAAGTTCCCCAAGGGAATTTTGTAATATTTACCCTTCTGTCCAGAAAAAAATCGAACTTGGGTCAAAACACTGTGCCTTATTTCCCAAGCAGTTGGACTCCCATGCAGCATACTTTTACATTCCTTCCAGAAACCGCCGTGGAGCATTTAAGTGCTTGCTGAAACTGATGCAACAGTCATGAGGGTTTTACTGAATAATAACTAACATAATAGGAATATGAATTTACCATTGATTGTGAATTATAATTTCTGGATGTCAAATTTTGATATGGATAACATTCTTTTTTTTTCAGAGAAAGAACTAAATGTCTCGAGAGAGTATAAAAGTCTCTTTTGCTGTGAAAATCAGAGCTGTGCAGTCTCCAGGTGTGAAGTAAAATCAGCCCTAATATGAAGGGACATATCTGAGAAAGTTGTTCTTTTTGGCAGAAAGTGAACTGAGGTCCTCCAGCGCAAAGCAGCAGAGAAATCCAATGTTTTCATAATTTATATGCAACCCAAACTGCCCCTTTTTACGTTGTATGAGCTGCAAAATAGCTTAAGTGTTACTGAAAATGTCTTCATTCTGCACATTAAGGATAAACTTAAAATAAATTATGTTTGTGTGTTTTTATTAACCCTTGAACTGCTGCTGAGAAACGCATGTGTTTGAACAAGAGTTGAAAAGCTATTAAAATATTTGCTTAAATACTTTGCTACAGTCTAAGAATTGAGCTCCAAAGCCTCTGGGATTTGGAGACGCACAAGAAATTTAACTGAAGGAAGTCTGGGAGAGGTCAGCAAGCTCAAGCATACTCCTAAAAAATCTTCCACCTCCCTTATCAACATTAATAAACTTAACTCCTACTTCTGCTCTTGAAATTCAAAGGACACACTCAAAGAATTTCCAACTATGTAGGCTGTGTTCACAGCAATCTCATCCTTGCCGTATGAAGGTAGAGTCACTTAAATGTCTAAATGGCTTTGGGCTTATTTGCTCTTGGTTTACTCCAGTCTTATACTTTCACAATCAACTGTTTTCTGTAGCATTAGGCTAAACAAAAAGCAAGCCACCTGCAGATTTTATTGAAAATTAGATGGGCTGTGAAACTACAATATTACCTCTAATTTCCTTTACTCAAGTGTAATACTTTTCCTCCTTTGAGACGTTTCTTTTCTTGTTTTTGCATTTCATACACTTTATCCAAGATTTATTTCATGCCAAACAGTAAAACAATTCTCACAGAACTGCCTGTAACCTGGTTCACTCAATTCTCCCTTCACCTATGCCCTTAAGTCCTTAATCACTAGCAATCCAATACCAGAGTCACACCTGCTCTCTCTTTCTGGCTCAACAAACGTTTTCATCATTTGACCTGACAGAATATCTCCTGACAGACAGAGCCCTGTGAACAGGGTTAGGATGCTCCTGGAGAAGGTGGGAGATTCTATTCTGGAATCTCACAGAGTGAAGGGGAAACCAACTCTCCCTCTGCCAAGGGGATATGGTCACAGTTGCATGCAGGGTTTTGAAAGAAAGAAGCCATAACAATATTTTGTCAAGATTCTTCTCTTGCTGGACCATGTTGGTATTCCCTGAGAGGCCTCCAGCATTGTGACTCTAAGGATTTGAGAGACACCTTGCTTTTAGAGGTTACTGGAGTCCAAGCACAAACTAGGCAATGAGCTGCTCGTTAATGTCAAAACTGGGCTAGTTCTCTTTGTGAAGCCTGCCCAGGCACAAGCAGTGGGATTCATCTCACCCAAATGTAGACTTCTGCAGTGTAGAAAACCATGCCTCAGCCAGTCTCTTTTGCCAGGTTTTTATTGTCAGTAAAGTCTTTTCAGACCCAATTCAGGCATTTATCTCAGGATGAGATGACTGTCACCTTTGAAGCAACTGTTTCTCTTCACGAGAGAAAAAGGGAGTGTTGACAGTAAGCTCAGGTACCGATTCCTGCAGTGCAGATGTCTGAATTTGGGCAGATGAATTCCACGTCCATGCTTAGAGAATATTCATGCCAATAGCACTGCTCCTGGGGACTACATGCTGGCCACTTTTGGATCCTGTTTGTGAGTGGACTTGGATGCTTAATCCTTTATGGAACATAAAACTTAGACCAAAGTCAGAGAGTCCTAAGCACCTTTTAAAATATTAACTTTCTTTTGTTATGGTAGGATTGGAGTCACCAGGTGGTCATGTTAAATATAATCCTACACATTCCTTTTCTTAGTCTATGAGGAATACATGCACTTTCTAGGAATGCTGTACTGTTAGTTTTTGGTGATTCAGGTTTATGGGGGAACTTTTGTAAACAACCAGGGAGTTTAACCTATCTTACACTCCCTGATTAGATTTAGTTCTTGGTGAGAATTATTTCCTGACGACCTGAAAGTGGTTTTTGGGTTAAGACTTCTAAATAAGGTTTTGCCCGCATGTAGCCTATGACCACCTATGTTCAGTGACCATTGTACACAGTATAAATAAATGATTCTAACATATTCTGTATCGCTGATTTCTCCCCTGATAGGAAGTTTGGTTGCAAGCCTTCCAAATCCATCACAAACAGGTAAGAGTGTTGTATTTTGAGGTCTATCCTTACTTTCCCAAATGTGCACAACTGCCATTAATTTTCATTGAAATTACTTGAACTCAAATACAAAATAGATGTTACTTTGGGATGCAGTCATTTAATGTATGAGAACCTTCTGAGCCTTCAAATGAGTCTGGGTTGTGAGTGGGTTATTTGTTTGTTTACTTTATTCCTTAATTTATAAAAGGGATGACGGCCCACCCAGTGGAATTTTCCCATCAAAAATAGTATGAAACAGAATAATGGAATGCAAGATTGATTAGATGGTGTGCTTGTTGGCAATGGGTGCATGTACTTCTTAATCTTAATGGATCATAAAAAAAATCCTTTCATACTTGCCATAATGCATGTACTAAGTTGTGGGTTCCTAGCCAATGAAAAGAAATATTCTATGATTTCCAGAGATGCAAAGTAAGAATTTCATACAGCACATAAGTGGGGCCTCTGTTTAAATGCATGAAGATAATTTCTTAATTATGAGAGCGATGTTCATTAAAAAGCTTTCCAATAGTACAAGCAGTTCCCACACTGGTCTCTCTCCCACTGTCTGACAGACAGACAGCTTGGTTACACATGCTCAGAAAGGAGGGTGGAGGCCCAGATTCTTGGCTGTCTTGAAGTGGCCACATCCTGCCATCTGCTGAATACTTATGCTATTGGCAAATCCAAGGGAGAATGTTTCTGAGGTGTCTTAAAATGTTCAGCACCTCGGCAGAAATGTTTTATGTAAGGACAAGTATCCAAATACTCTCAAGGAGATAGAAATCAACTTAAAATATTAACAAATAAAATACTAAAAAAAAAATCCCTTGATTTAAAGAAAAGATCACAGAATCAGAGAATATTCTGAGTTGGAAGGGACCCACAAGGATCATCAAAATCCAACTCCTGGCCCTGCACAGAACAGCCCCAAAAATCACATCGCATATCTGAGAACATCATCCAAACACTTCTTGAGCTCTGTCAGGTTTGGTGCTGTGACCACTTCCCTGGGGAGCCCAATCACCCTTGGGGTGAAGAACCTTTTTCTAATATCTCACCTAAACCTCCGCTGACACAACTTCATGCCATTTCCTCAGGTCATGTCACTGGTCACCACAGAGCAAAGTACCTACCTCTCCTATTCCTCTCACAAGGAAATTGTAACTACAATGAGGTCTCCCCTCAGTCTCCTCTTCTCCAGGTTGAACAGATCAAGTGACCTCAGTTGCTCCTCATACAGCTTTCCCTCAAGGCCCTTCACCATCTTTGTTGCCCTCCTTTGGATGCTCTCTAAAAGCTTAATATCTTTTCTATATCGTGGTGCCCAAAACTGCCACAATATTGAAGGTGAGGCCGCCCCAGTGCAGAGCAGAGAAGGACAATCTCCCTTGCCCAGCTGGTGATTCTTTGCCTGATGCCCCCCAGGACTCGGTTGGCCCTCCTGGCTACCAGGGCACTGCTGACTCATATTCAACTTGCCATCGACCAGACCTGGGATGCTGCTCTCCAGCATCTCATTCCCCAGTCTGTACATGCAGCCAGGGTTGCCCCAACCCATGTGCAGAATCCAGCACTTTCCCTTCATACAACTGGTGATTTCCCAGTCCTCTAATTTGTCGACATCTCTCTGCAGGGCCTCTCATCAACTCCTAATTTTGTATCATCTGCAAACTTACTTAGTACCTCTTATAGATATACCAGGAAGTCTCATCCTGATGGAGGACCACTGTCTAAGCTTACCATGTTCAGTTGATCACAGGAGAACACAAAGAAAATTTAATCTGTGGGGTGTTTATAAAACTTTAAAGTCAAGAAAGAGAGTTCATATCGTAAATATGGATAGACACCTTCTCCTTGGACCATCTTTTACTATTGCAACCACAGCAACTCATAATTTTTAAAATGTGTATGTTTACATGTTTATTTAACTGATAACTAATTTCATAATATTTCTTCATTTTCTGATTCCCTTTCTCTATCTCCCTCTTTCCAAAACAACCTTGGAGTTTCCTCCAATAATCTCTTTCTTTGTAAGAATTCACACTGTAAGTTTCCCACTTCTTCATCTCACCTATCCAAGATTCTCTGCTCTTCCTTAGTTGTCACTTAATATGAAAAGTGTTATGCTCCCTAGCAAAACACTCTTAATAGTCTGGAAGCACCCTGGAAATGAACAGGATAAGGTATCAAAACAACATACTCCCTCTTGCAGCTGAACATGTTGCTTTTGCAAACCAAAAGGCCTTAGACCTCAGTCTTTGGGTTGGTGTCACACACCTGAAGAACTTCTGGGAAACAGCAATACATTTAGTCCAAATGAGCCTCACAAAAAATCCATAGTCTTCATCTCCTGAGTATGGTTCATGTGCCATTTTGTCCTGAGAAAGATTTCTTTGGAGGATGGCCCTTCATTATTCTAGAAGCTAGTATTTTCTAAATTCAGTGTTAGTTTTAACTACATGATATTTGAGCATTTCATTTTGATTGAGCACAATCCCCTCTGAAATAAACGACAGCTTTACTTCAATAGATATGTTCAGGCCAGGCTCCTAATTAATCAGCCCTGACATTTACAAGAGTCACTGCTCTCTGCTATGCCAAAGGGCTTGGGTTCAATTCCCAGGGGCAGAGTACATGGACCTATTTCATCATAAGGACTTCTTATGGCTACTTCTCTTTGTCATGTAGCCCATTACTTAACGGAAAAATACTATAGAGTGATGAGCAGGTTTACAAAATGGCTTAGAAAAATGTAACGCTGTGAAAAAAAAATCTCTATAGAATGCAAATGTCCAAAAAACTATATTCTATTTTATTTTAAATGCATGTGCTTCTTCTGGACTTGTATCACAGTTTCTGCTGAGAAGTTTGTTTGAAAGATACCCACTGAAACTGGGGTCTATCCTGCCATATTTTACTGCATTAAATTTTTTTTTTCCTTAAATACTAAGGTGGCTTCTAGAAGAGTGAAAACATATGCAGATTCCTTAATATTGTCTAAAGGGAAGCCAGAAAACTATATCATGAAAAAGTGATCATGTAAAAATGATATCTGACCTGTGGTAAGCTGCAAACTATGCAGAGTATCTTTTAGAAAAGTGCAAAGCCCAAAACTATGCCAGCAACTGTGCTAACAATTTAACAGTAAGAAGTAAAACTAATTATTATCATCACAAATGGATAATGCCAGGTAGGATGCAATTCCAATTCTAGTTTTGCAAAGAAAACAGCCTTGCCTACAAAGGAGAAAATGGTTCATGCCAACAACTTTCTTTCCTACAACTGTGTGGGGAGGGTCACAGGCTGCCTCCATGACCTGGGCTATCAAAGAACTGGAGATCCCCAAAGGGACAATCTCTCTCTAGATTTGGAGGTTTGAGCCTGGATTTTCTTCAGTCTTGACTTTCACATACCTCTGCAATTCCATCAGCTGCCAAAACTTCATTCCCATCAGGAGGATTCATAAAAACTGCAGGCTGTCCAGGCTGCCAAATTCTGGGACAAATTATTCCCTTCAGAGAACTTTTGGAGAGGACAGAAACACAGGATCCATGACTGATAATTATATTATGAAATAATAAGAACAGTTTCTTGGTTGTTTCGGGCCAACAGGGGGGAAAAGAGATTATACTGATAAAATCTATGAAATCGGAATTGCATCTTCTAAAATTATCTGTAAAAGGAGAGGTATGAAAGGCTGTGTAAAACACTAAAAGCCTCTTTCTTTTGCACTCCTACCCCAGCACATGGTTCGAGATGCAGTGATACTGCAGATACATCTTTGTTTTCAGCTGCCGATATGCTGTCGGCCAGACAATATATCCTGTAGGGTCTTGTAGTCTGACTGAATTGTGCTGCAGCTGCAAAGTTCATTCCTGTTCATCTGAATGAGGTTTTAACAATGGTCTCTGCTCTCCCCACTGCCCAAACAAAAATATCTATAAATGGTAAACTCCCTTCCCCTCCCTCCAAGGGCCTGAGGTAGCAGAATGAATGCAGCACACATGGTGCTAAGTGTCTCAGAGCTAAAACATGCTTAATACATGCAAATACCAACATTAACCATTATGAACAGGCGTGATTTATGTGCCTGTCAGCAAGACATCAATCATGACAACAGAGAGTCAGCAGCAATATCAACAACAGTAGCAGGAGTGGAGGTCAGAGCCAAGATGGGATGGTCCTTCCCAGCCACCCGGGGGAAAAAGAAAGATGGATGAAGTAGTAAGAATCCACACACATTGTCTTTTAAGGAAAGAGACGCTAAATTTTAAACCATCTCTCATGCCCAGTCAATGTCCAACGTTATTTCTTTGTTAGATCTATAAGAAAGACAGAACCAGTGGGGACATTGGGAAATATGGTTGGAGAAGGGGTATGGACATATCAAAAAGAAGTCAGGGTTTTAAAACTGTGACAGCAAAAGTGTTTAAAGGGATCTTCTCAGGAGACATCTTTAGCAATGGGATCTGATTTACAGTTCTGTGCAGATGGCAAGTGTGTTTAACTGTGAAACTTTACCAGAAATCGGAGCCAAGAAAGAAACTGCATCAGAGTTGTGTTTGTACAGATTGATTTTATAGCTCAGAGAACATTATATCTAAGGCCATTCTGTGATAATTAACTTTGGCTTCTGAGTAAACTAGAAAATACCAGTTCACGCTAAGGATAGGGGTGGGAACTTGTTGCATTTTGGATTTTTTTGCTTTTTGTAGCTGGCAGGAGAAGGGTGAGCAAGAGGAGATGTTGGCTGAGATGTCAGTAAAAACAATGATGACTTATTTAGATATCTCAGGCTCTACTTGCAGCTGGCTGGAGCCACTGCATAAAGGTGCTTAGATTTTACTAATAAAGTGATAGTGTAGAAAATTGACATCCCTGAAAAAGTTCTGTCAAGGACAAATAGAAACAATTCTGTATGTGTTAAGAATAACCAATTTAGCATATTTTTTTCCAGCTGAGACATAGAGCAAAAGTGTTAAGAAATTAATTGCCTGTCAAATTTACAGGCTCTGATAAATGCAGGTAGCATCACATCCACAAACTGGATGGAATATAGATCAAATAACGAATAAAACTTTTGAAAGCAATGGCAAAATTACTCCTGAAAAGAAAGAGGCCAAAAATTCACCCAGATTTTTTTCTCTCTTACATAGCTCAAGAGATTTTGCTGAAATACATCCTTTTTTGCATGTCCTCAGACCAGTATCTCAGAGATACTGCAGAAGCTGTTGAAATTTCTTACTTAAGAAGTAGTAGGAGCATCATAAATATATTGTGAACTGTTCAAAGAGAAGTAAAAGATATAGCTATAGAGAAAGGCAACAGAATGCATTTATTACAAAGGAATGAAAGAGAATCCAATTGAGGTTACCTTTTCTGAGAGCAGAAATATCCAAATTGTGCTTTAAAACGTTGACAATACATCTCAAGAAATATAAGCAAATGTAAAAAGCAGTCCAAAGCAGGGTGAAATTCTGATCAAGTCGCACAGTGCCAAAGGGCTAATAACATATGCTGTTGTGTGATGACAAATATTTTAAGAATTATTTGCTTGCTTTCTTAATAAATGTTGTAAACTGCTACTGACTTTCAGGGTTTTGCTCTAACCCTGAAAACTGTAGAGCATTTCTTGATATTAGTTGACAGAGATCAATAAACTAAGTTCAACTGCATCATTTAAGTATCCACCTGATATGCACCATTCTGCAGCCCTTTAAGAGTCAAATTCATCCATGTAAATGCAAAGCAGAGTTGACAATTTCTGTTTCTTTATTCCACTGCTGAACTTTTCTTGACTGATGAAGCACATCTTGATGATTACCAATGGAAAGATTCAGGTTGCAGGGAATTTTTACTCTATGTTACCTTTTGATAAATTCTGTTTATATTAGTCTTTCTTTTGTAGCCCCACAGTTCTGATGGAAAGACTGATACTAATGGACAATTTAAATTTGTTTGCAATTTTTTTCAAAATATTAACTGTCTTCACTGTTAAGTAACATGCACCCTATGTATAGCTTTGATTGGTTATAGGACTTTAGAGGTACCATTCTCTGCAAACAGAATTAGGATTGAACTCATTGCTTAAAAAGTGCTGTGAGACAAAGCATATTATCAAATCCAGATATGGAAGATAGCTTTTATACTCTTTGTAAAATTCTCAACAGATCGTTTTACCTAACAAGAAGTTAACTTAAGCTGCAATATGATTGCTCATTTATGTATTTTTTTATTTATTTTTTATGATTTTAATTAATATTTATTCTTAATATCTTTTTTCCCCAACTAAGTTTCTTATTTAGACTAGGAATAAACAATATAAAGGAACTTCATTCAGCTCTTTGGACAACATAAAAATTGAAAGTTTGGGATGGAGTTTTTTTCATGTGTGAATAGCAAGATTTTCTGTTAGGTTCAATATTTGAAGAGAAAGAAAGGACAAACAACGTACAAGATTTAAACAGTCAATGAGTATCCATAATTTTCCTTGACTTTACATCTGTCACAAGTCAAAGCAACCCTCAAGGATGCAAGTCACAATTCTGCTAGGTTGTGAGTTCCCAAGGTTTTTATAGCTGAATCTCAGTTATAAATCTGTCTGTTGCTTCTCTTCCTCCTGTCTCCTTTTTGCTCTCTTTCATAAAACTGGCTTCATCTGGAGTCTATTTGCATCTCACTGGAAAGGCCCATCCTGTCAGTTAGAAGTTAATTCTTAGGTTGCAGTTACCCTAAGAGAGTCAATTACATCTTAAAAGTGACTAAAACACGCAGGTTTTTTACAGTATTTCCAGTATTATACTGTAGTATTTCTGGATACAGTAGCTAAATTAATGCAATCAGTTGAGCTTTACTACCCAAAAGCAGAAATCCTATGGCATACTTACTAGTACTAACATGTCTTTCTCTGTGGTGATCAAAGTTCTTCTGAAGATCTAAACTGTCAGGAGATACAGAGATGAATCCGTCATGTGAAGTAGAATAAAAAGAGTAGGTACTTTTCTTTACAATGGATAACTCCGCTGTAACTTGTTTTGCATACAGGTAAATGCCTAAGGCTCCTGGGAAAGACAAAGACTCTTAAGAAGGCTTTGCCTATGCTCTTTCTTCATTACAATAAAATGCATTGTTCAGAATTTTTAATGTTAAACTACTCTGACAAATGCCCTCACACACATTTTGAGACTGAGTGTAATAAGTTGATGACCTTTAACAAGGATGTTTTCTCTCTATTCAGGATATATGAACATTAGCTCTTGTTTATACATAGAGAGTTTTTTTGGTATAGTTCAGTAGGTGTAAATGTACTAGCAAACCTTTTCACAGTAAAGCTATTTTTTAAGATCTTAACTCATTTTTTTTCTGGTTAGCTTAAGCTCAGAGAATAAAATGCAGGGTTTGTCAGAATAACTGCAGCTGGAAAGCAAACAAACAAACAAAAAATATATGTATGCCTGTATCTGACTGTTATCACTCTCAAGTATACACAAGATCTGCTCATAAAAGCAAAATGATGACTAATTAAGGAACATTTCTGTTCTCAGCTACATCAATGTAAAATCTGAGCACTTAGTGTTGATATCTGGAGCTGAGTCATATTTTCAGAGATTCTGTAACTCTGGCAAGAGGTATCTTTATGAGAGAATTACAGTAACAAACCATTTCATTTGCAAACTGTTATAGAGGAGGTAGAATAGAACTGGAAAATGCTCTTTACCTTTTTTTTACTTAAGATGTTTTTGCCCTCTTAAATTGTAGAGTCAGCATGACTGCGAAGGATTCAGGCACGGACCTCACTTGTGATATTATGTGGAAAAAAAAAAATAAAAAAATTGTAGGTAGAGTCAAAATTAAAAGGGGCTTGGGTTTGTGTGGGGAGTATGTGTGCCCTTGGAGATGTCTCCTCATTCCAGATCTATAACTTTCAGAATCTGTTCATAATTCTGATCTGTTTATGCATCTTGTACGTTCAGGTAGATGAGAAGCACCTGTGAAACACTCAGATATACCAGAAATGGTAAATATAGATTGAAATATTTTCAGAATAGCAATCTCATGAGCACTTGCAATAGACCAGCTAGAAATCTTTCCAGAAAAACAGTCTAATCTATAGCATAACTGACTCTATGTGTGGACAGATCTTGGAAGTTTCAAGTAATATCTGTACCAGTAAACTAAACAGAGCCAAGACCCTTGGGCTGGCCGAGTGGCACAGTTTGGCCACATCTGTGTAATTAAGGACTTTTAGCTTAAATTATAACTCCACATAGACTGCCTCCTGGTAGTGATCCCCCACCAATGCTAACTCCTGCGTTTTATCTAGGAATGTTTGGGAAGGGGTTAGCTGAAGTGGGTCAAAGCCATTCCAGGGACTATGCTTACAATTTAACAGTGCAGCTTTGAGTTTCAGCATATGGAAAGGTTTCCAGGTAGTCTTTAACTTGCCATTATAGAAGCAGTTTCAGAGCTCCAGCAGATGGGATCCTTAACCAGAGGGTATCTGGCTAAACCTTCTGCCATATTTGCTTTTCTAGTATATTTTTTCTGTACTACTAGAAGAGGAAGAGGAAGGGAGAAAAAAGGAAGGGAAGAATCTATTTCTTAAAATTTATTCGCTCTGACATCATTACTTCGTGGACATTAGAGCTGAAGGAATTTTGTCATTTTCCACCTGTTCATATTAGCACTTGTACAGGGAAGGTAAGAGAGTAATAGAAAAAAAGACTGTCTTTCTTCAAGGCAGTAAGTATTGTTAAGGTCTTAGGATCACATAAACGAAAACCAGATGTCTGCACCTACATTTTTGTTAACATTAATCTAACAATATTTTATTTGATTGGCTAAAATTAATAACAGAATACTTTTATGTCAAATCTACGTGCATGTATGTAACTGGAACAAGTGTTCCTTTCTTGCTTTAGATGGTAGCAACAATTTCATCTCTATTGTTCATAGGAAATATAGAAAGTTCAGCCCTTTAACCAAGAAGTTTTGATGTTGTTGGTGGTGGTGGTGATGATGTGTTTCACTTAGAAATGTTAAGAATACCTTTTTTCTTTAGTTTTATAGATTCCACTGATTCTACCTTCATAGAAGAATCAAAGCAGAACACAATCATAATGTTAACTATTTAAAAATTAACACTGAATAACATTATTTAATTCTGAATGAGTGCTAATGGATTTCTGAGAGAAGAAAGAAGGAATGCAAAGTGACCTGTCCAAGACAATCTCTAGCCATGAAGCTCAGTGTGATGGAAAAAACTACTTGAGTATTTCTGAGGACTCCTAACTTTTAAAGTGGGGTGGCTGTGCCCAAAGCAGTTACTGGGAATAGTCCCTTATATTTGCAAACTCCAAGAGTGTGCCCAGGAATAATTTTGGGAAATATGAAATGATGTAGACCAAATACATCAGGCACCACCCTAGAATTCAAATATGATAGGTGAGGAAATTTCTGTGCTGAAAACATTATCTGTCATTATTTAATTTCCTAGTGAATCATAGCCAATAAGATTGACATGTTTTAGAATTTTCATAACAGAAGAGTTACGATGCCAAAAAGGAGAGGACTTCAAAGAAGATATAAATAAGGTGTGAGTACTGGTAATACAAAGAGTATCATGATACAACATAACAGCCTTCAACCCACTAATTTCAATACACTGATTTAATCAGCTGATTAATGTTACATCTTGGATTCCTGGTTGGGAATAACTTATACAAAATGCTTAGAAAGACTTCAAATTCTAGATGCCTGTTGCCCTCACCTTCCTTTTCTCCTCAGTACAAATATTAAGTTTCTTGTGAAATAGCAACTGAACTGATGTAACCTAAATTTTTACAGAAAATTAAAATTACAGCTAGTTTACCTTGTAATGTTGGATTCTTAAGTGGAGCAGTTCAGGATTTACTTCATAAACAATTCTTCTTCCTATACAAGAAGGCAGGATAGACCATTCAATGTTACAGGTTTATAAGATATTCTACTTTCCCCACTTGTGAGTGAAGCCTTAACAGGTGATATATATGGTAGTCATACCAAGTGCTCACTAATTGATAAGTGGTGACTGCCAGGGAATGTGCTCCCCTACATGTTACACTGTAAATCTTGTGACCCAAAACTCTGGTTTTGAGTACATAGAACTCACTACTCTATTACCATAGTCATTCTATAACTTTCACTTGTGTTTCCAAAGCTTCAAATGGAAGCTATAGCTATGAGACTTTTAAACAATGAGATAAAGCAATCAAGTCAGAAAAATTGGTTGCAGCCAATCAGAGGGGTGGACATGAGAGGATGGAAAGTCAGACACACAAGAGAAACCCAGGACTGACATTTCCAAGAGAAAGAGATGCATATTTTCAGTAGTAGTCTTAGAAAATCTGACGGATAAACCAGATCTTTGTGACCTCCCTGAAGTATCGTCCAGTGTTTCCTGAATACTAACATGACTTGACTTACTCCTATTTCTGAAATAAATCTTCTAATGTTGCTGTATGAAAATGCTTAAAAGCAGAAAAAATCTTGATTTGCTTGATCAGCCTCTCCACAGACAATGCTGGTAGCTTTTACTGGACTGGGAAGTCCACACCTTAGTGAAGCTAAAAGCTATAGGCTTCAGTGATGGGAAACCTCCTTCTGCATGGAGCCATCTGCCTGAGCCATGCTGAGCTGTAGGACTGTTTACCATAGATGGATCTACGATGCACTACACAGTAAGATGCTGGCACAGTGTTCACAGTCTGGTATGAACACTAGGAAGCCATAGCAATATTGGTCAGTCCTTCATAACTTCATTTCCCAAACGTTCATAATTAAACAGTTTTTATTTAAGTAATCAGCATGAAATCCTTAGCTTTGTTTTTGCAACCGGTATTGTGTTTATGGAGCCAAATATTGAAAACTTTGATACTGAATACCTTGTATGTGTTAATTTTGGCAACCTTTAAAGATTCTGTAGATGCCTTGCTATGTTACCACCACCCACTCTTCAACCCCCTGGCCATCAGTCCCTCCAAACCACAGAGACATGTTTCTCTTTTAATACTTTCTTACAGTATTTCTCATGAAAATCACAGGGAATCGTGTGTGATTTCAGCAGAGTGAAACTTGATCTCAAAGTGTCTGTAGGACCAGAAGTTTTTAAAGAAAACATTTCTTAAATCTTGTGTTCACTGCTGCTTCAGCAGGCCAATTAGACTTGATGGGAATTCTAGAAAGCTGTCGCCAGGCATTTCAGCAGGAATAGCAAACAAGGCCCAAAGCAAATAAACGAGTGTGTAAAGTGTGGCCATCCTCAAAACCTCCTTGCTGATGACCTTCTTGTCTTTGCAAAGGGATGGTGAAGGTATTGGATGAAGGGAGTCCAGGTTAATTAGGTTTGACATTAGTTAACAGCAGCAATTACTAGAGAGTAATTAATCAGGGAAAGTCTCCAAACAGAAGGAGAATAAATAAACGAGCAGTAACATTCTGATCCATTTACCCCTCTAGATAAGGATGTGCCCCAGGTGTCAGGCTGAGGTGGGACTAATCTGTCTTGCTCAGTTTCTCCCTGGAACTTCGGTGACTCTTTACACATCCATCTTCCTTCACGTGGAGACAAACAAGCATTCACTAAGCCGTTAACAGCACCATTCCTATAAAAAGTCAGGAGAGAAAAACATTAAAATTCCTCTGTCCTTCCTACATCTTTTCTTCAATCCCCCTTTTTTAAAGAGCTCTTCAACAAAGTCCTGCTAATGCAAATGAAATTACCTTCTATTTTCATTAACTAGAATAATTTTGATGCTCTAGTAGTAGTGGTTTCTACATCCAGAGCCAGTAGTTTTCATTGCAGCCAATACTAAAGAGTTTCAGCTGCCTAATCTGTGAAGAGCAAGTTCCCTGGTTTTCCTTTTCATCCAAGCCAACAGGGTAGGTCATATGGAGTATCCTGAAAAACTACACTGAGCACCACCAACCTATTTGGGAATCAACCATGGCTTTACCACAACCACAAGCAGTTGCACTGCCCCAGAGGCAGCTCACTAGACTGTGACCCATTTGTAGAGCAGGACCTGCTCCCTCTGCACTGATTCACAGGAGTCCTGTACCTGGCACAGGTTATTTCCACTCCTACGTGCCAGCTCAGTTCTGCTGGCTGGTACAGCATGGGAATCAGGTGCAAATCTCAGAGAGATCTCACTTAAGCAGACCAGGGTTAACACCGCAGAAGGTGTTCTCCCCCGCATAGCCAGCCGACATGAATACTCCTTGAGAGAGAGAACTTCCAAGCCCTTTCTGCCTTAGTTGGGTATGAACTGAATTCCAGCATAATATTCAGAGTAATATTGCATTTGGTTACTTCATTCAATAAGACAGGCTTTCTTCAGGTAACATATTGTTAATGATATTGGGTTTTCTCCATGAAGATATCTTCATCTTCACCATAAAAAAAACCAAACCTGAAATATTGATAGAGAACAAATATGCTGATATAGTAGTCTAATATTATGGGCTATAGAACTTTAATGTAATTCTGAACAATGTTAGGTTTAAATAACCTAACAAACCCTCCAAAACCAGCTACATAAAATCACAATAAAATAAGTATCACTGGAAGTAAGTTAGTTTGTAAAACTCTGAAGAAGTCACTGAAGCCACCATGTAAAAGAAGAAAGGGAAGAAAGGAAGAGAGAATTTAGCTAAAAATAAACATAACAGACCAAGTTATGAAAATAAAGGGTGATATATCTAAATCACTGTACTATAATTTGGTATTAGTTTTTGAACCTATGTTCTACCATCAAATTAAAAAAAAAGCAAATAAAAAAAGCAATGTAGACTTTTGGAAGATGAGAACATATCACATGGAAAGTCTGAAAATATGGTCCTTCTGAAGCCAAAGGCAAAATTCCTATTGACGGTATCAGTGCTGGAGTTTTCTCTATACGTTGCAACTCCCACTGATCTGGAGTACAGAAGCTAGTCCGTATTCCCTTTTGTCTTTTAGATTTTTTCTTTTATAATATTTGTCATTATCAAAACTTCTGATTGTATGTTGAACAGTAACTTAGACAATGTGTATCAGAATGGTCTGCAGCACATGAAGATTCAACAGTTGACTAGTGTTCACTGAGTTTACACAACTTCCTGCCAAGAACTGCAATTGGGCGAATCAATTCCATGTTCTGAACAAGTAAAGGATTTGATCTGTATGCTGACACCTCTTTATAACCTGGCAGAAGTAAAGAAAGGGAGTGCTAATCTGAAGATGGGACAAGGTATCTGAAGCATTTAATTTGGCCTGAGATGCTATTTAAATTATTTTGGCTCTGCCGTTCACTACATCAGTGGAATGAAAATGGGCAGCTCGAGGGGTTTGAGTTAGATGGAGTTAGATGCTTCAAGTTACATGCTTCAAGTGACTGCGTCTTCCCTGGACTTTCTCTGTGACCATAGGTACATCACTTAACCTTTCTTTGCCTCAATTCTTCGTTGATAAAATGGACTGATATATTCTCTGCCTAAAGGGGAAGTTGGGTTGATGTAAATGCAGCAAAATGCGTGAGATTGTAGATGCAAAAGAGTTCCATTCATATTGGTGGAGATGTGGAAGAGTGCAATGCAGTGACAGCCCCACTGCTTTGCAGAGCAGATCACTGCATTTATGCAAGGCTGCATTGAGAGTAAAAGGTCTCAAACAGTTTCAAAGAGATATGGTCACAGCAAGGCATGAACGTGACTGTCCCCTTTTTGGATTCATGTCAATGTATCTGCAGGATGCTGATACACACAGAGACTTTACTGACTTCCATTTCTGTGAGCACAAGCATATTTGCCTCCTTCCACTGCAAATGTTGATATGCCCTTAGGTTTAAGGAATGAGTGATCAGAGATTCTAGGTGTAAAGCAGTGTGAAAGAGAGGAACTGGAGAATTTTTGGGGTATTTGTAGGTACTGTAAGATGATTTTTTTAAACTATTTTAAGTGCACTGTAGCAAAAGAAAAATCAACTTCTCTTTTCCTACAGCAGTACAAGTTGACACAAGGCACAAATACAAAGCTTGGTTTGTTGTTATTTAAACTTCTTTAATCCTGATTACTGGGGCTTGTGGAGAAGGGAGGCATAGTTGGAGAGCAGCCATACTTTTTCAAATTGATTAAAAACACCTTTTGAACAATAAATAACTTTAGCTGGCTGACCTCTAAAACAAATGATACTGCAAAGTTCTGCAGTATAAAATAAAATTCCTTTTCCCAGCACTTTTGAATGTTGGCTTGTCAAGTGTTTCTTTGACAAGCTTCCGGCTAAAAGTTCTGTTGTCAAACAAGTATGCTTCCAATAGACTTTACAGGTTAAAAATATTGAAGAGAAAACAGCATATCTTTGCTCAGTGTGGGTAACTACAGTGCTGTTTGATCATATATAGATAACACTGGAGAAATTGCTGGCATTGTTTCATGTCATCTGATAAAACAAGGCAATAAATTTTACTGCAAGTTGGCAGCAGGAGAGCTGCTTCAGGTCAGGTCTGAGGTGAGCACTACTTTTATAAGGATTAAAGGAGACAGTGAAATGAAGTCAAATTGCAGGAGCTGGAAAAAGCCAAGGGTTTGGACCTAGATTTTTTTTTTGGTTTCTTTGTTTTTGTTTTCCCCTGCAGAACTGGCTTATAAACTGGTGCCATCGACATTCAATCCACAACATCTGTCAGTCATTTTTACAAAAAATAACTCAGAAAAGCTCAAAAAAGTAGACAGGGTAGCAAGAAAGTGGCATAAATGAGCAAGGGAAAAGGAATCCGATATGAAGGCGCATTAGTTTACACTATGAAAGGATCTCACTCTGCAGGGATCTCACTTGCTTGTACAGCTTGGCTGCCTAAATGAGGAGTCTACAAATGAAAAATATTGTTATTTTCACAAATATCACCAGGCTGTGAGTGCTTGCCTACTGTTAACCCAGTTGTCTACCCTGGTCTGTTTGCTTCATTTTTTTTCAGCTAAAAATAAATTGATATAAAAGCTCTCCTCAGAAAAAAGTTTTGATGTTATTTCTCCTCAGACCTAATGTATCAAGTTTCTAATTGTTTCCTCAATGTCCAAGACTACAGTAGAGCTCAGCTCTTCTCCAGCAAAATTTTGCTGAGGCCTTTGTATTCCTCTTTAGATATGCCTTTAGCAAATAGTTTCCATTCCCAGACTAGCTGCAATTTAGGGTGAAGGAAGGAACGTCCTTTTATGCTTCTTGTGAATTTCAAATTGCATTTGAAAACATCAACCACACGCTGTGTTGAGTTCAGTGTAGCCTCTTCTCTCTCAGTTATAGCTGAAAACATTGGAGCTGCAAATGTCTTCCATGGGCTACCAGGTTCCATTGCAGTTTATAAAGAAAACACAAACATCATTAAAGCAAAGCATTTTCTTCCAAACTGTTTATTCAAGCTCACAAGAGTCCTTTACAAGATGTGGCAGAGGATCTAAATGTCAAAGACGAAGCATATGAATTCTAACCTAAACCATCAAGTGCCGCAATAGGCCCATTGACTCCTGTAAGAAATGTTATTTAACTGATACTGAAGAGTTTATTTTGCCCTTTGAAAGGACTCTTTAAAAGTCAGCCAGAAACTTAAATCTAGTATCAGCTTTTGCCTGTGGTACATGAAGCAGTAATGCATCAAGTCCAGAATGCTTAAGAGCCAATTTGTTATTGTACATCTGTTGCATCTTCATACCTTGCAGTAAAAGAGGACATGTACAGAGAAAAAGTAAATAAGAAAAAGGAGGCATATCTGTGATTATGACAAACTTTTTCTGAATATATCTTCTTTTCATGATACCAGAGAAGGAATAACCTCAATCAAATGTAATGCATCTTGGAGTGCAACATTACAGAAACTCGGACATCCTTTTACTTACCCCTCATGGTGTTGACACTTAAATTTTCAATACTTGACATAAACACAGGCTTCTTTAAAGGTGTATGTCTCCTTTTATAGGTCACTGGAGCATTTGTGCTAGACATTCTGAAATCAGCTTAATTGTGTTAAAAATTAATTAACTTAATTGTATTATTGTATTAATTCTATTAAACTTTAACAGAACAGAATTACCAGCTACAAAAAGGTAACATTTTATACCATCATAATAATTTTTTATGAACAGTTGAGCATTCTAGAAGGTCTAAAAACCATCATGGTCTATCCTAATTGTGTCTAGCATTACACGAGCTTCACATCTATTTAATAGAATGCAAAAGACCATGATCCTGGAAGCTCAGGTGTACTGTATATTACACTGAGTGTATCCACTGCAAAAGAACAGTCTTCTGAAGGCTCCTTGCAACTACCTTAGATTATGCATTATGAAAAGAAAGGAAAAAAAAAGGTAAGATATTAATAATTATTTTTTTTAATGTTATGCTCAAAAGAGAAAGTAATAGTTACTTCTACTTTTTTAATATTATAATTTTAGGTGAATTCACCGCCTTCTTTAAAATGTACATTAAAATCCACAAATTTTAAATTCTTGTTAGGATGTTTTTAGTTCTAATTTGATGATTTTTTTGTCAACTCATCAAATTTCAACGAAAAATAGGAATACTTTTTTTTCTAAATTAAAAAATTTCAGACTATTATTTCTAGAAAGTTTGTGTTTCAATAGAAGTTCTGTGTCTCTAAAAAGGTGACATCTACTTCTGTCTGAACACTTGCAAAGCTAGTCAAAGTTCTGACCTTCTTGTCAATTAAAAATTGAACTTCAATACAGAGGAATTTTTTTTAGAAAAATTTCATATAAATCATTGCTATTTCAGCCAGCTTAAATCTGTTCCTTCTTGAGATAGAAAGCATTTAATTCTGTTTTATAGTACAGCCATGACTTATGTGTCAACATTAGAATAAAACAAGTTTAATACTTCCTTTGTGGAAAAAAATCACTTTTCTTTATTCTGCAATGTTAATTTGAGGCAACTCTAATTTGAATGTGAAAAAAATAGTCACTGTAATAGCTATAAACAGAGGGTATTCACATCCATCTCCACTTGTGTCGTCTTCTACTAGGAGATTTGTTCAATTCATCTAGAAGTAAACAAATTATTTATCAAGATGAGTTTATTCAGTGGATTTGCCCACTTTTCCAGTCTCAAACTGTGACTCAACCACTTTTAAAAAAAAGGAGGATGGACTTTTTTATAGTTAGTTTTAATGACTGGAGGTTGTTTGTGTAACCCTTGAGAAACTCGCACTTTCAGGGTGATCAATCTATTGTCCAGTGACCCCCGAGCGGAGCGTTAGCCCAAGGTCAGTGAGGACCAGCAGGGCTGCCAAGAGCTCAACCATTTTCTGTGGGATGTGGGCAGCATCCAGAGAGGCAGCCCTGCTTCTCAGGAACAGAAACAGTATGGTTGCCATCGCTGCCTCAGTGTTATTTTAATATTGCCAATAGCTAAGAAAAGAGGGTTATTTAAGTCTTCTGGGTGCTTCAGTTCTTCTTGCTTACAGATTTTTCTAGGTGACCCAGTGGTGCTTTAGATGACACATGTGACACTCCATTTCTAGCTGATATATAAGCTCAAACTTAAATATTTTTAGACAGTAAAATTGGCCTTTCTAGGTTCAAAACAGTCCAACTTATATAAAAATACTTGTATTGTCCTTTTAGCCATGAATACTTCTGCCTTTTTAAGTATATACAGAAAAAAACCCTGCTTGGATAGTTCAAATTGCGATCTAATTCATCATATCTCAAATATCAATAGCATGGATATTGCAACTAAAGATATTGGGAATAAGACATTTACTTTCTTGAAGGAAGGAAGGAATGAAGGAAGGAAGAATGGAAGAAAGGAAGGAAGGAAGGAAAGTCCTTAAAATTAGCTTCCTATGAAATTATATTCCCTGGGAAATTATTTTCTAGGCCAGTTAATATGCCTTACAAAGAATAAGTTATGAAGACTTTATAGTTAAAAATAAATTTTAAAATAAGTAATATTAAAAAAAATTATTCATTTGGAAAATAACAAAATTAATAGCTTTTAACTTATCAAAATAGTTTTGTACTTTTCCTTTTAAAACAATTTCACTAAAAACTTTCCCTCCGTAAAACAAGTTGGTTTTGGTGAATCAGTAATTTTCCAGCACAAATACATTCTTTGGGAAAATTTCCAGAAAAGCTCTGGCTGTGGATATTATGTTTTGAGTTACCTGTACAAAATAGCAAGCAGTAGGTGACAGTATATATCGTGGCTAAGCTTCGCAAATGAAGATTTGGGAAAGGCTCTATCCACATTTGTTACAAGCCCGCTGGTGGCTAATGAGGCCAACACGAGATAGACATGTCCGATTGCAAAAGGCACAGCAGAAAGACTCCTTAGGTGGTATATTCTGCAAGACAAGATTCTTTCTGCGTTGTCTTTTCTTCTCGAGTGATCCTGCGTGCTTTCTCAAAGGAAGCAGCAGCGTTATAGATGGTGTGTCTCCAGGCCTCCCAATTGGAGGCCAGAGTAGACCAGTTATGGTGATCAATATGCCCGAGGCTGAGATGTTGTTTCAGGGAGTCCTTGTATCTTTTCTTTGGGGCTCCTCTCATGCGGCAGCCGGTAGCAAGTTCACCATAAAGCAAGATCTTAGGGAGGCGGTGGTCCTTCATCCTTGAGATGTGCCCTGCCCAACGCAGCTGTGTTCTCAGCAACATGGCCTCAATACTCGTAACTGCTGCCTGTTCTAGAACAGATGTATTGGTCACATAATCTAACCAGTGGATGTTTAGGATTGTACGGAGACAGCATTGATGGAAGCGTTCTAAGAGTCACAGGTGATGGCGGTAGATGACCCATGATTCGGAACCATATAAAAGAGTAGACAGCACTATGGCTCTGTAAACACTGATCTTGGTACTTTTCTTCAAGTGCTTATTACACCATACTCTTTTATGGAGTTTTCTGAAAGCACTATATGCCTTCGCTAACCTGTTGTCTATCTCCCCGTCAATCTTACTGTCCGAGGAGAGGTTACCTAGGTAATTAAACTGCTGGACTGATTTGAGCTCTGATTGGCCAATGGTGAGAGTATATATATAAACGTAGGTAATGTACAATTTACTTGTCTTGTTTTAACCAGGATTTTGAGAGAAAATGAGTCTTTTGATCTTTCCCCCCCCCCCCCCCGCAGAATATTCACTGCATTCATGTACATTCTATTCTCTTATCTACTAATACTTTTACATGTATCTTTTTTTAATAAAAATTATTGATGCATTTCTGGAACCCACAGGTTTATAAAAGTGTTATCAAAATATTTGTCCACATTTCCTGTGTTATGAGGTTGAGAATCCTCTGTTCACACAAACACACACATGCACAATGGTGAGTTCAGTAGTGAACCTCTGAAAGCAAGCATTTAATGAGAACTGAAAACTCACTGAGGTCTAGTGAGATGAAATAGGAATCATAACAAAGTTGGTCAAAATAAATAGCTCACAAGAAAATTAAATGGAATTGAAATGTATTTGCATGCCAAATTCTTTTTAAAGTAGTATCTTAACCTGAAGGAAAGAAGCAATGCATCAAGTTTTTCCCCCACAAATAGATCATCCAGCTGCAAAAAGCACCACCACATTTCTTTCCAAAGGCCCTTGCATGCCCTGCACAGAGCAGCAAGCAAATTTAGATCTCTACCAAACTAGAAGTACCTGAACTGCCTCCCTCCCACACCTCAAGTCCCATGAGCTTCCCGGTGTCTTTATTTTTTCATTTTATAAATCCTTTAAACATAAAAATAGAAATGAGGAAACAAGCTTAAAGATGCCAGGAGAACGTGGGGGGGAGGGAGGGGTTTTAACAGGTTTTTAAGCCAGACACGTTACCACATGGTTCACATTACAGGCCAGCGTGTTAAGAGTAGACCACCACAACACACAGGTGGAAGTGTGAGTCTGGGAGCCATTGAAGTTGGAACACTGAGAATTTTCCCAGTATATCACAATTACAGGAACATCTGTGCTAAACAACTTTGTGCCAATCTGCTGTGAAAATTTGGTGTTCAACAGCCATCAACATTTCTAATTTCTTACTTGCAGTGGGGTGGTCTCATGTGACACAGGATCACTGGTTTCAGAGCCATTTCACACCTTCCTTTTATGTGTGTCCTTACCAATTCAGAACACTGTGTGTTTTCATATAGAGAATGATGTGAAAAAGTTATTGAAAGTAAGTGAAAATTAGTTATCAAAACAAAAAAAAACTATGCAAGGGAAAGATCTTGTACTGGATTAAACATATTTACACCAGCTGAAAATACTAATTCCAGGGTTCAAAGCAAAACCACAGTTCTCAGCTGATCTAAATTGGCTAAGGGAGTGAACATGAGATCAAAGATAAAAACTAACTCCTTTTTAAAGACAGTATTCCTTATGTTATATAATATCAGAAAGTGGCCTCTGTGCCAATTTGGGTACTTCCAGGTGTACAATAAATAACACTAACAAGACTGCAGCAATTTCCACCTGGAATGTGGCAGAAACAAGACAAAAGTTTCTCTGAGAAGCTGCTCCTAGGTGTGTGAAGCATATACAGCTTCCTCACTCATCACCGCTCCCATCTCAGGAACACTTCTAGTAAGTGGCATGGCCAAGTCCTTCCACTATTTGAAAGGATTGAAAAGGATCATTTAATAAACTACTGAATTTGAGCAATAGATTATGTCAGCTGATATTAGAGAAACTGCTCTGGGATTTGTCTCACTGACTTTAGCAGTTTAAGAGTTAGATGCCTGCAGCAATGCATGAACATCTCTCCCAATGTCGTGGAATCAGAAAGGCACCTTCAAAGGAAAGTCTGTCCTATATCACCACCATTGCCTGCAAGCTGCGATGCATTACCACCCAAAAAACTAGCATCTATTTCTCCCCTGCTTACAGAATGAACTTCAGTAACTAATTTAAGATAAATGTCTAATGGGAATGGTTAAAATCAGGTGTAAAAGATTTTGCTGTCAATAATGTTGATGGGTCAGAATTTATAGCAGTGACAATTTTCTTTAAGGCATTGTTCAGCTTCTCTTCCAAATCTTTTATTTACTGTTCTAGTTAGGTGGATGGTAAAGCCCACAACCTAAGTTTGGAATTAACCCTGATCTCTTCCTTCTACAGACAACCAGCACAATTTTGCTCAATAATAGATGCATGAAGACAGGAACAGCTCCTCTAAAAAGCTTTATTTTTCTAAAATAAGTGATGCGAGAATGTATCTGGGGAAAAATCAAACTATTTGTCTTGCTTGCTTAACATTCCTCTCAAAACGGGGATCTGATTATTTGCACTGTATTTACAATTACATGTTTGGTCAAATTGAATCCAGATGTCAATAAACACACAAGTGTAGGGTTAAGAAGAAAAAGGTAGCAAAATGAAAAATTCTACTAGTGGTGATCACTGATCATTAAGTCAAGATTTAAGCTAAATTTCTGTTATTAGTTTAGAGTATGTGCAAAATCCATGCAGTAATTAAACTCTGAAAGATCTCAAGTGTGACCCACTAAGATGGAGCCATCCGTTCTTTTTAGATAGATATTTTAGTGATGTCGGATACTCTGTGTGTCAAAGTCTTGTTTATTTCATAAGTTTTGGAAGGCAAAACTTCTGTTTAACCCAAATTTCCAAACTTTTTCCCTCTCGCTGAACAGTCAGATCACCTGTTCACTGAATGGCAGCCCATAGCTACCTACGAGAAATATACTCCATGCGAAGAGAGCTTAGTTGCCAAAGATTCCCACTCCAGTCAAATGTAGCCAATGTTTAGCAAACCACTTCCTCTCAAAAGAGGCCATTTTCATAGCAAGTCATGTGCCAAATTTCCTGCACATGAAAATGACCACAAGTCCTGTTTTTCCTATCGACATTTCCCCATTTGTAACAACAAAGTATTTGGCTCCTCATCCTCCTCCTCAAGCTATCTTAATGAAAGCTGTTCTTAAAAGACAGACTTTTTTAGTTATTCTTTTTATGGGAAAAATAATGGCTTTGTGGGATTGTTTTGAGTTTTGTTTTGTAGTTCTGTTTTTCTCAAGAATTGCTAGAACATTTTTTACATAGATTTCTACCAAAAAAAAATCACTTACAGACAGAAACTATGAATACAAACGTTAGGAATGGATAGTGATCAATTAGGAAAACTATGAACGAATTAAAATGGGGATAGAATGGAAGAGTTATGCAACTTTAATTATATTTGCCATTGCTCTTCCAGCTATCAGCATCACTAAGGAAAAGTAAATTATTAATCTTTTTAACATTAATTTGTATTATTGTTTCACATTATTCTAGTTTGACTCAACGATATAAAAGATAAATGCAGAGATATCCATTTGTGTTTGAAATATTGATTATTTAAACCAGCATATTACTAAGCCAAGAATATCCAGCCAATCAGGAAATTAGTTTGATATTTAACATCAATTAGCTTCACAATATCCATTTTGACTAATAAGCATTCTGGAAATGTTCTAAAGGGATTTTTAGGATACAATATACAAAGGGGGGCATAATAGCAGCTTGAATGAATGTTGGTAGGAAGATGCACAAAAGGACAAATGAAATCTAACTATGCTTTAGGGCTAACATTTCATCACCTTGCATCTTACATTCTAATTTATAGGATTAACTTGAAGAAAAAAATGAGAATGAAATGCACATCCCTATATTCCCGGCCCATGGCAGCAGGGTTGGAACTGGATGACCTTTAAGGTTCCTTCCAATCCAAACCATTCCATGGTTCCATGATTATGTAAATGCAAATTCTAGATAAAGTATGAGAAAAGAAAAACTATTTTAAGAAATATAGAAGCAAAAAATCATTACCAAGAAGAGCAAAAAGAATGGGGTTTTTTATCCCTCCCCTAAATGAGAATGGGACCCCTGGTGGCCTAGTGGTTAGCATGCAGGACTCTCACTGCTGCAACCGCGGGTTCGAATCCCAAGTCCCCCGGGCAGATGGTAGCTCGTTAGGCCTGTGAGGCCATCCATCTATGAGAAGGTCACTCTAAACAAACCTACGTCCTGAGGACCTCACTGCCATTGTCCAAGCTTGCTTGGCCCCGGCAGATGAACCTTAGGATTAAAGGGTGGGCTCAGTTCAGCGCAGGCTGTGTCTCACCTAAAAAATCCATTGCGCAGGCTGGAAAGGTAAAAGACCTTTCCCCAAATCTTCGTTCGCGAAGACTGGCCATTATATTATATATATATATATATATAAATGAGAATGGGGTTGAGGTTCTTTTTATAGCTCCAAGGACAACAACTTGTAGGAACAGATTCATGAAGAATACTATAGGGTTTTCCTTCGCCTGTCTCAGTGTTAGCAAAGAGTCAGTGGAATTCACAGAATATTCTGAGTTGGAAGGGATCCACAAAGTTCGTCTGTGATTCCAGCTCTTAAGTGAATTGCCCATATGAGGGTTGAACGCACAACCTTGGCATTAGTAGCACTGTGCTCTAACCAGGAGTCAACCCACTCCCCCTTGCTGTAGGGTAAAAACAGAATCTCACACAGACAATAAAAAACCCGAAGCTGCAGAAAGAGGCACTCATACAATCTTCTTTACAGAATCAGAGCCTAAAATAATAGCAATCTGAGGTGTTCCTGGGCAGGAGGGGGGAGGGAGGAAGAATAAAAAAAAAGAAGAAATAAAAAGAAAGAAGAAAAAAAAAAGAAAAAAAGATAAAGGGAAAAAAAGGCAGAGGGCAGATAGTGTGATTGCATCTCCTCGAGTAAATAACAGAGGCCAGGACCCAGTCTCTGGCAGGGGGCCAAAAGGACGTGGCATGACTCACACCCTCACCACATCAGCATTGCTGCAGCCAGATTGCTCAGGCAGCTCCCCAGACCTTGCCAGGCACTGTGCTGGAGCTCCTCGCTGGCCAGGGTCAAAACCATGCCCAAAAATGTGCCAGGGACCGTGCTCAAAATTTAGCAGCATGCCCTGGCAATGTTTCACTCACCAGTACTTACGCTGCCACAGGGAACTCATTTGAGGAGGACTGTTGGAGGAAGGCTTGTGCAGAGAAAACCAATGCTGTGACTGTATGGGGAACTTTGTCTGTGAGGTTTTGTTATTCAGCTGAAAGGCCAATTTCCAGGGCAAAGCTGAACACATTTCAATAGAAGATCAAGTCTCACAAAGGGTTGCCCGAGTTCTTACTGTCTAATAAAGAGTCAGCAAATTTATGTTGTAGTAAAAACAATTGGGAGTAAAATTCCTTAAAAAAAATACTCCATTCATCTGACTACAAAGTGAGTTGCAATAAATACAATATTGAGAAACAGAGCAGCTTAGCAGGGTTTTAAGTAGTCCCTGCATTCTCACTGCTGCTCCCACACATGCACACACATATAGGCTGCCACACTCTTCTCATCGTGCTGCTAAAAGCAAACAGTGGATGTGACGGACAAACATTGTAAGCACAGATGTGTCCATTATAATCAGCATGAACTATGCTCATGAGGAGCACTGTCACTTCTGAAAATCCAAGTGTGTCCGGCTGCGAAAAAGCAGTGGGGTGTGAGAACAAAAGAAAGGGATGTTGTGATTAAGGCAGGGCTAATGGTTCATTAACAATATCCAAGACTTGGCTTTACAGCTTAGAAGTTAAGGATTTATTTCAAAAATTACCTTTTGGCTTTTTTTCTTCTTGTTGTTGCTGCTCGTTTCTTTTCTCTGCCTTTTGAAAAGGATTTGTAGCTTCCTTTCCTGCCCTTTTGTCTGATGGCTCCTAAAATATGAAGCAAATGAAAACATAGATCTAGTGAAAACAATATTTTTTCTTTGTGATCTCTTTATTTAACTCTCTCTCTGATGTGTGAGTCTAAGGCAAGGATGGAGGGGAGAGGCAGCATTCCTTGGTGCATCAATGGCCCCTACAGAGTGGGGTCTTTTGGAGTCCCACTTGGCAATCTGAGGGCTTGTGTCTACGCTTATAAATGAATAAGGCCAATGAGTGGATTTGGGTGCAGGAGGGCTGCTGTTAGATGTCCAGGAACAGTTCACAAATTAGCATGTGCCAAAAACCTCTAGGTCAGCTAGGTTTTGGAACAGGTTGCCCAGACAAATTGTGCAGTCTGCACTCTTGGAGGTTTTGAGTTCTGTCATAGTGATTTGGAAGGGACCTTAAAGATCATCCAGTTTCAACCCCCCTGCCATGGGCAGGGACACCTTTCACTAGACCAGGTTACTCAGAGCCCTATCCAACCTGGCCTTGAACACTTCCAAGGATGGGGCAGCCACAATTTCTCTGGGCAACCTGTGCCAGGGCCTTGCCACCAATAAAGAATTTCTTCTTAATATCTTTACTAAACCTGCCCTTTTTCAGTATGAAGCCATTTCCCCTTGTCCGGTTGCTGCACGCCCTTGTAAAAAGTTCCTTCTTGTAAGCCCCCTGTAGGTAGTGGAAGGTGATATAAGGTCTTCCCAGAGCCTCCTCTTCTCAAGGCTGAACAACCCGAACTCCTTCAGCCTGTCTTCACAGCAGAGGTGTTCCATCCATCCTTCAGATAATCTTCATGTTCTCATCTTCACTTGCTCCGATAGGTCCATGTCCTTCTTTTGCTGAACTCAATACTCCAGGTGGGGCCTCCTAAGAGCAAAGGTGAAGAATCACCTTCCTTGACCTACTGGCCACACTTCTTTTGATGCAGCCCAGGATGCAGTTAACATACATTGCCGGGTCGTGTTGAGTTTCTGGTCAACCAACATCCCCAAGTCCTTCTCCTCAGGGCTGCTCTCACACCTCTCACATTCTCCACCCAGCCTGTATTTGTGATCGGAATTGCCCTGAGCCAGGTGCAGGACCATGAGTCTGGCCTTGTTGAACTTCATGAGGTTGACATGGACCCACCTATCAAGACTGTCAAGGTCCCTCTAGATGGCATCCCTTTCCTCCAGTATATCGACCACACCTGATACATACCATCTGATCTGAATTATCCCATAATCTGGAATTTAGACATGTTGAGCCTGTTTCATTGAAGGCTCTCCTCTTAGTGGAGAGAAAAAAGCAACTCTAAAGGGTTATTCTTCTGACTTAACTCAAACATCTAACTAGAACTGAGATGGCTTTACTGTGAAAGTTCTTTTTTTGTATCCATAAATAGAACATAAGTTATTTGATCAACTACGTATAAATCACTAAAATTTGGTGGGAACTATCCCAGTCTTGTATCCTGTCCTTTCTTTTCCCTGTTGAGATTCCAACTTTCTTCTCTAGTGATCACATCCTAGGATGTTTCTGGAGGCAAAGGGACATCCAGAAGATACTTTGTGCAGAGAGCTGTTAAAAGATACACAGGTGATGCTTGCATTAGCAAATAAAATGAGGAGAAGGTGTTAGCTGAAGCAGTGAACAGCAGTTGCCTGTACTCTTAAGCTGTTAACACCCTCTCTGTCATGGCTGTAGCTCCAGCCAGATACCACTCTCAGACATAAATCTTGGCAACATTTGGGGACTACCTTGTTTGGGCAAAGACAGAAAGCCAGATTGTGTGTTTGCAAGCTGTGCTGTCCCAGGTTGGAGACAATCTCTAGCCCTGTAGTAGGCAGTCCTGCTCCCCTAACCACAGCCAGTGGACAGTCCTGAGCAAAACCGGTAGAAGTATAATCCTTTCATGACCACAACACTCCAGTTTATAAAACCTGTTTTATTTTCCTAATAACTAAATGACCTTCCTGTGCTAGCTTCATGACTGGAGATTAATACACTCTGGGATCACTGCCCAGTCACTTCTGCCAACACAGGAGCCATTCCAGGAGACATGTTCCTCCGACTCCCTGGTTAGATTTCAGTATATTTCAATTTTCCATTTGTAGATTATAATTTTTTCCAGCCCATGGTGTTCTGGTAATGTGCTAGATCTATTGGAAGGTAGAATCAGCAGCACTTTCTCATTCTAATTCATCTGCCACTGTGGCGCTATCTAAATGTCCACTTGAAATCTCTCTGGACAAATAAATCTTCCCCTATTGTAGTGAACTATGCAGTAATTTGTTCTTTACATCATCCTGGTTTAGATCTTTAGCAGTAAGGCTGATTGTTAGAGAAAAAACTCTGTAGTAAAACTGTACAGTGCAGTATTCATCATCAAAAAACTGATCACAAATGTGAACAATGCATCATTATGAATCTGGTCCTGCCAATCCTTCATGTATTTCAACTTCAAGTTGCTGTGGGAATGCCTACAAGTTTATTTTAAGACATTCCTCCAGAACAAATTAATAACAGATACAGGCAGCAAATCTACAGGCACTTCCCAGGCATGACTGGAGGCCACTGCCACCCTCTCAACTGAGCAGATCCCTTTAAACTGTGAAGATGACACTGCTCAGCTTAAAGCAAGAAAACCACTAAGTGGTATAATGGGTTAGAGTATCTCTAGGCTTCCCTGGATATGAGGTAGAAGGTTTCTGAGTGTACGTCCCTACCCCTCTACTAGTCCTGATGCCTTTTTACCAAATATATGGGTATCCATGTTAGGGGAGTATCAGACAATTTTGGGATGCTACTGGCATAGAAATCTTGCAAAATTAGGATTTTGGTCAGCAACTCAGAAACTATGCACTTCAGTAGCAGTAATGATGCTAATTATAACTAAATTATTCATACAAGTTCATCAATCATGAGACGTGAACCTTTAAAACTTTTTTTGCCAATGTTAGCATACAGTTCTTCCCATGTGTAATATCTTACATAAGTGCCTCACAGATCCTGTGAGAAAGTATAACCCTGCCAGAGTAAGGAGCTGTGACTGACACTGCCTTGGCACGTAAACAAAGCTGGAGCTGACTCTCTTAGGCTGCTGGCACTGATGCACCATTCTAAAGCCTGCAAGAACTACTCTTTTCAGAGCAGTGCTAGCATAGGTGTGTAGCAGGATAAGACAAGGCACATGAGACAGGGATGGCAGCACTGACCTGGTCACCAAAACGACTTCAGGATCCTGGGGCGGTTTGTCATGATCGGTGCAAAGAGCTAAACGCAGGAATATATGTGGGGTAGAGCATTAAATGGTCTTGACAGAAAGATCAGCCTGGTTAGGGACATGGGATTGGAGCCCTTTGGGGAGCATGAAGAAGACATGAAGGTCGGAAGTCAGGAAAACAGGAGCTGCTGCTATGCTGCTTTTGAGGGTAGTCCTCAAACAAACTCAGTTTAAGAAACACCAGGCTTATTTCACAGACTTCCTCTCACCATTGTAAGCATACCAGAGCACCAATCCTGTGGATGCTCAGCTACAAGTCATGGAGAGATCTTGCTGCCAGAATGGGGACTGACATGAGTGACATTAAACATGGGTGCTACTGTGGTATACATAACAAATAATAACAAGCATAAAAGCAGACCTACCTTTTAGCGGCCTTATCTCACATATATTTGTACATCCACAGCCATAAACATTATAAATTTAGTTGAAATTGTCCAATATATATTGAATGCAGACATTCCAGGATGCCATAAAACATACTGAAAAACATGAATTGATTACATAAGCAGATTTTTTAATGAATAAGTTCTACAGATTTTATGGTGTTCCTCTCTCTCAAATCTTGTAAAATACATGGAAGTCTTAATTATAGCTGAAGATATCTGAACTATGCTGGCCTTTGATTTTATAATACAATATGTAATTCCTGCTCACATACTAAACCAATAAATTCAGTATTTTTTATAAATGAGTTTAAATTTACAAGACTATCAAAATACCTCCTGGTTCCTGTTAATGCTAATGTTTAGGAAACATTTCAGAAATGTTTCAGGCTCCTGGCTGAAAGAATTGCCTCACTTTTTGCTGAGCTTCTGTTGATCCAACGTCTTGAAGTAATAAACAGTTACACGTACTATACGAGTAACACACATGCAAATGTTGTGTATGTAGGTAAGAGAGATACAGAAGGAATGGAAGGAAAGCAGAAGTAGTAGTTTATGGGTAAGTACTTCCTCCAAGAAGATGTTTGCATCCAAGAGATATAACTGAGCCAGTTACAAATCACATTTTGCTTCAGAAAGTATGGAATAGATGGGCTGCATTTCAAATAGCACCCTCAGATACCTGCAGGTCCCGGCCAGGGACACTGAGTTCTCTAGTATACAGCCAGCTGGTGAAATTCATGCAGTACTATTGTCACGTGCCTGACTTTGCAGCTTCATGCTGAGACTTCAACTTTTGCTTTTTGGTCAAATTCAATCAGTACTCACGTAAAATGAGTTTCACCTTCTCAACCTGGAGATAATTAATATCTAGGTCACATCAAAAAGTGCCAAGAGTCAGGTGTTGCAGCTAAGTATGGCTTAAAATTTTTTCTCTCATTCTATGAGTTGGTGCCCTTTAACGTGGCTCCTGTAGCTGCAAAGAACCAAATGCATAGCTGGAAGAAAAGACAGTAAAGGGAGATGTGACTTGTTTACTGGTATTATCAGGCAAAATATTTAAAAGGAAGAAGCATCTGATTCTAGTTTTAAAACTCAAATTTAGAGCATGTACTAGCATTGTCTGGTAATGTTTTGTGACAGAAAACCAGTAAAATTTTCTTGTCAAAATACTAAATACCATATAAAGGAGTTACAGATGCTGTATTTAGGTAGATTAGCTAAAGCATGGCATAAGCCGTAGTTTCTTGAAATTCTAACCCCAGGGTAAAACTAAAATGTTCAATGGCTGGGGGTTTTTTGTTGTTGTTTTCCTCAATGAAAAAAAAGAACTTTAAAAATAACTTGCTTATAAAGTGTTATACCTTCTAAATTATGTCAGCTTTTGGCTAGGTACATGCTTTCTGTTGAAGTTCACACCATAACATGAGACACGTTAATTTAGGGTAGGCGTCTATTCAGTCAGCTGTTCAGTAGAACATACAGAAATATCAATTCAAGGCCTTTCATTCCCTGGAAGCCCAAGGAACATTTTCGATATTGCCTTTCAGCACTAAGGTTGGTCAGCTTATGGTAGCATTTTCTCATTTCAGTTTTTGCAGGTCCAAACCACAACGATCCACAAGGGGATTAAAGCATATATTAATGAGCTTTTTAGCCCCTGTAGATTTTTCCTTCTAATTTGCCAGAATTTTATGTACCCCCTTCCTGACCCTAGAAGTGATATTTTCTTCCATCTGGAATGATTGTTTCATGTTAATATGTTGGTTTGAATATAAAACGTAAGAATGTTGGTTAGCACAAAAACTAATGAAGGCTCTGGGGTTTTTAGCTTTTTGGCTTTATTTATTTTTCCCTTAAAGAAACATTACTCATTTGTTCAGGCCAAGAATGTAAGGTTTCAGATGTTAGTCATGCAAATCTAATATAAAACACAAACACCAGGCAGTAAATCCATATTTAGGCACCTAAATAAGCAGCCTGATTTGACACATTAGCATTGTGGTAAAAGCCTATGTTTTGTTTCCTGACCCCTGCCATTTGAAGTCAGTCAGACTTATCAAGCATTCAAACTCCATCTCATAGGAGGGATCTGTGTACTGACTCCTATAACCACCATTATGACAATTAGACTGGATTAAGATCCCAGAGAATGTTAAACTTGGACTAATAGACAACATTCTATTCAGGTGTTTCATCTTCCAAATGGTCATTGTAAAATGGAACCATTCCTCCTACTGGATGAAAATCCAGCTCGTGCCATTACCAGTGCAACCTTCCACATAGAGGTTCTGGTAGCTGAGTATATTTTTGAGGGCAGAATTTGCTTGTAATATTCTCTTGATGAGAATTTCCATTTGTTAATTTTTTTCCAGTTTTTGTTTGTTTGTTTGTTTGTTTTGTTTTCTTCCATGCATTCTACTTATTCCAAAGTAAAAGTGTGTGTTTTCTCTTGGATTAATGAAAACTCAACAATCATTAGACCCACTGAATTTTTAACTAAGCAGTTCTGCAAGAATAAGAAGGAAAAAAAATACGCAATGGTAAACACAAAAGTGCTGAAGTAGATACCCATATATGGTAAATCATATGAGTTAAATACTAACATATTTGGCAGAAACACATGACAAGAATCCCTGTCCAGAGCCAAAGCCTCATAGACAAAGGGCAGAATTTACCACAAGCCTCCCTATCTCAGCTGCACGCAAAGCACGTTTCATTTTTGGATGCATCTGGACCATCATCCATTATGCATTCCATATGACACACATCTCAATGGGGTTTACTTCACCTGCTTTCATGAAACGAACCTTATTCTTCTTACTCTCATATAATAAGAACGTTTGCTACTGCATATTAAAATGTGTGCAACATGTGGCAGACATCTGTGGTGTACTGCCACTGCACTTGACTTTCACAACAAAGTGAACCATCTCACCTTCCAAAATCAACCCTGCCCCCCTTCAAAATACATCTTATTTCAGAAACACAGGTGCAGGGCAACACACCTCAGCAAACACTGAACATTTAGAGAGCTTCAAAGAGGTGTTGTTCCACATTTTGCTTAGATGTGTCATGAAACAGCACATATGTAGGAATCAGTTTTCACTTGGTCTATTCCAGGAGTTTTCAGTCAGTTGGGCTATTTTTTTTTCTTTTGTTCTGCTTTCACTCATTTTTTTTCCACTAGAATTTAAAATTATCCCTAAAATTGCAGGTCACTGTTAGTGAAAGGCAGTTTCATGGTTCCAATATACAGTACACCACACCACAGAGGCCCATCAGCCAAAACATAGGCATGACTGGACTCTTTAAACTCCAATGGTGAGTGTGACATAAAATGCATAAGCTTCATATACAGCATTCTTGGGCAGGATGAGCTCGTTAGCCTTCTGGCAGTCATCCTAGGAGAAGGACAACTCTCATCCCAAACCCGGGCAGATGGAGCTCGCTTAGCCCTGTAAGGCCATCCATCTAAGAGAAGGTCACTCTAATCAAACCTATGTCCTGAGGACCTCGCCGCCACCATCCAAGCTTGCTCGGCCCTGGCAGATGAGCCTTAGGATTAAAGGGTGGGTTCAGTTCCGCGCATACTGCATCTCACCTAAAAAATCCATTGCGCAGGCTTGAAGGCTTTACCCACATGCAAAAAGTCCTGCAGTGACGGGCGAGGGTCGAAACGGTAGGTGAAAGGTGCACTGGGAGCCACAGACTCAACCCTGCATGCAGGCGGTTCAGGATATTGGTCATTTGAGACTGACGGAGATGAGAGTCTCTTGGGGCAGCACCCTGAACGACCAAGCAGCCTTTTCAAGGACAGCACTGCTTGCTCCACTCGGAGAGGGGCCTAGAAAAGGTGGCCTAAACAAAGCTCATCTCCACCTTCACCCGGTTGGTTAACCGCAGACCAACGGGCATCTTCTTCCAATGCGGTCGCACAAAGAGCAAAAGACAAAGGCATGCACCTTCCTCCAAAGGTGTACCTAAATTAACTCTAGCATGTTGGAATATCAGAACCATGCTCGATTCTGCCAATAGCGGACGTCCTGAGCGTCGTTCTGCCCTAATTGCCCATGAACTGGCCCGTCTCAACATCGACATAGCTGCTCTCAGTGAAGTTCGCCTTCACGAGGAAGGCAGCCTCAGAGAACACAGTGCCAGTTACACACTCTTTTGGTCAGGTAAGTCCAGAACCGAAAAACATCTCTCAGGTGTCGGCTTCATGATCAAAAACTCTATTGTCCCTAAACTCGAAAATCTGCCAACAGGTCACTCTGACCGCATTATCTCCCTACGCCTTCCACTAAACAACAAGCATCACGTTGTCATCTTTAGTATATACGCCCCAACTCTCCAAGCTGACCCTGCTGAAAAAGATAAATTTTACACTGACCTGCGCTGCCTTACCCAAAAGGTACCAGCAGATGATAAGATCATTATCCTTGGTGATTTCAACGCCAGAGTAGGTAAAAATTTTGAAGCATGGAAAGGAATATTAGGCAAGCATGGTGTTGGAAACTGCAACGATAATGGTCGTCTTCTGCTAGAATTCTGTGCGGAGCAACAGTTTACCATCACCAATACTATCTTTCAGCAGAAAAATAGTCTGAAGACAACCTGGATGCACCCCAGGTCTAAGCATTGGCACCTCATTGATTATGTCTTGGTGCGACGGAGAGATGTCCACAATGTCCTCCATACCCACGTGATGCCCAGCGCAGAATGCCAAACAGACCATCGGCTTGTGCACTGTAAACTCAATTTCAATCTCAGATTCAAACCCAAAAGGGGCAGTATCCCAAGAAGACTCCAAGTTAACGATCTCCAATCAGCCACAGTAAGAGAAAGATTCCAGGCAAACCTTCAAACTAGGCTCGAAAACCATTCCACAGATTCTATAGATTCCTCTCCTGAAACAATTTGGCAGCATATTAAAAGCTGCATCCTGCAATCCTCTGAAGAATCCTTAGGGTTCTCCCTCAAGAAGAACAAGGACTGGTTTGATGAAAACAATCAAGAAATCCAGGAATTGTTGAGGAAGAAGAGAACTGCCCACCAAGCACACCTTGCACTGCCTTCCTGTCACGCAAGAAAAACAGCCTTTCGTCTTGCATGCAGCAAGGTCCAACAGAAACTCCATGACATCCAGAACAAGTGGTGGACCAATCTAGCTGCAAAAACTCAACTATGTGCAGATACAGGGGATCACAAAGGATTCTATGAGGCCCTGAAAACAGCATACGGTCCTACATACCAAGTCCAAAGCCCACTACTCAGTGCAGATGGTCAAACCCTTCTGACAGATAAAACCTCCATTCTGAATCGATGGTCTGAACACTTTCAGACTCTTTTCAGTACCAACCGTGTAGTCCAAGACTCAGCAATTCAGTCCATCACACAACAACCGGTGAAATGCGAATTGGATACTGCCCCCACTTTAGGAGAAACCCTCAAGGTCATACAGCAGGTGAAAATCGGCAAGGCAGCTGGGGTTGATGGAATTCCACCTGAAGTCTGGAAACATGGGGGCCTTGCACTCCATGCTAAATTTTATGAGCTTGTGGTGCGCTGTTGGGAACTAGGCGAACTACCTTCAGACCTTCGTGATGCAGTCATCATCACCTTCTATAAGAAGAAAGGTACTAAATCAGACTGCTCAAATTACCATGGTATTACTCTGCTCTCCATTGCTGGCAAAATCTTGGCAAGAATACTCCTGAACAGACTTCTGCTATAGCAGAAGAAATTCTACCTGAAAGTCAGTGTAGTTTCAGAGCCAACAGGAGCAACACAGACATGATATTTGTTCTCAGACAACTGCAAGAGAAGTGTAGGGAACAGAACAAAGGTCTCTATGTAACCTTTGTCGACCTCACCAAGGCTTTCGATACTGTGAGCAGAAAAGGTCTTTGGCAGATTTTGGAACACTTAGGTTGTCCCCCCAAGTTCCTTAAAATGATCATCTCACTTCATGAGGATCAGCACGGCCAAGTCAGATATGGCAACACACTTTCTGAGCCCTTTCTAATAACCAATGGTGTGAAACAAGGCTGTGTTCTCACTCCTACCTTATTCACAGTCTTTTTCAGCATGATGCTCCAAAGGGCCACGGCAGACCTCGATGATCAAGACGGTATCTACATTCGATATCGTACTGATGGAAGCCTATTCAACCTAAGGCGACTGAAGGCCCACACTAAGACCTTAAACCATCTGGTCTGGGAGCTGCTTTATGCTGATGATGCTGCCCTTGTTGCACACACAGAAGCAGCCCTGCAGCATTTAACATCCTGCTTTGCAGATGTTGCTGAGCTCTTTGGGCTGGAAGTCAGCTTAAAGAAGACTGAAGTTCTCCATCAACCTGCACCTCAGGAAATCCTCCATCATCCCCACATCACCATCGGCCAGTCAGAACTCAAATCAGTCCAACAGTTTAATTACTTAGGCAGCCTCATCTCCTCAGATGGTAAGATTGACGGGGAGATAGACAATAGGTTAGCGAAGGCATATAGTGCTTTTGGGAAACTCCATAAAAGAGTATGGCGTAATAAACACTTGAAGAAAAGTACCAAGATCAGTGTTTACAGAGCCATAGTGCTGTCTACTCTTTTATATGGCTCCAAATCATGGGTCATCTACCGCCACCACCTGCGTCTCCTAGAACGCTTCCATCAACGCTGCCTCCGTACAATCCTAGACATCCACTGGTCAGATTATGTGACCAACACATCTGTTCTTGAACAGGCAGCAATCACAAGTATTGAAGCCATGCTACTGAGAACGCAGCTGCGATGGGCAGGGCACGTCTCCAGGATGAAGGACCACCGCCTCCCTAAGATCCTGCTTTATGGTGAACTTGCCTCTGGCTGCCGCAAGAAAGGAGCCCCGAAGAAAAGATCCAAGGACTCCCTGAAGCAACAACTCAGCCTCGGGCATATTGATCACCATAACTGGTCTACTCTGGCCTCCAATCGGGAGGTCTGGAGACACACCATCTATAACGCTGCTGATGCTTTTGAGAAAGCACGCAGGATCACCCTTGAGGAGAAAAGACAACGCAGAAAGAATCAAGCCTTGCAAAATATACCATCTAAGGAGTCTTTCTGCTGTGTCTTTTGCAACCGGACTTGCCTTTCTCTTATTGGCCTTTTTAGCCACCAACGCACTTGCAAGAAACGTGGGTAGAGCCCTTCCCAAATCTTCGTTCACGAAGCCTAGCCATGAGTCATATACAGTAAAAGAGATTTGAATGAATACATCTTACTTCACAGTTCCAATGTCTTAAGTGCATGTACAAGCCAAAATTTTGTAGCTTGTGTTCTTCTAGAAATCAAAGTAAGATAAATGTTATGGAGATCCTTTCCTTTTGAATGGGTTCCTGAAGCCTTTTAATTATCCTTAACTACTCCACTTTAACATCTGATTCTCACTGGCTCTCCTGAGCATCCTTGTCTCATCAAATTCTGGCTTGCAGGTACGGAAAGTGGAAAATCTGCTGCTGCTTTTAGACTGCACCCAGAGAAAATATATGTGCAAATGTCAAGCATCTCACGCCCAAATGCCAGCATGTGCTGCCTCTATTCACATAACTTTGGAGTAATCATTTACACCTGTGCCCTATGAGTTCAAAACTCAGGAGTTTCACTCTTATTTACTGTATGGCAATGTAAAGACTTAAAATTACAGGGTTTTTAACATAATTCTAATAAACAAGGTAGTATAAAAGCATACTAAAGTAATTAATCTCTCTCTCTTCTATCATCTACCTTAGAGGTACATATCTACAATTGCTTTGTACTTGCCCGGTCAACAACTTGAGGTGTAAGAATCTGAAAAAGTAGATCCATTTTGTGCAGAAGCTGAAAATTTGTCTTGTGTTACTTTCTTAAGGTTTATTGCATCAGAAGTTCTTCCCCTGATCAGATATTAATGAGTAAATGAAAAGGAATTCAAAATTTATTCATCTTGTGTTAGAATGAGAAAGATCGTGAAAGAAATTCAAAACAGACAGGATTTTTGGAATAAGTTCAAATAATTCAAAAGGAAACTAAAAAACTTCCAACGCATAAGGAATTTCTAGAAACAGGTAATGGGTCATTCCCATCTGCTGTCTATAGTGAATAACTTGGACAAGCACGCTGTTCCAGGATAACTGCAGCTACTACGTGACTGTAACTCTGTGCAAACTCTGTTACTGCAAGAGGAGGTGATGCTCTGACTGTTCATAAATAGGAATAGGAGCCACCTCTGTGGGTATTGTGTGCCACAAGGTCTGTTTCAACACCAGAGTCGGACACACATAGACACATACGCAGAAAAACACATATCCTTTGGAAAACTACCGAAGGAATTTCTGGCACTCACCATTATACGTGGCGCTGCAAGGGTTACCATCGCAAGCTGTGTCATAGGTTTTGCAGACATGGAACACTTGCAGTGGATCAAGAGAGCATATTACCATTATTAAATGATTACAGCAATTCAAAGCAATTTTGACTGGAAAGGCCTTATTTTAATTCAATTTGGGCCCTTCTATCACCTGTGCAGCACAGAAATACCTTAAAATTGGTATAAGTAATCCAGTAATCCTAATCAATCCCTCTCTAAGGAACATTTATGGTACTTTAGTGCAAAACTGAAAGTTTAGGCTGCCAATAATTACGTATATAAAGCACTGACTATATTGAACCCATTTCTATTATTTCTTTGATGGCAACACGTCAGAGCAAAGCACAGAATCCCAGCTTCACCAAATCAAACTCAATACAGAAACAGGAATATGCTTCCCAGAGAGGTGGTTGATGCCCTAATCCTGTCAGTGTTTAAGAGGCATTTGGACAATGCCCTTAACAACATTTTAATTTTTGGCCAGCCCTGTAGTTCTCAGGCAGTTGGACTAGATGATCATTGTATTCACAGAACTATGTTTGAAGGGACCTTAAAGGTCATCCAGTTCCAACTCCCCTGTTGTGGCCAGGGGCACCTTTCTGTAGACCAAGTTGCTCAAAGCTTCATCCAACCTGGCCTTTATCATTTCAGGGATGGACCATCCTCAGCTTCTAGTGGCAACCTCTTCTAATGTCTCATCACCTTCACAGAGAAGAATTTTTTCCTAATATCTAATATAAACTCTTTCAGTTTGGAGCCATTCCCCCTAGTCCTGCCACTATATGCTCTTGCAAATAGTCTTTCTCCATCTTGAAGGTTCCATTCAAGTAATGGAAGGCCACAATTAGGTCACCCCAAAACCTCCTCTTTCCCAGGCTGAACAATTCCAATTCTCTTAGCCTTTTCTCATAGGACAGGTGTAGTGTTTGAGAGGCAGCTATGTTTGAGATATGACGTCAGTAAGTGATTGAGACCAAATTCATATTTGCACCCACAGTGAAATCCCTGCTATGGTCGCCTCGTCATAAGAAGTAAACGAAAACCCAAGTACTGAATTAAGGAAGGAGAATGGGTCGGTGGTCAGGTTGTTGGTACACCTGTGAAGTAAGCTTTTGTCCTCTGTCTCTGGTTGTGACACATATCTTATCTCCATTTATCATAATGAAGACAGAAATATTTCCACATAAATGGAGAATTATTTATTTTGGTTAAATCCAATAAAGAGGTTGATGTAAATGCAGATAGGGGTATCTAAGAGGAGGCATCGTGTAGACAGGGCACTTCTTTAAGTCCTGGTACTACCACAGATCAAAGCTGAGCAAGGGATGGCAAGGCTTTGCAGGGAAAATTATATGGATGTTGGAAGTAGAAGAGCAGTGTTAGCACATTGCTGCACCTGAACTAATAGTGCTGGCACCTGAACTAACAGTGCCATGCTGAGGTGATCACATCCTGACATGGGCAGAGTTAGCTCAGTAGCTCTGCATTATACTTTGTAATGTATTTGTGCCACAGGCTGTCCTTCCTCACAAAAGTCATCATAACACGGCCAGCTCCAAGCTTTAAAGAGGGGTACTTTGTTATTTGACTATGCAAGGAAAATATCACCTGTCTGTGTTGAAGGTACAGCTGTAGGTGGTGTTACTCACACCAGAATAAGGGAGAAATAGCTTCCCTGAAGACATCAGAGTCAGTAAGAGAGAGAAATAGGGGAAATGAGATGTGAATTCAGTTGCATTCATTTTTTCCTGTCTCAACTGATGTGTGCAGAGAGTGAATGATCCTTGGCAGCAGACCAGGATGAAAGATATTGAGATCAAAGGAGTAACCAGAACACTATTCTGTACTTAACAGAATAGTGTGTATTTGGCACAGAAACACGCCTGATAAGCATTAAAAATATCTTTTTAATGGATATTTTATTCTCATGACAGAGGCTATTTAAGATTTGAAAGTGACACAAAGGTAATTTATCCTCACATGTAAAAATGCACTCTCCAGATGGAGATATCACATCAATTTTACTTATTCATGGAACACTCTGAAAACTAATCTTGGGTTCCTCCCTCAACACTGTGAAAAGTAAAAATTAATTGACTTGGATACAAGGAAAGGAATGAAACCCCACTTGCTTTACTTTGAGTTTCTGCTTTCGAGGTAATAAACCTAGGTCATCTACAAACAATCATGTTTTCTACTACAAATTATGCTTCTAATTTGTATTTAATCATTTGCTTATTAGCACATTTGTTCATTAGTTTCTATTTCACAGCACACTCTGCATACAGTCCATCATGTTTTTAACTTCTCCAGTCATCTGCCATACAGTACATAATGCAGCCATAGTTGCATGAGAACGATTTTATATTTATACACTACCTTTCAACCAGAAGGATCCCAGAACAGGTTCATAAACTATCTTCTATGAATAGGCTCATAAACACTGGTTTAGGGCAAATGTAATTGTGGACCTGTTATACCTTTGTATACATTTTTCCAACTGTTCTTTTTTAACTGGATGTGTATTACAGATCTGTCATAATATTGGCCATTTAATACTTATTTTTCTTGCTAATCAGGAAGCTTCTTCTCCTCTTGCCCACTTTGAGCTTTCTCTCAGTTACTTCTGGTGTTCTTATCAAAATTCCAAGGCATGAAAAATTTAGCAAGACATTGCAAAATTAGAAAAGCCAACAGTGAAGGCCACAAGAGAGAACATTGTGTGCTTTCTTTGCAAGACTTCATTGCATCAAAACCAAAATGCAGGCCTGTCTTTGAAAACAGAAGACTCCTTGAAGGAAGGAAGTTACAGTTCAGAGGTAGCAAGGGGAGAAGACTATTAGAATTGCATATCTCTCATGAGGCAAATTTCAAGAGCTGTTTACACAGCACTGTGAATTACCTAAATCTCTTGGAGCAAAATGAGGAGACCATAATTTATTCCCTTGCCTTAAAGACAGACAGACCAACCCAGAGCATAAAAGAGCATCTTTTTTTTCAAGCTCCAGAGAGGACAGTTCTATCATGCGGAGAAAAGACAACATTGCTTAGAAGTGAGATTAACAACTTCAGGTCAGTGTTACACTCATCTATATATAAAGCAATTTAAATAAGTACACTGCCCATATTTTTGCACAGGCATGTTTAAACATGGGAACGATCTCTCAGAGAGTAGATCATACAAGATATGTTCTCTCTGAAATGAACAGGAAAATATTTTGGGGAGAGGATTTCTCTTGGACAATGTTAATGAAAACAAAAATTTTTCATCTATTTTTTTTCAAGAAAATCAAGTAGAATCATAGAATCATAGAATATCCTGAGTTGGAAGACATCCACAAGGATCATTGAAGTTCAACTTCTGGGCCTGCACAGGACAACCCCAAGAATCAAAAACATTTAACTCCAGAAACAAAACAAAATTTTAGAAACTACTGCCTCTGAAATGATTTGGAGCTACCAAAAACCTGCATTTTTCTGACGCCATTTGCCTTCCTCCTCCCCAGGCTCCAAAACCAGGCTACATTTTTTGGTATTGCCCCATATTTCCTCTGCTCAGTGAGCTGCAGTATGAGAGTCTTCGAGTTTTTAAATGATGCCTTCATGAGTAATCTATCTTTCAAAGAAAAGTAAAGTCTTGAGACTCCCCAAAACACCTCAGTAACATTTAACAATATCTTTTTCTGTTTCCTGGGCTACTATTTAAACAAAAATCCATTGTTTTATGGGGAAAGCCAACACTTTCTCTTACAGTGCTACATTTAGAGACTGAAGACTTGAAAATATTCGTCTGGGAAGCTTTTGATGAACCATGCGCGCTAGTGAAGTTCAGAATCAACCAAGTCTTTCTCTGCTTTGAACCTTATTCTCTGAGCCAATAATAAGTTATCCAGCACCTAGTCACACACACTGTCTTTCCTTTACTGGTATCACCACCAGTACATAGGCTGGATAGATTGAAGTCCTTTGAAGTCCTTGTCCATGAACTTCATCTGATAAAACTTCATTCATGATAAAACAGGGCTAGGTACAAAAGCAAGTCCTATCCTGTGTTTTTCCCTGCCATTGAATTCCTAAGGTGCTCCAAGGTACAGCTTTGGATGCAATGACTCAGAGTGCATAAACATAGCTTGCAAAAGCACAAAACAAGCAACACTCCTAACCAGCAACCTGGACAGAGCCACCTTCTTCGAGGGGGTTTTTGGACAGGCATCATCCTCTGGCACTTAACTTCAGGGTCAGACAAGCAGCCCTGGCTTATTTTATTTAAGAGTATGGATGTAGTAGCAGTGGCTAAATGATTGATCCCACAGGAGTATCCTCCCATATCATGTTTTCTTCTGTTCAGATGCTGTGAACACTCTTCAGCAAACACACAGTTGGAAAGTATGATAAATTGATAGCCAAATGACAGACAGTATTTTATGGTTTCCCACAAGTTTTCATGTCACAGCTCAGAGTAGTCACCCTGTGAGTCTGATAGATTTTTAAGTGGCAGGTTTTCATTCTCCGAAATAGACTACATGTCTCCATAACACAAATTTTGTTGGCGGATGTGATTCTATTATTAACCTGTGCTAGAAATTCTAGGGTCTTCACTTCATATTTTTAGCTCTGGAGGTCCTCATTTTAATCCACAATGCATCAGCCAGCATCACAGCTGTCACATTAGTATATTAATCTTCAACTGCTGATTTTGCACCACTGTTTGTCTGTGATTTTGTCCTGGCTCTCTAATCTTACAAGGACCTGATTTCTCCATAACCACGTTATGAGATTTTCATACACATATGCATGTTGTAAATAAAAGTATCACAAAGCATTATTTAATTACGCTGTTACTTGAAGTCATTTGGCTATTTTAAATTAGTCACTTGGAAATTAATTCATTGCATATGAAAGTTCCCTTTCTACACCCAAAAGCGCTAAGATACAGTAAAGGCCTATGGGCAGAGCAGGGTTAGGTGAGATTCATCATGCATCCATTGAATTCCATAACATACAAACAAGGCTCACCGTCTTCCATGGCATTTCAATGAGACTTGAACCAGTGCTTCAACTCAAACTTGTTCCAAAGTGTTTTTCTGAGAAGAAATGGACTTACATACATCCCCCATCAGTCTGCTGAACCAGCAATTCTAGGAGTAATTAGTATCAGCATTAAAACCCCCACCAAGACATGACACTGAAATTCAGCAAAGGCTGGATAAAATTCTTGCATTCTTTAAATATTTATACAGTACATCAAAACAAATGAAACTGGAGATTCCATTTCCAGCATGAGCTGCAACATTGCTCAAATGGGGTCTCCTGTGTCATGCCACTTATTTTCATTTCTTTGATTTTTTTTATGACACTTCTACTGAATTACTAATCAGGGACAAGGGACAGAGTCATACTGTTTTAAATCTTCAGTATTCCTAAGAGTAAACAGATATCCAGTGAAGCATGTTAGAGAGACCTTTAACTCTGAATTATTTTGAGAGCATGAAAGTCCCTTGCACAGTTCAAGTTTATCACAACACTGAAAATATGTAAGTACTGGTATTAAAATTTGTATACATCGAAAAAAAAACTAAAAAAAAATCTGTCCTTTTAATACAAATTCCTCATTTAGTTAATCAGGTCTGAGATACACAGTTTCATTTGGAGGTTAATATATAAATATGAAATATATATATATAATATATAAAAAGTAGCTGTAGACTTTAATAGTAAGAACTATTTATCTATTACTTTATTTCTCTCTTTTGGTGCAACATGAATGCAGCAACGGATCAGTTGTAGTGTCAGTGAGTATAAGTGAGTATGATATTTCCAAATGTTTGATAAAGTATTTTAATAAATTGTAGAATAGTAAAGACTACTCCTGCCACCATGCTCTTCCATAAGCTCCTGAATGTTGTGGTTACACAGAGTCCTCGGATCCAATCCAAAGCTGTGGTCTACATGGATAAAGTGCTGCACACACACAAGTTTCTGCTGTTGTTATCACTTTTAATACAGATTTTTTTCATCACTTACATGACATATATTTTTTTTACTAAAAGTAGAATGGAGTAGCCAGAGTAAGGTCTGATCCTAAATGTGAACTAGGACTCGGTCTACAAAATAAAACCCTGGGAGAAGGACATAATAACATATAAAAGACTGCAGCCGAGAAAATGAAAATAATACACTTTCTACTGAGGCTAAATAGACAAAAAAAATAGTATGATGAAACTGAAACACAGAAAAGTCATGTTGGGCCTCAGGTAATCACATTCAAGCAGAAGTGAAGTATCTGGGGAAACTGTAAACTTTCCCTTATAGAAGGTCTCTAAAATAGATTAGAACTACTTCTGTCGGAAATTACAGAAATACAGCACTGTAAGGCTGGAGAAATGTAGGTGATTTCTTAAGATCACTCCCAGCTCTGTGATTCTGTAAGCAGTTAGTGTGTTGGTGCTTGGAGGAGGAAATGGGATGCTCTGAGTTGCCATCTTAGAATGGTGTCTGTAAAGTTTGTCTAGTTGCATATTGAAGAAAATGTCACTATCTTTTTTTTCATTAAAAAAACCAACAGTGTTTTGGCCAAGATCTTTTCTTTCTCAGTTCCCTGAAATTGTTGTAGCAGAGCAATGCCATCCAGCACTTTGAATAGTGATGATTTCTACATGAGAACAACCACAGGACTAAGTCAACAAAATATCCAACTGGTCCAGTATATGGACTCCAGTAGTGTCCAGTAGGAAAATGCCCATGGACAACCAGAGAGAGCACAGTGAACCATCATTCCTTGTTACCTTTTTCCTTGCCTCACAAGATTTTATAAACCTTTTCCAACCCATTAAGTTTCTTTTACTGTAATGCACCATACTGCCTCACATTGAAATACATGATGGGGAGAAATGATGGCTCAACTCTTTTATTCTTTTTTGGTAGGAACTGAGTATTTTCAATGGCAATAACACCATTAACTGTAGTAAGTTAATATCCCTTATTAAACATTTGAAACCCTTTACACGAAGACCTTGCAGCCCTGCATCTCATTATTTCCTTTCATGGGGATGGGAGCTTTAGATTATGTCCAAAGTCAACATTTCATCTTCTAAATGAAAGTCTATAATTCACAATATGCCATGGAGGTTGACTACCTACCTTACAAATCTTACCTACCTTACAAATGCCACAGATGAGATGCTATATTTTAAGGTCTGCATTAAAAAATACTAAATTTTCAGTACCTTATAGCAGTGAAAGCAAATTTCTTCTTGCAATTTTATTGATACAGTTACAGGTCACACACAAACTATCCTGACCTATGCTGAGCTAGAAATAAAATTTCAAAATTACCTCCCACATGAACCGTATTTTCCCAACAAGACTGCCTCATTGAAGTCTCATCTCAGTGGACCAAAAGTGAAAACTGTGAACCCCTCGGCTGAACTTAGCTCCACTGTAGTTCCTATCAAAATGCATTTGTGCCATTCCAACAACTTATGAACTTGTACAGTTTCCTCAAGTTCCTGTTAGTTCAGCAATTTATAGGCCTGAGTTTCAGAGTTTCAGCTTCCAGAAGCCTCCCCCTTCAAACTCAGAGCTAAACCAAATTCACCCGCTGAATCTCATCTGGTTTCGTATTTATTTATGTGTGTGTATTATTGATTTATTTATTGGTCCTAGAATAGAAGGGGTATGAAATCCCCTGCCTGCTACTAGATTTTGTTAAACACCATCTGCTGAGCCAGGATTACCGAAAGAATTGCTAAGGCTCAGGTTCTATCCTTCTGCAGTTCTCTACAGTGGTGGCCATTTATTTCTTTTCTCCATTTTCTCTCCCCAGCCTTGCAACAGCATATTACAGTGAACTTGCAGTGTCTCCTTCTGCCCATGATCTGAGCAGTCTCATGAAGTTTTTCAGCTCTCAAGTTCCTAAAGAAAATTCTGATTTGGCACGGCTTCAAGTTCTTCTTTTAAACACAAACATTATCTTCCTTGCTTTGGCACTCTCCTTGTTTTTTCTGTCAGCCTTTCCCCTCCCTTCCTCCTTGCTATGTCTGCCTTCCCTCTATCTCTCCTCAATTCCTCAGCAAATAAAGCTAACACTAAGAAATATCCATGTTTACATGGTGATTGTCTTAGCTTAGAGCAATGCTACCGGGCAACATCATAAATAAAACACTGTTACAGGGCACTGTCAGACTATCTCTATCTTGCTCTTTCCAAAATTTATGGGTTTCTCTCCTTTGGAAAATTGTTTTACTTCTTGTCAATGTTTCCATGTTTTCTAATCTTGTAGGTTTGCAATGATGCTGCTTAAGGCTCTGTCTCGCTTCTGCATTGATTTCAGGGAAACTCTAGAATTTGAGACTGAGCACTGCAATCTCCAGCAATGGTAAAGTACTTTGGTATGACTTAAAACTTTCTATAGTAACTAGGTGCTCAGAAGACAACATCTGTATCAACATCAGGAACATCAGCGCAGAGAGACCAGAGCTGTGGAGTGATACTTCAGGCAACTCCACTCCTAACACAACACATTCTGCAGTACATGCCCAATCTCCCAAGGAACTCCGAACACAGATCTTGCATCTTCAAGCCTCTGGGTGTAATGGAGAGGAGCAAATGATGTAACTGGATTTTGCCAACCTGTTACACAAAAGTCCTGACAGAAGGAGGCTCTTTTGCGCTTCCCAGTGTTTCTTAGTGTACATGACCATGCATAGTGAACTCTCACCTAGTGAAAAAGAACTGTTGCTGTCTTTACTCTAAAAAATCCTTGCCTGGTAAAAAAAAGGCTGCAAGAAACTGCTGCTTTGCTTCTTTCTATGGTAACTTTGCAATTGATCTCAACTGTGTGGGCATTTTCCTCTTTGGTTAAGATAAATGAGGTCTGCGGAAAGCTGTCAGAAGGTGACACACATTTAATGGACAAAATAGAACTTGCAGACTGTATTTAGTCTTTTCAGATATTTTTCCGATGTGCATATTAATCTACTAGATTAAATAACATTAACAAAAAATTGCCTATTACTTTTTAAATAGCATATTATCAAATATTAAATTACAACTGTAACCTTCTGGTGTTTTTTTTTTTTCCTTAGGGGCTACATCTACTACTTATGATGGTTTCTTTCATCTACATTTGTATTTAGTGACATTCGCAGGAGCAACTGATTGCTGCATTCATAGTGATTTATGTGTAAAGGGAAGCGCATTCATATTAAGCGTGTAATGAGAGCCCTGGAACATTAGTTTACATTTTGCTGGCAATCACAGTGACTTTGGCAACAGATTTTAGATGACCTTGACATTCATGTCTAAAATATATACCATAGCTATGTTCAGCCTTCACGCAATCATTGATCTTTTAAAACAGTGAACATAAGATAAAGATCTGTTGTGGTTCTCTTCTCATCTCTCCATAACATTTCATAAATAGGTCAGTTTTAGCATGTTTATATAAATTGATTCCCCTTCTGGGAATGCTGGACTGTGATAAATAGTTCTTTCCAATTAGTTTGGTGGGGTTTTTTTTAATAGTTAAGGATTACTATTACAACTAAAAATATTTTAAATATGAATATCCTCAAAGTCAAGAAAATGTTTTCTGTCTGTTAGTGACAGATGAACTGCAAATGCCTGCTCCTGTTCCCTTTAAAATCAATATTTTAATCTCTATGCATGTGGACTTCACCTTTTTGACAATACACAGCAAGATGAAGATCTAGTCCTGCAACACATTGCCCACTACCGTGACTCATTTTAACCATGAAGAAGGAATGATTGAGGCCACTGAGGTTCTTTGGTTTGTAATCGCTGCACTTAACAGACTCCTACAGGATCAATCATGTTTTGTCGTATTTTGTTTAGAAGTCATTCTGTTGCCTTATAGATAGTACATTCCTTTAGATGCCAGCCATCCTTTTAATTCTAATCAATAACCTTTTTTATTTGATTTTGTTGTCAGGTCCATTTCTAGGAAAAAATTAGCATGGAAAAATCATGTTAGCTGGTGATTCAGTTGTCCAATAACTTCCCTCAGCAATGACTACGATGAGATGTATCAGAAGAAGATGTAAGAAGTGGTGAGAAATCACACAAGACAGAGTGGACTCATAGTTTTTTGGCCATTGTTACTCGTGTTGATGATCATATCTTTCTTCAGAATACTTAACAGAATGATGGTGACAAATCCTGTACCTTGACTCCTACTTTATCATATCATTGAAGCTTTAAGGGAGAGACAGAGGCTCTGAGTCTAGATCTGCTGCTCACTTTGTGGTAGGGTAGATCTGACAGTAGATGGAATCCATGAGACATGTCAATTTAATTTTAGGTTGTGTGTCTAACGCACATGTTGCCAATTTCGGTGATGTATGATGTCTTTCTAGGAAGGAGGTTTTTCTCTCTCCCACCGGGTGAACATGCTAACGACAAATTTTGCAAAAGTTTTTAAATCTAGGCTCAGTCATGTCTTAATAGCCTGCATGAGTAGAGGAATATCATTCAAAGATTATTTCTGACTCTCCAGAAACAAGGCATTTCTCTCCCACTGCTCTCATATCTAGTCTCTTGGTAGTGCTCTCAGACTCCCAGGGAACAGCGCAAAAGCTACAGGTTTCAGGTGGACTTCAGTGTTCATGTGGTTATACAGCTCTGATCAAGCAAGGAACTTCAAATGTCATTTGTGAATGCAAATGCTAGGACCACACTTACAAGGAAACCAGAAAATCCCAAAACAATCTCTCAAACAAGTGTTCAGACACATAGATGGATGCTACCTGGCACATCAGTGGAGAAAAATACAGAAGTGCCAGGGAGCTTAGATTAATGTCCAAGTGGATCTACTCTTAGATGCAGATACTGTTAGATACTGACAACGCATTTGCCTAGGAAGGATGAGGAGTTGATGTTTTCCTAATCCAAATCTTCTAGTCATTGGGAGCAGGGAAAGGAAGCTCTGCCTAGCAGAGTGAGGCAAAACCTTTTCCAGATAAGCTGCAGCAACTGTCTAACTGCTGGGTTATTTGTTCATTGAGCAAATCTCACACCTATTGCTTGTTTTAAGTTCTCTATTCCAAAAAGACTTTCCTTGTTTTCCTGTATCTCATAACTTCTGGAAGCCTCCACTCTCGCATACTGCATCAGCCTGGCTCCACAACCACACCAAACCATCACAGATAGGACTCCAAACGAAACTTTCAGCAGACTTCCTTTCAGCTGGAAAAGTCAGGATGCCTATCTTTCTAAGAGATATATTCATGATATAATACCTGTACTTCCCAACTTTAAACAGTGTCCTACAGATATCACAAAAGGTTGAAATAATCACATCCCTAACACTGCTGGTTTTTTAACAGCATGTGAATAAGACATTTTTATTGTATAAACACAAATTTAATTGTTCATTAACTGTGTATTCATAAGTTTTAGTTGGTCTCAGTCAGAGACCAGTCCTCGACCCACTTCACATGCTGGCACAAACGTAGCTCCAGAATCACGTTATCTAAGGAGCTAACAGTCTATCGGTCATCAGCAACTTAGAGGTTACCCTAAGCCAACATAAGATATTGAAGATAGGTCCTCTAGAGCCCAGACCTATCATTTGACCTTTACTACAGAGAAAAGAAAGAAATTTATACGTGCAACATATAACTCACACTCCAGCCAGCCTACGCAGACATTATGTCTACAGAATATCAATAAAAAATTAAGTAAAACTATTTGTATTTGCATATAATATAGATGAACATTTGAAAATATCTATTTAAGTAAAAATTCATATAGAAAATTCCATTAATTTTAAAGTATTTTATCCCTTATTTTAAAACTGATTTTTGCAACAAAAGCCCGGGTGTGGACATTGCCTCAAAAATAAATTCTGAAACATTCCAGCTTGGCTGTAAACCCTTCAGCATGACCATGATTTTTGCTTCTGAATACATGGATATTTGTTTGACCCTTGCAAGACACTCATTGCTCTGTGTCTGGAAATAAAGAAAAAAAAATAAAGCATCTGGCTCCTGATTTGCTGACATGAGAGGAGCAACCAAGCACCATCCAGTCACCATATGAATACAATAAGTTAAGCTGCATCACTATTGCAAAGTCTAACTCTAAACCCTACACTTCCTCCTGCCGAATGACCCCTTTCCACAAGTTCCCAAGTTTCACAAGAAAAAAGGCAACGTGCAAACTATGTTCAAGTCCAACTTGAATATAACCCAGTTGGAATAAGAGAAGAGAATAAACTGCCACCCACACACAGTTTGCAAGCAGGAAATAAAATTCAATTGTTTTATTTATGTATATTTATTTCTTTATAAGTATCTGCATTCTCTATTACCAGAGAAGGGGTGTCTGTGCGTTAGTCTGGGGAAAACACTGCAATTCATTTTGAATAGAAATGTTCCTTTGTTTTTTTTCATTAATTAATATCTTTAAGCCACAATTTCCATGAATTTTACTGGTACAGTAAATACAGACACCACATTTAAAGGATAGATATGTGAGTATTTGTGGAATGCAGAACTGCAAAAATATTAATTGGAAATACTACTCACGCATCTAATCAGGAAAATGGAACACTGCCAGACAGCCAGTCCAGCTAATGATAGTTTGAAAAACAAATATTGGCTGTCCATAAACAATTTATGTAGCAAAGATCATCTGGACAACATAAACACTATAATATTCTCATATAGCAAATATTTGTTCATTAATTTGACTAATTTTGTATTATACTTTAAACAAATATTCTGAATATATTTTTATTTTCTCAACTTTTGCCAAACTTTCGTTACAGATTGGTGTATCTAAGTTACAGACCTAAGCACCAAACAACACAGCATGTGGCTTGATATGCTGTGTGTATAGAAACATCAGTGCTAAGTAAAAGCAGTGGTTGGTTTGATTTAAGGGCTTTGATTGATTTTCTAATTCAAATCTTAGATCACAAATGCTGTTGATTTTGGTGTCTCTTCAAGAGACATTCTATGTAAAAAAATGAGTTCAAGTGGGCAGATATATGACTGTTAAATTGTCACTGTGAACTGTTTCCATGACAAAGAGATTAAAAAGAAAAGAAAAAAAGAAAAGGTTCTCCATTTGAAATATCATGAAGTAGTCTATACCAGAAGGTGGTCAAGTCTTCGGTACAACCAACTCACTATCTTAAAGGCAATTCCCATTTTGTAGTAAATTTCCCTTCAGCAAATCAATTCTCACTTCATAGCAGCAGAAAAGGTAGAAGACTTAAACCTCAAATTACTTCCCTCAATTAGTTTGTCAGCTTTTTGAGGGATTAATCCTTCCCAACATCCAATAAGTCATAAAACTCTACCTTAAATAGTTGAGAAAAACTGTAAGCACCACCATCTAGACAAGCAGTTCCCCACAGGTCACAAAATGGTACATGACAGCAACCAAGGAGCCGTGCATGCACCTATTCATACATGCAAATTCAGGCAGGAATTACTACCCTCAGCAATGCCAATTTCAAGAGTGGTGCATATTCTCAACACGATTTGGTAACTCTTGCTTCTGACAGCAACAACATAAAAAAAAAAAACAAGATGGATACACAATATTTTGGAAATCATGAGCCAGACTTAACATGTTTTAACCACTTTTCAGTGCTCAATAATTATTTTTTTTAATCAAAAGTAGAGGGACAGGTTATGAATTCAGAATAAGTTTTAAAGTTCCTTTGTATGCCTACAACACAGGCAAAAAACCACTACACTGTTTTAAATACTGTTCAAATATCCCCATAAAGTGAGTAATTTCACCCTAAATGTATTTAAGTTATATTTCTGCATATTTTTCATTTATGTGATGTATTTTCATTTACATAAATATGCAAATTGTTCTTCCGAAGACTTTTAAATATTTGAACTTTTTGTAAACTGTTCCCTTTCAATCTATTATGTAAAATGTCTTACCTGTGTTCCAAGAAGTTGTTCTGTAATTAATTGTTTACTCTGGATCAGGAAAACAGCCTTTATTAGGTCTAAACCCAAGGCATTTATGGCTATACTAAGTCAAATGTGTTTATTTGCATTTTTCTTCCTTTGTATCTTGACACCAAAAAAAAAAAAAAAGAGGGAGCTGGGGAGTGAATTCCCCATGGAGATCTCCACCCACCATGTGAGAAAAAAATACTATTTGTATGAAGCACTTCTATCAGTTTGTGGGCCACTGAGATCTTTGATAACCAGTTAAAACAATGAATAAACTTTCCTTCCTCAAAACAAGAGACAGCACATGGAGGAAACGGCATCTGAGAGCTTGCTTTAGATCCTACAACCTTTCACTATTGAAGTTATTGAAGAGTACAAGAAAATATATCCGTATTATAATGACAGTGAGATACAAAACTTTCTATGTCTCAGGCTGACCTCCCAGTATTTTATCAGTCTAAGATCCAAATGTAGGAACAAAACGCAGTTCACATCACTTCTCTTACCCCAGCTTGAAAATGAGGCTAATTGATGTTTTGTAATACTGCAGCTTGCTTTCTCTGTAGCTGGGGTTTCATTACAGCAGTTGTGTTACATTGACTCATAGGGCTGAATATCTGAATTAGGATTAGAGCCAAATAAAGAGTTGCTCTGCTACAGTTCCCTCAGCAGAGCAGCAAATGATGCTGAATGCCTGGACATTTTAACATTAGTGAGTCTGTGGCATTTGTTTATTCATGACCAGACTGGGCTGCTGACCTAGTTTGCTCATTAAATTAATGGAAGTTGGAGAAACTAAAAAGAAAATCCTAAAGGGGGTTCATTTCTGTGCCTACTTGGTTGGATCAGTAATTCCTTTTATTTTCGTTTCTTTTCTCCTGGCTGTATAACTGGATGAATTTGTTTTAGATTATTTTCCTATTAATTAAAATTTCCCAGAGGTTCCTGGTATTTGCATTCAACTATTTCAGTAGCAGATATAACATTGCATTGAATACACCATCTACTGAAACAATGAAGTTGTAAGGAAATCAGACACATGTTCTCCACAGATGTTTGACCTAAAGCATATTGGAGTTGCCAAATCTACCTTTGGGTCACACTCTTCTCCATCTGGAGATCTACAAACACTGGGCCAAATGCAAGGAGTGATTTATAAACTGGGTACCCTACTAAAGTCAACTAGTAATCTTGAATTTAAGTGCCAAAATCAATGCTGTGAGTGCTAAGCACTTGCAACCAACAAAGACTTCAGTTGAGACTTTCTGGCACTTTCTATCTCTGAAAACTGAGATGCCATGAGTTTGGTGCTTATTTAAGTTTAGAAGTTTGACTTTGGAATTCTGACTTTCAAATCCCTGTTCACACATCCATGTTCAGCCAAGCCTCTCTTGGTCTTTTGTCTTGCATATTCTCTACATTGGCAGAAATGGGTCTGAGAAATATGCCAGTGCCAGACAGACTTGTATCCAGCTTTTCTGCCTCTTTGCTTGGCCATGGGATTGCATGCTCACTGGCATGCCCACCAGAGGGGCTTGTTCTCTTGTTCACTGTTCAGTCCCTTCTGATGCATCTCATTGCTCCCACAGGACTACCAGAAGTAATGACAGTTTTATCCTCATGATAAAGTTTATCCATGTTCATTCTACTTTTGCTAGATTGCTATTGAGGGGAACTTGCCTACTACATCCCAGAACAGGCCAGTATGTTACATCCACCTAGGACATGATAACTGTATAATAGATATTTTCCCCAAACTCAGAAGACACAAAATCCCCACCTGGAAGGTAATAGAAGACCTCAGTAAATAAGACAAGTCTTAAACCTAGTTTAAAACTTGAACTCTGTGCCAGAGGAAAAGAGCAGGAGACTTTGCGGATCACAAGGATTCTGAGTAAGTGGCACCAAGCCACTGAGTCTTCCTTGCTGACTCTTTTATACTGAGTGAAGCCTTTGCAGGAACTTAGTTTTGTTTCCATAGTGCAATAATCAAGCTGATACCAGTTCAGTAGAAAGGTTCTGTTTTGGGACATTAATGACTCTATCTCATTTCCCCTTCCATTTTCCCTAACAGAGATAATTTCTATTTTTATCTTTTATATAGTTTACATATTTAATTAAGTCCATTGGAAAGTTAAGGAAACCAAGCCATTCATTTAAACATTTCCTTTGAGGTGCATGAAAAAGGGAGTTTGATGAAAACGCTGTGTCACTATGAATGTTCCTCCTTCCTCATTTTGAAAATCTAGTTTTCATTTTTGCAGCACTTTGAAATAAACTTATTAATCCACCGAGGGAAATAAACAGCTGGAAATAAACATTTCCCAACTGCTGCAGAGACACTGTTTCCCAAGCCATATCCAAGTGGTCACCAACTAAAAGCATAAGAGAAAACCAGTCCTTGGCCTGACTCTATGTCTGTGCTAATGAAGAAATCAATAGTAGAGGGCTGTGTGAGTCTTTCTTCTTTAAGGATCATCAAATATCCCGCTTCTTAATTATTTATTAGTTGCTAAGACCAGCAGCCAACACTGTGCTCAGAGTTGTTCAGGGCAGCCTTCACCACAGAGTGTAAATTTGGCATACCAGTAGTATCCAGCAACTCACTGGACAGCCAGCTGCGCATTTGAGGAGCGGTGAAAGCCAGAGATGTTTCTAAAGTGCTAGAAAAGTTGTTTTCCAAGAGAAGTGCATTTTAAGGAAGAACAAAAAAGAAGTACACAATAGGCACCAAAAGAATTGACTGACAGTTTGAAGGGAAGTGGTGGGAAGTGGCACATCCTCGACAGTCTGTGATTTCTCCTTCTGCCACAGATGATGTTATTTTTCATGTCCTTTTCAAGAACACTTTCATCAATCACATTCTATATGTGCAAAGAAATAGATTGTCAGAAGAACCTGTAAACCTATGGTCAATATAGTTTCATTCATAATGCAAAATTTCCCATTTGAAGTGGAAAAAAGTCATCTGGGGTACAATAAGGAATGTTGGTAAAGTTCAGATCAAACAAATCCAAAATAAAAATAAGAGTGTGTAATTAGCTGTCCTGTCACCATGTTTAGTTAAAATGAAACTCTCCCCACAGGAAAAAAAGTATCCTTAAAGCCTCATGACAGTATGGCCAACCACATTAACCACTGAACCTATCCCAGTGAGACCAGCTGAATGCCAGACTGAAAGAGGCGCCAGCAAGAGGCTGCAGGTGCTCACTGCACACAGCAGAGACAAGAGGTAAGAGTAACTTTGTGAAGAAACATGGAGAGCTGTAGCTAAGGGTAGCATTAAGCACACAGGCCCCTCCTACCTAATATAACTTTAGGTGAGATCTGCTTTTACCTACTTAAATATTTCCTTAATGGGAAGTTTCTCCTCTGTTCTCTGAAAATGTACCTGAGACGTGTTTTTTAGCCTGGTACTGTACTCCTGGAGAATGAATAGATAAAGAGCAAGCCTCAAAAGAATTTAAAAGACATATATAAACTGAAATATCTTCACATACATTTGGAAGAAAGCCATGTTGTGTCTGGACAATTCTTCGATGGAAAAAAATGTTGTTAAATAGACTGATCATTCACCCATAACATGTGATTTGAGCAGCCCCAGTTAGAAACCAAAAGGCCAGAAAAAGAAAAGGTGTCATGATGAGAGAAGGGTGGAAATTATGAGGTTGTTTGAAACAAGTGAAGAAAGCAAGAGGGTGAAGAGATTAATTAATTCAGAGACTGGACTTCTTCCAGTTTCATTCTGGAAGACACTAAGCTGAGCTTGATGCAGAAGGCCAAAGGGTAGCAAAAAAAAAGTCCAGATTAAAATAGAATTATTAAGTCCACTGATGTGACAAATAAAACAGTTGCAGCATCATGTAGGCAGATTAAAACAGAGATGAATAAGAGGCAGAAACACAAATTGAGAAATGAGATGGGCAGGCGAGAACTCTAACAACACTAAGGAAGCAAAAAGATGAGAAGGAGTATTAACGAATGTGATGGGGGAGAAAAAAAGGAAACAACATTACCTGAGAAATAAAGATTGAAGAAGAAAACACAAGAGAGGAAAACTGAGTATCAAGTCTCTAGTACTGGCTGTTGAAAAGTCCGTAACAATTTCCTTTTTTTTCTCTCGTAAGTTTATCCTTAGTATGAAATATGGACAAATAGAGACAGAAGACAAATTGATAAAATTAAACTTAGGAAAATTAAATAGCAACAAAATGTGATAGTGAGTCTCAGTAATGTGGATTTTCTGGCTGCAGCAAAACCATCACTAGGTCTAATTCACAACTTCTGCTGTAAAACTAGAATAGCTCCACTTGATTCAGCCAAGCCAAGTTGCTGTAAAAGAGATGAACAAGCCCATAAATTCACATTTCATTATTCTACACATATAAGGTAAAAATACTGAAAATTAAATGTAAGTCCCATCACCCAAAGATCCAGTAAAGACAGAAGGCAAGCTAAAAAACAGGAAAAGAGACATGACATTCATGCCTTGGGAAATAGCTGATGTGCCTCATACCACACATTCTGCTACTCAGACTTAGCAACACAGTTCTCTAGCTGTTCAAGTTAACTTGTTCCTTAGAAGATACAATAAGAATACAGAGTGAATAGATGTTGCAAATAATTTAACCGATTAGTGGTGACAAGCTCTGTAGACAAACTTGATAAGCACTGGCGCTGTTCAATTTGTTGATTTGTTTTATTTTTCAATAGCCACTGAGACAGGAACCATAACGCTAATATAAACTTCTGTATATGCTTGGTGCAATATCAGACTCCAATAAAGCACAAGCATAAGGTGTAGGGGGAGTCAGCACCAGCAGCTAAGTCACAGGTGGAGAACAGAATGCACCTTTCTAGTGATTTATCATGTTGTCATCAGGTGTAACTGGCAGTGGAACATTGCGGCCCCAGAGAGCAGTGGAGAGGGAAATGTGGACTGGAAGTGGCAGAGACATATGAGCATGACAGGGACCCTGGAACAGCTAGGTCTGATAAAAGACAGAGCCAAACAGCCCCAGCAGAGCATTGTGCTGAAGCCACTGTTCTGCTCACAGGCCTCCTGCCAGTATACCCACAGGGTGCTGCCCTGTGTCATGTAAACATGTCTTCTGGGTATCCGTGGCATGGTTCTGAATTGAGCCACACATACAAATACAGAGTGTCATCAAAAGATATGAACATTTTGAGGCAGCTAGGTTGCTGGTTTTCTGAAGTTCTACTGGATGCTGAGAATACTTCTGCTGCTCCTTGAGTTTAAATAAGGTAAACTTGACTGTGCAAAACAAGTCAATGGCTTTGCTTGTGTCTCCCAGACTCAGATCAGAAGTGATTCTTCCTAAGTCAAGGGAAGCTTCCTTCACTGCAGCTCTCTGAGCAGTTAAACACACATGTGGCCAAACTCGGTCCTCGTAAAACCCAATTGACTTCATTCAAAAAACTCCTATAAAGATGACTGATGTCATTGGAGTCCCACCAGGGATGAATTTGGCCCATGCCATTCCTCCTGTGTAGTCACTGGATAGGAATGTAGAGAAGAAAAGCATACTGGGCTCTAGGACTCCATCTCTCAACAAAACTGCCAGGGCTGGAAAAGAATTACACGTGAATATAAATTTGTCTTGCACACTCCATTAGATTTCCCAGATCAACCCCTGCTTTCAGCTGCCCAGGTACGAATTAGAGTTTCTCCTTTCATTACTGAGGGTTGATCAGGAGTTTCTACATCAGTGTGCCTGGTCTTTTGGGAGCAAAATCAGCAGCATTACCCCCAATTTACAGATGAAGAAACCAAAACAGGGAGCTGAAGTGATTTGCTTCAGATCATGTGTGGTGACAGAGGTAGAGAAGGCATTGAAACTTAAGTACTTATGGCTCCTTGCCACTCAGGCCATGTATTCCTGTGATATATCTTTTTAATTTCCCCCTCCTTTACCCGTCTCCCTTTTCCCCTGCCCCCAAACCCGTCCACATTGTCTGTAGCCACACAACTGGGAAGCTGGGATTAATCCATCCCTAGGGAAACTGGGATTAATATACAACTCATACGAAACTTTTAAAACCTCCATGATTTGTGGTCCCCTTTTCAGAGGCACATGCAATCCACAGCTGAAAAGTAACTATTTGCTGTTCCAGTGCACATTCTAAGAGACACTTTTGCTCTGTTTCATGAGTGTACACTGAAGACCCCATCTGACAGGATTTCTTCCTGCATCCAACAAAAAAATAGGCTGAGTAGGCTGTGCAGAATCAGGCTCTTGTGGAGTAGTAACAGTTTATGGGCAGAAAAAGAATGACTGGAATGCAAAAGGCGGGAAAGAGAGAGAGATGTGCCAACACATCTTTACATTTTCCTTCTGTAACTGGAAACGGTTAAAAAAAATAATTAAAAAACCCAAAAATCTGTGTTTCCCTCGTAAATCTTGCAGGAAGAGGCAACTAGAGTCAGGTGTCCAGTTTTTGACTCTTGCAAGTTCCCATTCAGTGATGTTTTTATGATGAAAATGCAAAATTTAAAGCAACTGTGAAAACAGAATCAGCTCTCAATTGGCAGACAGAGGCCTAAGTAAGTTTTATTCGCTGCACAAATGTCAGAATAAAACACATGCAAAGATAGAAAAGAACAAAAAAAAAAAAGAAAGGGAAGGTAATTAATCATTTAAATTATTTGTGATCCTGATTCAAAAGGCACATTTCCCATCTAATTCCTTTCATTTATTTTGGGGGTTAGTACGAGTTATCTCTTCGGACTGTCATGATTTCATCTCTACTTTGCTTTCCTTGGAATCCCTGGATTGATACTGCCTAGCAAATTTCAAAACAGTGGAGGGAATAGGCGAACTGTTCCCCAGTGCAGCTGAGAGCGTGACCAGATAGATAGCCTTTGTTTGCATCAGAGCGAAAGTGGCCTTCTGGGAGGAGGAAATACACACATGTATTAGTGTAGTACAAATTACATTAAGAGGTTGTGTGTGCAACCTGTGCTCCGTATGCCCACGTAGTTTTAATACATCTGTATTTCCAATTATGTCAATTCTGGGGATTTTTTTCTTTTTAATTGCACATAAAAATGCAGGTCCAAAGAAATTCTTGGCAGTCAGATCACCAGGTTTCAGCCTTACAAATAAAATGCTTCTCATGTTCAGCTGGGAAAAGCGGTTTGTCCACCCTCGCGACCCCGCAGTTATAAAGGTTCCCAGGAACCAGTAACTGACACGGTTTCTTACCTCACCACGGGTGTTTCAGTATCCCGATGTTAAAGAGTCGGTGGAGCGACCGTGGGAAAGCCTTGGTGGAGTGACCCTCCCGGAATCCCTTCCTCCCTCCCCGTGGACCCGACTCGGATTTCTGCCTCGTAGTTACTACCCCTGAAAACCTACTAATTCCAAGCGACAGAGCCTTTTACTTTCTCCCTCCGCGACAGAACCTCAGAAGCATCCCTCTTCCTTTATTTGGTGCCAGGAGCGACACAAGAGGGACGAAGTTCCTCCGAGGGAAGTTCATCGAGGATTTTCTCTCTGAATCTCCCTTTCGAAGTGCATCGTGGAGGATGAACCACCCAGCCCTTGGGCTGCCCGATAACGCCGTGTCAGTGGTCGGGTCTGCGGGTCCCCCTCGGTGAGGGGCGGGATGCGGGATGCGGTGCCCCTGGCCCGGTAGTGGGGCACACCGGGGGCAGCCGGGGGTCTCCCTCCCGCCGCGCGGCCGGGGGCGTCCGGCGTGTTCCACGGAGGGCAAGGCGATGCCTCTAAACCCCCCAGTGGAGGAGCGGGGAGGTGGGGAGGACGACACCTTCAAATGTCCTCTGAAAAACGCTGCCGAGCAAACGCATCCCGGCCCGGGTGGGCCGCGCGGGGCTAGTGCCGCGAAGGGATGCTCCTCGTTCAGCGGGGCTCCCCGCAGGAGTCGCCGGCGGAGCGGCGCTCAGGACTCCGCGCCCTCCCGCGCTGGGCCAGCCCGGGCTACCTGCAGGTTACTGCGGACTTTACCCTGCACTCCTCGCTTGTTGCTTTTCAGATGCCTTTTTTCAGATGCAAAACCAAACGCCTTCTCGCGGTGTGGGAAGTGAGTGGCGGGGTGGGAAGCAAAGCCAAAGCAAGCCGGCTTCAAACGCTGCCCATACTCCCAGCCTCCGGAGCCGGATGTGGGTACAGGCAGCACCTCGTATCCCGCGCTCCCCGAAGGCCTTTCCACGTTAGAGGTGGGTCTGCAGCCCGTCCTGCAAGTGCCTCTACATTAGTTACGATGCGCTCTAATGGGTGTCCAATAAATAAGAGGGGGAGAGAGGTTTCTCCCCTCCCTCCCCTTACATTAAATGAGCTACAACTGCAACTTTTTCCCCTGTCGTTGATAGGATTCTTTGACCAAATAAAGAAATAATTTCTAGAAGCGGTAAGGGGAAAAGGGGAAAAGATCCGCACTGGACCGAGATGCTGGCGGCGGAACATCCGCGCCCCGGCCACATAGGAGCAGCCGGGCAGCTCCGGCGTCACCCTGGCCTCACCGCCGCCCTAATTTGCGAATTTGTAAAGAAGGAGGCTTCTCTTATCGCGGGGGGGCACTGACTTGAGACCGGAGGAAGAAGGTTTAGGGTTTGCCGAGGGGACGAGAAAGGACGGCAAGAGGCGCTTCAAAGGCTCAGGCGGATCCCTCAGCACTGAGCTTTCTTTCCCTCGTCTCGATCCAAAGAGGTTTCGCGGTGGAATAAACATCTCTGATCTAAGACAGCTGCCGGGAATCAAAGGCCGCCCCAACCAGCGCTAAACCGGCCGAGGATGTGACTGAAAAATGCCCGCTCCTGACAAGCCCAGGGAAGGGGGTGCGAAGGCGGCTCTCCCCGTAGCGCCTCCAGACTCTAAGAGCAGCACCAGTTCACCCATTACTCATCTGATTTGTTTTATAACACTTCTGACACCTAATCTTATCAGCTAATACCCAAGATTTAGTTACGCAGGACGATTTTTTTTTTTCCTCACAAGGAGCAAAATTATTTGACTCTCTGCAGATCTGTTTACTTTTGTCAGGCTAAAAAAAAAAAAAAAAAAAAAATAAAGGAAAGGGAAAGAAAATTAGGAGGGTTAAACCTATTGCATAAAGAAAAGATCCAGACTTTCCAAGACTGGTAGAAACAAGCACTGAAACTTAACTACCAAAAAAAAAACCTAAAAAAGAAATAGGTTCTTAATATTGACGGAGAGGGTTTGCCACAGAAGAGACCAGAAACCAAATGAACACGTATGTAGTCCATGAAGACTTGCCTGTAAAATAACAATTTATTTTAATACTTAAAAACCACACACAATCCAGTGATAAATGTCAATTACCAATAATCAGCATAAAGTGCCAAACAGCCATACAACTTTTTTTTTTTTAATAAACAAAACTTATTGGAATGTCTCTTAATTTGAATACACTGTTCAGAAAGCCAGCATTTAAAAAAATATGCTCTCAAGTTGAGATTTGTTCTCTCACACCAGGACACACGAAGACTTTAAAGTACCACTAAAACCACGTTGTGCATACCGTCAGTTTGATGTACTGCCATCTTTCTTTCTTCTGTTTTTTTTTAAATAAGTCCACAAGTTACAAACTTCCTCACAGCGCACTAGACCACAAAGTAATTGAAAAGGTCTCCATATCCCATCGACATTGATCTGTCACGAACACCCGGGACCCGTGGGTCTGCATTTTCTACTGCACGATAGGATTCCCCACTTGAGAGACTTAGGTCATTTCCAAACATTAATCTTCCTTCTCCTTTTCTGAAAACAAACGAGCAAAGCAAGTTGCCCTTCTCCTTGTCCTAATGGTGCTGTGACGAGAAAACACCGTTTCAGTTCTTAATTTTCTTCTGGAATTCTCTGTATTTCCTGAAGTGTAAAAATAAGAAGCTTTATACAGTCAAAAAAAAAGTATAAAATAAGAGGTTGGATTTTTTTAAGTAATACTTTTGGAAGCTATGATTTTGGGTTTTTTGGGGGGGAGAGGGATTGGGAAGAGGTGTCTTGTGGGGTTTTGTTTGGCTTGAGAGAGATTCCTGTCCAACACATGAGCACCACCTTTTGGCATAAAGTTTATCAAAGCCACATAAGTCAGCTAGCACTCTCTGTATCATTCATGTATATTTTAAATGCAAAATAATCTTTTTACCCACGACTTAGGAAGTTAATTGCTTGGATGGGGGATTGTAGGGGTGCGGATTTTGCCCTTTTTAAAGTACAAACAACAACAAAGCACAAAGTCCAGTGCTCCCATCCTGAAAGTTTTGTTTCTGCTCTGGTTTTGGTGTAAAGTCTGAAGGGGAAGAAAAGTTCGTAGAAGTTGGATATTCAACACTTAAGTTTGGCAGGTTTCAGTTCCTTTACTTGCGTGTGCAGTGTCTTGTGGACCGCTAGTGTTCTGGACTGGCAAAATCCTTTCCCGCATTCTTGACACTTAAAAGGCTTTTCTTTAGAATGGATATATCTAGAGAGAGAAAAACAATTGAGACATCAGAAATAACTGGCCACACTCAGCAGCAAGTTACCTAAGGAAGAACATGCTGGAGATGTTTTACATCTACTGCTGAGACAGAGAGTGCTGGTGTGCCGCACTTGGGTAATTGTCTGTCTGTATGTATGCAAGAGGAGAGGAGGGTGTCAGAGGCTTATAGGGTACCTTTCTTAGGGATAAAGAGTTTCTCTCTTACTTTGGAATCCTCAGGCTGTGTGTTTTCCTGACACTTCTGGATGAACCCAAAGGCAGAGGACACAAGACGCAAATGGAGGGTGAAAACCTCCGTGGAAGCTAAGAAGGAGGCTGTGAGAGTTGTTTTTGTGGAGTGAGTGAGGTATGTCTTCCAAAGTGAGTTACCGAAGCTCCTCCACCAGCAGTGGGCAGAGGAAAACTTAGAGGGAACACTGTAGTATGTAGATGGGTAACTGGGAGGGTACAAACACACAAGAAAAAAAGGAAAGGAGAAATAAAATAGTTACCTGTGATCCCTCAGGTGATCCTGTCTTCGGAAGGCCTTGTGACAAATGTCACATGTGTAGGGCCGTTCATCTGTGTGGGTTCTTTCATGGATCAAAAGGTTGTAGGACTTGGTGAAGTGCCTGCCACAGAATTTACACACAAACTCCTTCTTGGTTTTGGATGGTAACCTTCCCCGTGTGGGTTTCTTCTCTGGAGAGAGTTTAGTCACCTCAAGCAAAGACCCCAGCCCTGTGGGTGAACCCTGACTGTCTACCTGTCCCACTTTAGAGTGGTCCTCTTGTGTGGCAGCCACTGCTAAGTTGGCAAAGTCAAAGCGGGGTTTGGCTTTGAGGGTCACATTGGTAGCCTCTTGCTTGGGCTGGATGACATGTGGAAAGAGTGGGAAGGTTGGCAGCTGGAATCGTGCATCCACCAGGCTCGAGACGCTGGGCACTTTGGAGAAGGAGGAGCGGGGCAAGTGCATGGCCGGGTACCCCAGAGTCCACTGGTGCAGGTGCACAGCATGCAGGGCACTGAAGCCGTAGAGGTTGGAGAGGTGGTCGGAGGGCACGGCGGGCAGCCCATTGAATGCTTGCAGGAAGGAGTAGTTGGTAAGCTGGAGGGAAGGATGGATAGGCACTGGGGCTGGCAGGGTTTTACTTCCCATGGTGGCCGTTCAGGAGGAGGATCTTGGGAACAGGGGAGGAAAATATCTGTAAAATAAAGACAGAGGGGGGAAGAGGAAAAGGTAGATTTATATGAAGATAAAAGCAGAGGAAATTTCTGACTCATCCCTCATTAACATCCTTTTCCAAAGTCACAGGAGGGGGCTGCCTGGGACTTACAGAGGCCTGACCAGCTCTTGGCTACAAGCGTATCCCCAAGTTTCCCTGTCTCCATCTCTCCCTTGCACACAAAAGTTGTACTCCATCCACAATCATTCACCACTCAACAGCATCCCTTGCTATGCAGACTCCAATGATCCTCTGCATGGGACCGCCAAGAGATGCCATTTTGGCCCACAAAGTTCGGGCTTTTCCCATGTAATTTAAAATCCCTTCCTGGGTCACCTCAGCCTTTAGAAAATAGTGGGATGCTGCTCACTATGTCTCTCCACAAAAACTGCCTTTAACCCTGACTCTTGAGGTGATGCTGGGAGGGGGTGCAGAATTCGCTGCCCCTGGTTTGTTTGGCTCCTTGCAGTCTGGCCTCAGCCAGGCCTCTGAGGTGATGGAGGCAATTGGGTGCTTGGAACTGCATATCCATCTTCATTCAAAAAAAGAAAATAATTTTAGGGAAAAAAACATTATGGGGAAAATACCAGGCAACAACATTCCTTCTTGTGTACTGCAAAAAGAAACGGGAAAATGCTGAGTTTGGGTGATGAATCTGAAGTGCCATTTGCTCTCCCCAGGGGGAAGTGCCTGGCTTCAAGCCCACATCCTAATCTAGGCAATCACTTAATTAGAAGCCTTCAAAAGGCAAAAAGGCAAGGGCTCCAGAGACCCTTCCCATGGGACACCCAGCCCAGCAGTTGCAGGGCCACAGCCCTTCACTGGGCTGGGTGCCACCCCTTTGCTCAGTGTTTCAGGGTCCTGCCAAGACCCCAGCCTCTCCTCTGGGCCAGATCTCTACCCGTCCCACCCCATAAGGCAGAGGGGGAAATACTACAAGGCAGCAGCATCAAGTCACATCTGGTCCTGCCTGAAAATTCAGCCCCTGCTGCTGTCAACTGTTTGGTAGTGGATGCCTCCTTAGGGTTATTGGTGGGGATGCAGCTTCCTCTCTTTGAGGCTGAGAGAGAGCACCCATGGCTTTTGGAGACATCCCATCTCTGCAGCCCAGGGAGCCTCCTCCTCACTCCACAGCCCACAGGTTATACTCACTTTGCGCCCTGAGGAACTCTGGAATTTGCCTTCAATGGGACTGTTTTCTGGCAGAATTCCCATGAAGTCCCCACAGGATGCTCACAAGATCCTCACAGGTTTGCTGCAGGATTTCTGCGGGATCCACATAGGGTCTTCGTGAGATCCCTACAGGCTTCCTGCTGAGTCACCGTAGGTTCCCCACGAGATCCTGTCAGGGTCCGCACAGTACTCAGACTAGAGTTCATGCCCATGTGAAGAGTAATACCCCTTTGGAGAAATGTAGCCAGCAAAGTACTGCAGAGCAGCAATTGTCCCTCTGGGCTGGAAGTGTGTGGGGGGTGGAAACTGGTGGTGGAAGAGGTCTAAAGACCAGGGAAAAAATCTGATTTATATGTAGGCTATTGCCTGGACAGAGGAGCTGGGGCTGGGAGGGTGTGAGACGAGAAGCTTACTCTGAGCAGCTCTGTACTCTGGGCCCACCTTTCACACTGCTTTACATAAATCAGCAGCAGGAAGAGAAGTTCAAACCTTAGAGGAATTCCACTGCAATGACCCAGAATAAGAGATTGTGTCATTTTTCCTTTTTCAATTAGATACATTTTGGATAGTGACTGATTGAAAAATGCATATGTTATATTCTCAATTCTCCTCCTTTTCCTCTTTCTTTTTCCTTTTTTTTTTTTAATAAATGATTTAAGTCTGATGAACGAACCAGACTGTTTTGGTTTTCTACAGGAGATATACTTTTACTTAGTTAGTGCTGCCTATGTGCTAAGTGTGTCCACATCACAGCACAAATGCCTCAGTCGATGACCCCAAGAACAAAGTGCACAGAAAACTCTCGTCTGGGTACCTGAAAATGTCTATTTCTGTCCATCACAACGGCTACGTGTCTATTTTCCTGTCTAGGTAGCTCTAGATTTCTCAAGCCAGAAACAGGCTATTGCAAACGAAGTAAAGTTCTGGGTTTATACCTCTTTTTTTTCTTCATATCCTTAGAAATTATTTAATATGGGATATATAAGCACATAAGCAAAAAATCTACTATGTCAGTGTGGGTAAATTCTTGATCAATAACATTTAAAAAATTCTCTTTCGATCAACTCCCCAAAGGAAGAGTGTGGCACAAACCAAGGAGAAACACAGTTGGGTCATAATAGCATCCATTGCACTCACGGAATTTTCTTGTTTGCTGACTTTTTTTTTTTTTTGCTAGAGAAATTCTGTTAAAACAAGAGGGAAAAAAAGATGAAAAAGAAAAAGAAAGAGAACAAGGCAAAAAAAAAAAAATAAAAAAGAGAGAAGAAAAGAAAAAGAAAAGGACGAGGTGGGAGCAGAATTTTCATGTTACTACAAGTTTCTTGGCACTTTTCCAGAAATGTAAACTACACTTTTGTGCTGTACGAGCGGGATAGTCAAAAATACAGATGAAGAGCAGGGTATTTTATAAAGAAGTCCCCTCACTCCGGGACATCAAAGCAAACGTGTTTCACAGCACAGTAACTCTCTGGTCTCCCGCTTGCCCGCAGAGAGATCAATGTTTCTTTGATTTCGGTGTCACCTCCACCTTTAATTCTGCTTCATGTAAACAGATCGTTATCAGGTTTGTTTTTTTTTTTAAAAAAAAAGCAGAAGAAGACCCCGAGAGCTCTCTACTTGAGTTCTCCTATCGCAAAAAACTGTGCGGGTTTTTCTTTTTTAACACAAAATAACTCCGTGAGTAATTAAGAACAAACCACTTGTGTTCTGACTGAAACAAAACCCACTCATGCCAAGATAAATTTACTCTGCAAAATAGGATCATAAACTTGAAAGACTACATCTGTCTCCAGCTTTCTTACCCTTTGTCCTTTTTGAAGATATGGTAATGCTATTGTCCAGTTGCCATTGTTTTAAGACCGTTGTAATATTAACCTTCTAGATTAAATTCTACCTACTCTATATGCCTAAAAAAAAAAAATAAAAAAAATCAACGCAGCTTTCTGCTGGTAGCATAGCAAGTGGCGAAATAAGTAATCTTGTGGGTAGTCGGTATTTTTCCTTTTTACATTGAATTATCAATTTCCGATGTGTCCTTTGAAAGGGATATTTGTTACATTAAATACCTGACTCATAAATAATGAGGTTTGCTAATTAGTTCCACATGGAAGAATGGAGGAGGTAAATTACCCTGAAAACGCTGCTTATTTTTACAAACATGATAAAGTAGCGGACATAAAATGATGCATTCTTGCGAGAGCCTCAAACTACAGCAATCAGGTTCATCTGTCAAAAAAGTCCCCCAGTTTTGCCTGAATCTTTTAAAGTCTGGTGCAGCATTTTGCCACTAGGTCAGCTATTTATTTTGTCCCCTTCGAGGGAAGGAAACTTTCCCTTCCTAAAGTTAGAGCGAGGAAATAGAGCTTACAATTTATCTGTGTTTGGGGAACTAATTGGAAAGGGAATAAAACTGCCCTTTCGTTCAGCATTATTCGAGCGTGGTGCTCTTGAGGAATAAAGTGCATTGTTCAGCACCGATTTATTCAAAGTATTAATGAAGTGTGCAAAATCTATTAAAGCAGGTTTATTCGGGGATAATTGAGCGTGAAAGAGTTAATTGCTAACATTAATGAGGACTGGAAGGACTCAGTCAGCATGTGCCTTGGATATCTCCGCTCAATCCTTATAAAATCATCATTCACATTTAATCACGAAATCGGTGTTGACAAGTCTCCCCAGACCACCATTGCGAGCGCGGGTGAATGCGGTGGATTTTAGTCTCGCAAATAATAATAATAATAATTAATAACCGGGATCCAACTGCACCAGCGATCGCTACACTGCCCGGGGCAGCCTTTATCCAAGACAACAGCAAAAATCCCCGGGTCTAGCCCCTGGAGGGACAGCGGGTTACGAGGCCACGGGCTGGAGTACAGCCTCAAGGCGGGCGCGGGTGGGAGCCGCGGGACGGCCGCAGGGGCCAAGCTCCTCCACCTTCTCCCTGCACAAGTTTTTCGGTATGTTTGGGGGTATTGGGTATGTGTTTTTGTAACCCCCTTCGGATGTAGAGAGGTCCCTAACACAGGATTCATCCTCGCTTTCTCCCTAAAGAAACGTCCGGTGGAGGCACAGAGAAGCGTCCCGTGCGGACGAGCAAATCGTCCTCCCTCTCTCTCTCCCGGCGACAGGGAGGATTTCTCCTCTCTGTACTCCTCGCTTCCCACGGTCACATCACGCACGGTTGCGGGTGGGGGTCAAACCTTTGCGGTGACAGCCCCGGGGACAGGCAGCGCACGGCGGCGCATCCTCGGGCCCGGCCGCCCTCAGCTGGGCTCCGCCGCGGAGCTGCCGCAGCCCTGGGGCCCCGAGCCCGACGCTGGCTCAGGAGTCTGTTTCTCAGCTGACCTCGGACTTACTGAACTGGATCGACTGTGCACCTGTCTGAGACTCGGCCCTCATCGTCCTGCCCGGCTTGCGATTTATCGAACAATTCCCGCGGCGCTACGATAATCTCAAAAATGCTAGACTTTAATAGGTTCCCTCCCAAAAGCCAACTATAACAACCATACCCTAATCCTCGGCTTTGCACTGACACTTTATAGTTTCGGCCTCAAGAGAAGCTTAGTCTCTCCCTGCGCTGAACTTGTTTCGATCCAGTCAGACAAATACAAACATCAGGTTCATTTCTGTTATGGCCTTGGGAGGAAACAGAGAAGGGATCCTAAAACACTGAGAATGGAGTTGTAAGAAGAGAAAAGGGAAAAAAAAAAAAAAAAAAAAAAAAAAAAAAAAAAAAAAAAAAAAAAGAAGGAACGTCCCATAAATAAAGAATGAAGAGAAAGAAAAGGAAAAAAAAGTCGATAATAGAAAGGAGAAAAGCTGGAAGTTCAAGTCCGTAAAGGACGTGCAGGCTTCTGTTTTGCAGCTCGTATGTCATTTTTAGCTCGGGTTAAAAACACAGCTCCTCCACGAGGGGGGAGAAACAACTTTGAAAGGGGAGGACAAATCTTTAAATAGCATCAAAATATCCGAGATCCTTGTGAATGCTTACCCCAGCCCTCCGCCCGCCCCAAGGAGAACGGTCCTCCTCACGTGAACCACAATTTCTACGCTTCTGCACCATCCAGGGGATGGTGGGAGCGGATGGGGGCAAAGAAATAAAGGAGGTAAAGGAAGTGTTTGGATCGATATTCCCAACCCCCGAGTCTTGGCAAAACAAAAAAACAAACAGAATGAGTTGTTCTTTTTATTTACCTATTCCCGATCTGTGCTCCACCGCTGGCAGCAGTTAAAAGATCCTGGGCTAAATTGGAGCTGGTAAAATAAAATAATGGGGAAAAAAATAGGGGGGGAAAAAAAAGTTGGGCTAGGTCAGTGTCTGCGCTGGCCCTGCGGGGCACAGCTCTCCCCACCCACCCCACTGCTCCTCCGACGGGTACAGGCAGATCCGAGCGGGGCCAGGTGTCCAGGTGCTCCGGCCGGTGGAGCTGGAGGTGCTCTCCCTGCTCCTGCTCCCGGCACCGGCTGCATGCGCTGGAGTGCGAACGCGCCCGGGAGCAGTCGCGCTCAGACTGAACCGATCCCTTCCCTCCTGCCTCCTCCTTATTTCAACCCCCCCCTTCCAGCTCCCCCCTCAACCTCCCACCGCACTCCGGGCATGCGCACGCGGAGAGAAAACTTCTGGCTGGGAAGAACCAACTTTTCAACCCGCTTCTCCCGGAGGCGCAGCAGCCCGGGGCTCGCAGCCCGCAAACCTCTCACCTCGCCCCCACCCCGCTCCCGCAACCTCCCCCGGAGCATCTCCCCAGGGCCAGCTACGCGCGGCTCCCCGCGGAGGAGCGTCTTCCTGGGGGGTGCAGGAGTGTTCCCCGTGCAGCTCCGCGGTGGAGGGGACGCTCCCCCGATCCCGCCGCTCTACACCGCTCCGTCCTGCACCGCTCCGCACCGCACGGCTCCATAACCCATCGCTCCGCCTCGCTGCGCCCCCTCCCCGCCGAGCCGAGCCGCGGGACAGGACTCACCGGGACCTGCCCTGGGGGCAGGACGGGGAGAAAGGCTGAGAGAAAAAAAAAAAGTGGGGAGAGGATGGAGGGAGGGATGTGCTCCCGCTGAATGGATTTTGGGGATCGCAAGTTGTTCTGTCTCTCTGAGGAGATCCTCCGAGAGGATTCCGGGAGCCGCTTACCTGTGAGGGGTCCACTCCTGGTTTAGAGTCGCTTCCTCCCCACGCCCCATCATCCCTCCTGGTCCCCACTTTCCGCCCCAGCGCCCCTGACCTCGGTGCTTTCCTCCTGTCCCTTCTCCCACGGACGGGGACGGTCTCTCCCCGCACCCTGGAGGGGTTCCACGGCGAGCGAAACCCCGCGGATTCCCCGCGGCTCGGGAGCCTCAGAACCTTGCTTAGGTCCGGGAGCGACTCCCCGGGCGGCACAGGCAAAGCAAAATAACCCTCGAAAGAAAAAGGTTAAACGTGCTTTATAATTAATCCTGAGGCCATAATCTCCTCGGTTATTTGTTTTTCTATTCATCCATCCATTCACACTCCTTTAGAGCTGTGAAGGGGGAAAAATTGCTTGGGTGTATTACACTGTCCCGAGGAGCCAGGGTAATATAATACGCGAGCGAAGACAGATCCGTCAGGATAACACGGTATCGTGCTCAGGGACATGCATATGTTTTTTTATTGTTCATGTCACTCCCGTTGTTACACTGATTTTTTACCATCTCCAAAGGAAAAACTAGCAAACAAAGAAAACCAAAATCGACAAACAGTAACTAGAAAACCCTACGTTCATGAACACGACGGTAGCGTGGTGAAGTAAGCTCTAGCACTGCCGTTTCATCCCCAAATCCTCTCTATTTCTGCGGAGAGTTTGGGGTCCAGAATTGCTCACGGTTCTAGGCAGGCGAAGAGATTTTCGTTCCCTCTTTTTGTAAACGAGTGGCATTTTTATGAGGCAGAGGCGAAGCAAAAACGTTTTCTCATCCAGGCTTCTTCAGTTTTCTCGCATTTCACGATGTTATTTTCTTTCCCTCTTTCTTTCTTATTATCTCCCCCCCTTAAAACAAAACAAAACAACAAACAAAAAAACCCAACCAACCCCCAAACCTCGCATTTTCATTCCGATCAAGAATGTGATCATGTGCTCAATGCTGTAAATTGACATCTTCGAATAAGTTTGCATTTTCAGATACAGTTTTAAGTGCCGTTGTCAAAACACGAATGTCGGATTCCCAGGTGTCTCCAGACCAAGACACAGACCGCAGATATGCTCTTCAAACTGGACATTTCTCTTTTCCTATAGGAAAAATCTTGGTATAGCCGGGGGTGAGTGCACTAATAAAACAAAAATCGCAATTCTCTTTAGAAAAGTAGCAGATTAGTTGAGACGGTAAACACAACAACAGCAATGATACCTGCACGTGCTGCCTTTAAGTAAACAAAATAAAAACCATACACTTCTAGTTACAAAGCCCATCATTCCAAAATAAATACTTAAACATCGAAATAAAGGGCAGTAAAAGATCTCATTGTCTACGGGATAAGGAGACAGAGAAAAAAGGTTCCCATGTGAAAATGCTTTATAATTAAAGCAGGTCGTTGAGATATTATTCTATTTCAGAGTATTCCTAAAAGCTGTAGCTGAAAGCTGCCTAGATAACATGTCGTCTGATATTTAAGTATTTGTTAAAAAACAAAAATATTTGGACTTGTCAACCCACTGGCGATAGAACTGAAGTTTCGGGTTAACTGTCTTGTTAAGTGCATTTGTTTCAAATATGTGGTGTTTAAGTTATGAAGGGTATGTTGTTCCAAAACCTTTATCCTCGGATGGATTTGTATGATGTCCCTTGCTAATTTGCATTATGTCAACTTGCAACGGTGGGCAACCTAATACCGGGAATGCAATACAAAACAACTATTAGCGCTGACACGCAGGGAATACACTGCGCTTTTCCACAGTGGAGATCTGCTGTCAATTAGGAATGTTACAACTTCAAGAGAGTCGTAAAAAGTGAAGGCATCTGCTCCCAAAGCTAGCCACGTTTTTAGGATTTAAATGTGACAGCGAAAACCAATTCGTTTCAAGGGAAAACTGTGGCATGACTGGGGACACCGGAGCCCCCATCCCTATTTCCCACCTGTATCCTCTTCCCAAAACCATCCCCGTCCCTATCTTGTCCTACGTATTTGCAAGTAGAAGGCCACCATGAGCTATGTCCCCCTTTTTCGGGGAACAGCATCCCGGACAGCACCAGGAGTCGACCACACGGGGACAGCCTGCCCGGTGCTCGCCCGCAGAGCCGGGGCCGCCGCCAGGCGCTACCGCCTCGCCCCGGTGCCGTCGGTGCCGGTGCTGGTGCCCGTACAGGGGCTAGTGACTTCGTGACCACTGCGGAGCAGACTCAGAGGGTCCGGGGAGAACATCTGAGAGCATTTCTCCGTCCCTCCCGTGGGGAACCCGCTGCGCTTGTCGCCTGCTCTCTAAGGAGTTCTGGGTTCAAGGGCTAACCCTGCGCAGCGCGGGTATTACTGGGGATCGCGCCTCCTCTGGTTTACGCTCCTGTAGATGCGGGGCATCCCTGGATGCACCTACACGCTTGTTGGGAGAGGGCTGCACAGCCTGACTGTTGTTCCTCTTCCATTCCGCAGCTGGGGTGCCCACCTTCACCTTCGGCACCCACTTAACCTTTGCAAGAATAACGATTCCCGGCCCTATCCCGTAGCCACGGGCAGGATAAAACTCCCTTTTGCTTCCATGGGACTTTCTCCCCGCCGGGGAACTGCTCTTGTCCCTTAAAAATACTTTTACGGAGCAGAAACAACCATGCCACTCGCGAAGCATCAGTCGCAGGAACCTCGCTGAGACTTCGGGAACAGCGTGTGCGGTGGGGCAGGGGGGAGCTTGGTCTGTTCGGCGAGTCCAGGGGCTGCATCGCCCCCGGAGTCCGGCGAACGCAACAGCGATGGGTGGGGGGATGGCTGGGCAAAGCTGCCTCCGCTCGGCAGCCCTGCAGCTCCCGACGCTGCCGGGGAAATTAAGCGGGAGCAGGACAGAGCAACCGGCAAAGCTCGGCAGCGGTTCCAAAGCCTCTTCGCTCCCGGTGGAGCAGCCCAGGCGGCAGACATGCAGCGGAGAGCAGGCACAAGTGCACTGCAGCGTCCCCCTCCTTGTCCTCACGCCTCCCCGGGCAAGGTGTTCCCCCCGAGACAGACCCCCAGTTAGCTATCAGTGGCACCTGGGGGATATACACATATATATATGTATATGTGGGGAGATATATATATATATCTATGTATCTTCTCTGCTTTTTTTCTCTTTGCCTGATTTTTCCTCTTCCTCTGACTTTGGTGACGACCATGGTGAAGGATTAGAGTGTGCGGGCTCTGCCCCCGGTCAAATGGCCCGGACTGAGATGAAAAGGTAGAGTCAGAGAGGGGCAGGAAGGGGCACGATCCCGCGGGACCGAGCGGGGAGCGTGTCCTAGGACTGCGGCTGGCGGTGGGCGCGGGGCCGGGCCCGGAGGCAGTGCGGGCGCTCCGGCACACCCTTTCCCAAACTGGTCCTCCCGTCTCTCACGACCCCTCTTCGCTCTTCAGGTCCCATGTAGCCTTATTATTTTAATAGATGCTAATGACAAGAAAGAGAAGAATAGCGGCAAACAACGCGGGTGGAAACTGCTCCCGCGGTGAGAGTAAACGCTCTTCAAATAGCAACTCCCACCTCCATCCCCCAAAAAGAAAATCGTAGCAGAGACGGATATAACGTTTTTCTGCCAACTTTTGAGTTCTCCTTTTTTTTTTTTTCCCCCAAACTTCTAGGGCTCCCTGAAAATGTAAAACAAACTTTGGAACATTTCCATTTTGTTAGCAAGGGGGAAATCGTTTTTGCTTGATTGCGATGCTGAGATGTGACCCAGCGTTTTAACATATTGTTGCTCTTGTCTAGAGAGCTACTGAGGCTGGGGAGCGGCTCGCGGGCCCGTAAGTCCCAGCTGACCCTCCAGTGTCCCTGTCCCCCCGCGCCCCGCGCAGCCGGCGGGGACAGCCCTGTGCTAGCAACTTTTGCGGAGTAGGAAAGAAAATCCAGAGCACGGAATAGACCGATAGGGGATTTGTCTTCTTCAAGAATCACAATGGATTTTGCAAGCAACTAATTAAGTGTAAGATCTCCCCCCATCCCCAGCCCCCCGCCCCATACACCCCTTGTTTGCAAAGTGGTGTGAAGTTGGTTGTGTAAATGATTCCACTTTAACTTCCAGCCCCTTTAGATCACTAATAATGCCGTGGTGGTGCTGCTCACACTGGTGCTGTGAGAGTCAGCATTTCCATTATAATTTCCTATTTTCAGGAGGTTTTACAGTGGTCATAAAAATTCAATCCAGGCTCTAACTTGGCATCCCAGGGCTCCTCCCAGGAGTCATTTCTTTTTGTTGTATTTGAAAGAGGAAACCATTTATCTGCTTTTACATTGCAAGAGAGCAACAAAAGGAAGCAAAAGCAGGGTTCACAGAACATTTTTATATTTCATATTTCTTGCTTTTCCTCAGCTTTACAGTTATCTGCCATAGATGTTAAAGGAGTACAGTACATAATAATTAATAACACATGAACAACCAGCAGGTTATAGAGAAACCAGAGTCCGCAATCAGAACTGGTCATGTAAAATACTCTTTATCATTCTGAAATTCTTTGCTTTTCTAAACTGATAATTTGTTAGTAATATATCTAAAATGTAATTTGATGCTAGGGGTCACTTTGATTTAAAATGCACCAATCATTTTTGAAATCTGAGACAGTTTCTGTATGGGTTCATTTTTAAGGAAAAATTCTTAAAAGTACAGATGTTTTCACTGCAGATTTGAGGGGTCTATCCTCCAGCCCCCTTTGAGCAAGTATATGTATAACAGTCAAATAATCTTAGGATTTAGGTGTCCCTAAGTATTCATTTATATGATGGATTGTAATGGCTATATGGTTCCCTTGAAACCATTATATTCTATCAGGTCAAAACCAGCTTCTTAAAAAAAGTTCATTTAATACAAGGGTGGCTGGAATGATTTGTGCACATTACATTCACTCACATCCAGTTCCCATATCTGCTGGAAATTGAGTAAGGATTTAATGATCCCACAGGAACAGAAGGCTTTGGTGACATGAATTCCAAAGAGGCCTGTGAGACAAAGACCTGTGTGAATTGGGACACTGAAGTAGAATGCCAGTGAAGCCTGGACATCACATCATTTTGCTGTGGATTATGCCTATGCCACGTGTTTTAAAGAGAAATCCTTTCTCTACTGCTATAAAATACACATTTCTGTAAACCTGGAAACTCAGTAGGGGTATCCTCCAACTCATCCAGCTCTGGTTTGGTCAGGAAAAAGGATCACCAAGATCAATATCCCGTAAAGGTGAAAGAGTTACTTCTAGGTGGTAACAAAAGGTACGTAAAGATTTAGTTACGTATATATGCAGAAGTATACATGTCCACTAGGAAAGGAAATAACCTTTGTATGTATATGTAAATATAGAGACAGATTAACACAGCCTTACAGTATGTTCAATAGAAGTAGGGGGACATGTATTCAAGGGATGTCAGTCACCTTTATATTTTGAAATTTTTTGAATAACATGTAATCTTATACAGCTTGTATTTACTATAGTTAACAGTTAAAGGAGGACTCCATAACTTTCAGTGAATAAAGGCAACATTTGCTTGCCATGGTCTGTCAATCACATGACTGGAATCAGGATTCCACAAGATTTGTCTTCCCTGGAGTGATTTCATCACAGTGACATTGGGCTAGTAACCTCCAGTGGATTCAGCACTTCCTGAAACCAGGGGAAACTCATTCTCTGACTTCACTTGTACCTGTGACTTAGTCCAGATGTGTTACTCTTCTAATTAAAGTGTTGCACCTGATTTAGGAGTGTTAGCTCCCAGATTCTTCAGATAGTGAAGGTAATACCAACCCCTGTTGAGATCTGATTCACATTTCAGAGAAACCTTCATTTTCTTTTGATTGATTATATGCTGGCACACACACAGAGCCAATGTTCCCTATTTTAGGCATCTCAGTTCATATCCTGAAGGCTAGGGGATGGGTATAATTATTTTCTATTTCTATATTTTTATCAGTCTTTATGTTCAGCAGTTAATAAAGTACATACCTGTAGTAGTTGACGGATCTTACACCTATGCAACAAGAATCTTATTACAATTAAAAAAAAACCCAAAACATTTTCTGTGCAAGAAGTGGTTGGAAAAGCTTTTCCTAAGACTTAATCATTTAATCAGCAATGTTTCATGGCAACAGTTCAGCGTCTCCTTTACGATTAGCAGAACTGAAGATAGCAATACAAACAGGACAGGACTCCAGGCTCTATATCATAATTATCTGGGATATTGTTCTGCCTTTGTCCACTGCATAGGTCCTGGGATATGTAGTGAAACAATGCTGTAAGCTCAGTCAGTTGCCAATACTTATGTCCCCTCACCCTAACAGACTGGATACTGGAGCCCAAAGGCGCATTCAATCCATCTGCAGTAGCATTAAGGGAGATTCAACCAGCATTTGTGCCGTAGAACTCTGACAATCTTCCCAGCACTGTGACCTTTCCATACCTTTGATACATAAGCTACCATGTGTGTTCAGCACAGCAAACAGGGAGAAGAGGTGCTGAAGGTTGGCTAGCTCCTGTGCAAACACACTCTGCAGAATGGGATAGGCTCCTGGGGCAGCTCTGTTGGGTCAGGCCTAAGGAGTCACAGCCTATAGCTCAGAAACATGGGTGGTATTTTAAATATCCCGGGCCAGGGCCTTGGAAAGCCATCCAAGAAGGGCAGAACCTGGCCCAGTAGCCAATAGGAGTCAATTTTAAAAACAGGTTTGGGTCATTCACTGTTTCAGCAAATACTTGGAACTGCCTCTATTTCAGCTTGTGTATAGTGATGGGAATCCACTGAGAAGGACATGGGTTGGAGTCACCTTCCCCACTACAAACAAATATGTTGTCCAAAGCTGCTGATCCCCGCTCCACTGCCCACTCCCTTGGCTGCAGCTCTGCAGCTCACCCGCCAACACTGCTGGCAGGCACAATGGCCAGCTCTCCACAGGGAACAAGGACGTTTTTAATTCAATTACTTCAGCCCTTAGTCCTCTAAACCACATCTGTGCCACCTCTCTTCTATATCAGGATGATTGCCAGAGGCCAGTGTGTCCCTAGCCACATGTACTCTGCTGGCATGACTGTGTGATGCTGAAGCAGCCATGGAGTTCCAGTATTCTTTCTCCCACAGAAAACTACATGACTTTTTATGACTGACTTCAGTGATATTAATATCTAACAACTGCAGTATTGTGTCACTGTAGATTCAATTTCTTGGCTTGTACTCTGTAGAAAGGTGTTATTTTAACACAAAGTGTTGTTTTTAATAGTACAGAACTGGTTTCTGGCTAAAATAGGTAGAAATACTGATTTGGTGAGAATTTTATTTTTTAGAACAAGCCTAAAATGGTTTATTCAGGATAATATAAAAGAAACCAGAATTTTAGTTGTATAATCACTCACAATAGCTTTGTTGTTTTTAGCAGCTTCTAAATATATAGTAGCACTATAGAAAATACTGGCACTTCTTTTTAGTGTTAACTTTCAAAAAGGGTATAAATTGCCTTTGAAACTACATAAAAATAAAGCTAAGAGAAAAAAAAAAAAGTCACAAAAGCAAAGGAAGTTAAAAGCAAGTCAGAAAGACAATTTTCTGTCATACACAGCCATGCTGAAGTGCTATAGATAAAGGTCATTTAATGGGGAGCTTTGTGCCACCAGGCAATCCTAAAGACCAAACAAGCTGCAATACCTTGGTCCAAGGGGAATATTAAGTACTGACAGAGTTTCAATTCTAGCCGAGAACTTCCTGCTATTTGTGATTTGAGGTCCGAACTTTAAGGTTATTTTGAGATAGGCTTTTGTATGTAAAACTGTAGGGATAATACACCGAAGAGACAGGACCATAAAAGTCTCTTCTTGGAAGTGCAATCCTGAAGAAAACTCGCCACCTGCTGGCCGAACCCCTCCTCGTGCTGCCCTTCTGCAACCAGCATTTCCTAAAGTTGTTATTTACCAGTTCACAGCCGCTGAAATCATCCACAGTTCATGCTCTCACCAGTTAAAGCCTTGATTTTGTGACTTTATGCCTTAAAGCAAAAATTAATTTTCATCTCTATGTGACACTTTTTTGAACTGATGTTTGAAAATAATGCTAATCAAATGTTTCAGCTTGAATAATAATCTCTTGAGGATGAAATGTTTTTGTATGAGTGAGTTTTTTTAAATGCTATTTTAAAATGTATATATCCTCTTTCTTTCCCTTATGAGTACATCAGGAATCTTTGTGGTTTCTTTTATGATATTTGTGTTGCCACAGAGTCTTTTATTTGCTGTTACTACTTTTATTTACTGTTACTAAATAGTAACTGGAGATTTTGACATCTCATTAGAAATAGTTCTCATTCCTGTAATGGGAAAGGGAACACCTCTCAGTGCTAAAGCTCCCCATCTTATGCCTTACCTTTTTTTTATGCTGACATTTTTGTAAGCAACACTAGACTATTTAGTAGAGACAATAGATTTTTTTTTTGTCAATTGTATAAGTCAAGTATATAATGTCTCCTTTTTTCCTTACTGTCTGCCCTACAATCAGATAAACTAGATAACAGTTCCCATTGATTCCAACCTACTTTGGGTAGGCCATTAGACAATAACCCAAAACACAATGTGAACATTCTTCAGAGCTAATATTGGGTTTACAATTTCTTAATGGAGGTTTTGAATGCACAAGTCATAGTAAAAACAAAAAATACTCCCAGCCAGCAGGTTCTGGATCCAGCAAGGCGGAAAGCAGTGAAGGCTGGGTTCATCCAGAATCAGTGACCAAGTGTCCCAGGAAAGGAGGCAGCACTCGGTGTGAGGCTGGCATGTAGCAAGGTATAGGAATTCATCTATCAATACAGCCAACAAAGTGGAGAAGGAAAGGAAAACATGGATAGCTCTCCAAAATGGAAGAGAGCAATAGAGAAACAGGTGAGACTTAAACCCCACTACTTCCAATTTACACTACATTTAAATTTCAATTCAACACTCTACATCACAAAAATGACAAAAATATTGAAGTTCAAAAAAACTGTAGGAAGTAGGAATAATGGAAGAGTTAAAAAAACATGTATATAACAAAATGTAAACATAATACTGAGAAGCCAAAATAGAAATATTGGCTACAAGAGCCAAAAGAATTAAAAGGGGTTCCTCTGAATTCATTTAGAAAACAATGGGAAAGTAGTCTAATAAAAAGGTGATCTCCAAAATAACAATTTCTGCTCAGTGTGTGGTAATAAGGATGATCAGAGAGCAGCAGCAGAATAAACAAATGCAATACAAGCAACTAAAGAGAGGATGTCACCAGTGTAATGGTGAATGTGAATGCTAAAACCGTGCTTTTCTACTGAAGAAAGGAGCAAAAGAGACAAAAGCAGCTATGAATGAAGAGGGGTGGATTTAGGTCAACCGCTTCTACCAAACTTATCTATAGCTTTGTTCAAAGCACTTGATCACTTCTCTGCACTGGCATATCCATCTGCAAAAGGGGGGTAAGAATGCTCACCTAACTGGCAGGGATTATGCAAAGAAAAATATTAGATATCATATTTCACAGAGGGGAAAATAGCTGCAGGCAGCCTGCATTTTCTTTAACTTGGCCTTGTCTCAGCTACTGTTATATTTTGTCCTGGTTTAGTCACAATGCAATTTTTAAGCCATTTGGGAAGCTATTGTTTGATACTGTCAGCTTGCCAAAATTACTTCCTAAATTGTGAATGTTTTCAAAAAACCTTGCTCACATAAAGCAGTGGTAAGCTTCTAAACTACTAGCATCTCTTTGGGGGCAGATTTACGGCAGGACCAGACTCATGGGTTTCTGACTTTAAGCATAAATAAATGAGGGAAAAGAACTGAAGAAAAGCAGAAATCTCATGTCAAGCTCAATATAGCAATCTGCCTTTTGAGGCGGTGGCAGTGGTGCCCAGAGAACAGGGATAGTTGACAGTGATAGCTGGCTATGGCTTTTATGTCCTTCCACATTTGAACAAACTCCAGCAGGGTCCTGAATTAAAGTGTTTCAGGGTTTGGATGAGAAGATAGAACACAGAAATCAGTTACTCTGGCACAAACTCAGTTGTTGTCTTTTGAACAGTTGCTCTGTAGCAATTGTATACATGCTTTAATTTTCTGCACAGGAAAAACTTGACTTTGATTTCTGACTTTCATGCTTTTACTTGCAGAATACCCGTCTATGTCATAGAGCACAAGGAGAGCACACTGAAGCAGAGCTACAAAACAGCAGAGGCAGCAGCTGCTGTTCGCTCATATCCTGGAGGTAATTTATCCATATCTTCATCCCATCTACATTCAAATGCCAGAGAAAGAAATCCAAGAATAAACAGTAATATAGGTGCTACAACATTTGTGGTTGACCAAGAATGCTTTAGATAAATTCTGTCAGAATAAGGTGAATAAGAATAACTTTACTCTTTCTAAGTCTGACAGAAAACCCTCTATTGAGGACATATGTCTTGGAGATAGGAGTGGAGCCTCAAAATTGAATCTTACCTCTTCACTAACAGCTCTTCTCTGGTCACACATCATGACTACTTCTGACTAGTTACTACCCTGTTATGATTACTACCCCTCCCAAAGAAGAAAGGCAGAGCTGGAACCAGATAATACCGCTTTTCACACCTGTGGATAGTTATCCAAGACAGGTAAATGCTTAAATTTCTTGATGCTCTTTAGAAGTTGTGGAGGCTCCCTTTTGAATAATGACTCAACATTATCCTTACAGAAGGAAAATAACTTAAAGGTACAACTGAGACCTATAGTTAAAGGAATGAACTGAGGCTAGAAACTGAACTTGAGTGGTTTTCCTGAGTCAAGGCAGTTTAGCCCTCTGCTCTCTGGACAGCTTTGTATCTTTGTTATGATTTAGTCCCAGTCAGCGACTCAGACCCCCACAGCAGCTTGCTCACTCCTTGCCAGTAGAATGAGGAAGAGAATTGGAAGGGTAAAAGTGAAAAAACTCATAGAATGAGATAAACACAGGTAATAGGTGTAATAGGTAAAGTAAAAGCCTCAAAAATAACAAGTGCACAAGAAAAGTAAAACAAGGAATTAATTCCCCAATTCAATGGGCAGGCAGGTGGTCAGCTATCCCCAAGAAAGTTGGGCTCCATCACACGTAATAGTGATTAGGAAGATAAAACACCATCACACTGAACACCATCACATCCCCTTCTTCTTCCCCTTTATATATACTGCCCTTCTTCACTTTATATACAGAGCATGATGCCTTATGGTATGGGACATCCCTTGCGTCTCCTGGGGTCAACTGTCACAGCTGTGTCCACTCCCAACTCCTTTTGCACCCACAGCCTCCTTGCTAGTAGGATGGGGTAAGGAGCAAAAAATGCCTTGGCTCTGTGCAAGTACTGCTCTGCAATAACAAAAACATCTCTGCATTATCAACAGTGCTTCCAGCACAAATCCAAAACACAGACCCATGCTAGCTTCTATGAGGAAAATTAACCCTACCCCAGTCAAAACCAGATCAGTTGTCTTCTGGTGGATTTCTTATGCATAGTTGTAAAGTTGTTGAGAATTACTGTGGGGTTTTATTCATATTTTTATCCCAATTAGAAAGCCACTTCAGATTCTAACATCCCACATCTTACGTCTCATGGGCAGTTTATTATACCTGTATGTTCTGTGCTAATTTAAACTGTTTATCTTCACTGATATTCCTCTTTCTTGGCTTTTGTATTCCAAGGTAAACAAACGCTGTTCAGAAAGATGGGTGCTCCATGTCCAACTTCCTTTTGGTGAACTTTCACTGGATCTCCCTCATTTTAAATTTGTGGTCTTAGTGGTGGCTTCTGCAGCAATATAAGTGCCAAAGGTATTGGTATCCAAGATATATGGGCATGCATATATGATCACATTTACCCATACAAATAGGTTTGGTTAACATATATCATCTGAAATATAGTCCCCTTTGAAGTAAGACTGTGCTATTCACAAACCAGACAGTTGTACAATTTAGCTACTTTTTCCAATTCAGTTGACCTCAACAATGGTGGTTACAAATCTGCTTTCTGAACAGATACATCTTGCAAGTGCACACCTCAGTACTTGCAGCCTTGCTGTGCACAGGCCAGCTGAGTGTCTTTCCTCTCAACAGAGATCTTCTTGAAGCTCTCTCATCTCTCTCTTGGCTCAAGGGAGAGGGTTTACCAAGGAAAGAGAGTATGGAAAAGGTTATAATTTTCAAATATGAGATCCTTATTGTGGTTGACTGTACCTAAGCTCCATTTCTTCCATTGAAATCCAGACAGTCCTGTCCATGCATTGGGACTGGTCACGTTTCCATCTGGGGGCCATTAGCCTCTTCCAGTAATGTTTGCCATGAGCACTGTAAGGCTAATTCAAACCAAGAGGACAACTGCACCTGCTTCCTCCCATCCAACAGGGCAGCTGAGCATCCAGATGTTTGTAGCTGTGGTTGAGTTTAGATGTTTTCCATCTACTTCTCACAGGAACTAACAGTATTGCATTGCAGTGACCATACAATCCTGACTTCCTGTCTTACAGGACTATAGTATCCTTTTCACCTTTTTTGTCATTGTCAAAGATCTTCCCATTATATAATTCTTTTTTTAAATAAAGACTGCATCTGTACTTTTTTTGTTTTTTACTTAGCACTTTTAAAGCCAGTGTTTAAGTCAACTGTTTATAGATTTAGTGGAACTACTGTATTGCTAAAGGAGATGCTTGGGAATAATTGACTGAGCTTAATTTTTCAGATCAGATGAAACTCTTATATCTCACAGTTCATGACAGTTTACATGTGGATTCTGAATGGAAGCTCTTCCTAATCTGGCTTTATTTTAAATTATTTGATGGATGGCATATTAAGTTTTTCATCTGGCAATGAATTGCACACAAGCTGTTTGCAGTGGAGACTGCTTTGTGTTTTCACATGTTCATTAACTTTCTGATCATAAATTATTGTTCTACTTTGACTCAATACATTGTATTAGAGCTCTCAGCATGGGCATGTAAGCTGTAGACATTTTTATAGGACCCCTACTTTCCCCAGATTTCCATGAAAACAGAATTTCAGTCTCTAAAACATTCTTACAGAATATAATATAAAAAAATGAATAAGAATCTTTAGCTAAATGCTTCTTCTCAGATATTATTTTTACGCTATTTGCACAGCCTGATTTTGACTGTCAGGCTGAATGTTCACTACAAAGCAATCTTCTGCGGTGGAGTTTTCCTTCACTCTCTACAACTTTATAAGGGTAGTCATCACTGTATTACATTGGACTTAAATTTCATGTGTAATGGAGTCTGTAGATACACAGTGAGCATTTCCCACTCTGATGTATGTATAGGATTTAGTATGGTCTAAAAAAATAAATGATACAGGGAAATTAGCTAAAAGATTTTTTTTTTCCCAGTTTATATTTACTTGGTTGTTTTCTTTCTTGAGTTGAGTACCAAGAGAGTCATCCCTTGTAATCACCAGTAATTATAACTAAAATAATTCTGTTTTCTGAGGAGAAAGTGTGAAAAGCAACAGGGAAGAGCACTGTCTTATCCAGTTTTAGAAATCTGCAGTGTAGGAGTTTGCCTCAGGAGTAAGCTGCCTTGGAATCAGTGGGAAGAAGCAGGCAATCACAGAGTGCTATTCATCTAACCAGTTTTAAATCCCATTCCTTTAGCATCTGCTGCACACGAATACACTCCTGCTGTATTTGGCACAGAGTCACTTTCTCACACTGCTTGTGGCCTTTGGGCCTCAGGATACAAGATGGTAAAAAGCATAGCCCTATCCTTTCCTCATTTGATCTATAACTCCTCGGTCGATGCTTCCAGCAAGCTTTGCCAAGTAATACCAGTGGGTAGGGTGTAGCCTTTGCAATGCACAGTCCTGTCTGGTAAGACTTGGCCTGAACTCACCAAATCTGTTGATTCATGTTTAGTTTAGTGAGGGTGACGTTATGACTCGATGACTTCTGTTAACCATATTTTTCCAAATAACATATGAACATGCTTGAGCCTCTTAAGTTTTATTAAAGATTAATGATTTGAAGGGGTTTTCTTTTTGGAAAGGATCACCACCCAACAGAACTAATCAGTGTAAAGGCAGAATGTGTAGAATTCATTCTCGAAAGGGCTATGTGTTGGGGATGGCAGGATGAATGGCTCCAGTCAACCTTCTTTGCCAGGCCTCATGACCAAAAAGAAAAATTGTCCAAGTTCAATTTCCTTCCTATACCATCTGTTCATTGATTATGCAGTTGTCTTTTAAGCAGGTAGAGACTTCCTGGAGGGATGGAGTTAGAGGCTTTCTTGATAAGAGATATTAATTCCTATCTTCTATTCCCTCCTGGAATAGGTGTTTCTCATGTTACAAAAGCAGTGGGAACATGAGTTTTGCCGCCACCACCACATCACAGGAAAGGAAAAAAGGTGTCAGAGTGAGGGGGAATCTCATGACAAGTGAGAACAGCCTGAATGTATAGATTGTAGCCATGACTGAGGTTTGGAGCTGAGCCTTGGGCTACACTGCTTTCACTAGCCCAGCATTCAATGTATACATCTCCAAGCATATGAGTCACCATATACCATCACCACACCATTCTTTTAGGTTCTGTGTTTAGTCCCATTTAAGGTCAAAATATAACATTTCTTACAAATGTTAGAAAAGGAGGACCAAAAGGAGGGATTTTCACAGTTCTCAGAGAATGGTTCCAATATCTAGTTTCATAATCAAGCACTATTTGTGGATGCACAGAGGTACCTTTGGGTGTTGGCATGTGTGTACGTGCATATATGTATATGTGTGTGTGCACAGAAGAGTAACACACATTGTCTTCTTTCACTGTCAGTCTAATATTTCGGGTATTTTCACACAGGGTGGGAGCAGAAAGTTCAAACATTTTCAGGCTGGGGTGGATCTGAAGCAGTGTCTCAGGTACAAGTAGTATAATGAAAGATGTTTGCCTAGTTCCCATCTATTTTTGAAGAAAAGTGACTGTGCATCAAGCATAGGTATGCTCAGATTATCTACATTTCATGATCTAGGTATTATGTCTATAGGCTGGACTCAATACTCAGTAGTCCTATTTAAGATACTGTGTATGTCTTGGTTACCTACAGAAGCACTCTGAAGTCAAAACATTGTTTTACCTGCTTTTTGGAATTAGGAAAGCTGGAATCATTTTATGAAACCCAGAATCTTTAGATGAGGCTTAGGCAGACACAGTTATCTGACTCTCAGTCTTCACTTGTTTCAGGAACAAGGAGGAAAAGCTTTTCCCTCCTCAATTCTAAGACTGTTTAGACTTCTGTTAGTTTTATTATTTGTTCCCTTCCTTTGCTATTTGCGCTTACACACTTGCTATCTCACAACAGATATTTTGTTTCTCAGCATTTCCCTTCAGTGGACTATCTTTGACAGAGGCAATGAAGACGTGTGGACATATTGAGGAGGTTTGTGGTGGGAGCAGAGTCAAAGACGATTAACAGGGGAGTTTGTGCAGAGATTTCAAAGCCAGGTTTTGACAGTAAAAGGGTTTACAAGGTGAATTCTCTCCATCAAGCAGGGGAGTTGCTCCCCACACAACTGTGCATGTGCTAGAGAGAAAGTGGGGGAGGTTTGTGTGTATTAGCATACCCTCCAGGGCTGAGGGGTGTAGGGGACAAATTGTGATCCTTTTCTCCTGTAGCCTGGTTGGACAAGACTTGGAACAGAAGGTGGCCCATACACATTGTATCATGGCTGAGGAGTGTATAAACACAGCATAGCCAAACCCCACAATCTAAGAAGATAGGTTCAGTGAAAAGCTCTTCACCTGCCAGCACTGAAGTTTATAGGCTTCTTTTTCTTGGGTCAGTGGCTTTATTAAGACCTCAAATATTGCAGGGTAAGTATTTTTTAACTTACTTCCAGCTGCTGGGGATATGCTTATTTGTAACATACTGATTTTCCAGTAAGAGGGGAAGTTCAAAGAGAAACTTTAAGGAAAAAAGTGGTGAATAATCCAGAAAAACAGTTAGATGTCTAACTGACAATTTAGACACTTAAATCCAGCTGTAACTACAAGATGCTTGCATACATACAGTACCGGTAAAATGTGTCTTCTGCACACATACACAGCTCCCAGCCATTCTTTAATAAATATTTTTGGAGGAGGGTCTAGAGATTTTTCGAGTTAATACGCAGGATACAACCCAAACCAGAACTTTTTATCAAGCGAGCTAGAGAGAGAGCCTCAGCCCACATTCACCTACAGAGCAAAGGTGCCTCCTCCCTGGAGTGAGATACTGTGATTCAGATTCCTGCTATAAATCAGGAAGAGAAGAATACACGGGGCTCTCACTGACCAAATAATTGGTCTAATCTCTGCCCTAAAGATCAGAAGACCATCAGGCTATTCCTTGTGAGAAAGACACAACTTCAGGAGAAAGTTGTAAAGCCAGAGGATGACTTAAACTACAAATGGAGTAGGGCAGCAACCGAAAACTGAAAACTGATAAAAACCCAGTGTTCGCTCTACCTACTTTTTCTATGGCAAAGCCCAGCCACTGGGCTTTTATTTTCCCTCTGTTTTGTGTGCAATTACCTTTATCTCCTTCCTCAGAAAAGCAGCCTACTCTTGTCTTTGAAATGATACCTCTCATTTGAAACAAGTGTCTGATAAGTCTCAAATTGATGTTGTGATAGGAAGGGAGGCTGTAATTTCCTGAAAGGATGGAAGGAGAAATCAACACCTTCTCAGATTTTTTTTCACTAGTCCAGGCAATTATAAACCAAAGATAGTGTTTTCTAGTCACTTCCTCGTGTATAGCATCACTGGGTATTTTTTCTGGGGCTAAAGATTCCACAGAAAAGCAAATTACTTATGGTTAAGGTCGTACAATGCACGTTATCCAACATTAATTAGAAGAAATATTGCTTAGGATATGTAAAAACCTAAGTAATAGCAAAATTCATCAGTACTTAGACACATAACTCATGGAAGATCAATGAATTTGCTTTTATGATATATCCTTTATTATCTTAGCTCAGCAGCTGAAGAAAACACTTAGAAGTTGTAACGCCCAAGGAATCTAAAGCATCAAACTTCTATGTGCAAGGCACTAAATGAATCCATAAGTATACGGATTCTACATGATTTTGGGACTGAAGGAAGTGCAGATCATATTCAGTCTCCTTTAAAAGCCAGACTGATTTTTGAAAAATTTCTTCCAGGTACCTGCCTGTTTTCTCAGCTCTTTATTAAGCAGTATTTTATATTCTTGTTTTGAAGGACATGTCTAATGCATGAATTCTTCTCAGAGAGAGATGAAGTTGAATTAAATCTCTTTAGACCAGGTGGAAAAATTGGACAAAAGCTTAACTAAGTACTTCACATACAAACAGCATTCTCAGTGCTGGACCATGGTATTGGTGCTGACCGTTTGCCCAGTTTCTTCTCCAGAGATGGAGATATTCCTGGTGCTGGGTTTCTCCTATTCTGCTAGCACAAATAAAGTTCTCTGCTTTCTTGTTTATCTCACTGTAGGCTCCTCAGCTTCCCTGAAACAGGAGTTTTGCTCAAAATGTTCAAACAAGAAGCCACATTCTCTGTTGATTCCTTCTGTGGCATTCTCGGTTTTAACCTTTCTGCCTTTTAGTTTCCCTGCTGTAAAAGAAAGGTAATAAAGTTTAGGGTTTTTTCCTCCCTAAGACTATTTTGAGGTCTATAGTAATTCACAGAACAATTCTAGTTCCCCCAAGCTACAAATATTTTGGCTGAAAGGGATGTGTGATTTTCAGAGGTGCTTGCCCAACAATTTCTGCATCTTGGACTCCTGTAAGGTGTGTCATGTTAAGCACCAAAATATGGACACACATTGACATGAAAAACTTGTAAAAATTGCTGCTTTTGCCATTCCTGATGGATGTTTGAAAAGAAGATATATCCAAATCACCAAAAAGTAGCACTCTTCTTCTATATAACAGAAAAATATATATTTCCATAACAATAGTGATCTTCCATTCTTCTGATATGGAACACTTATGTTTAAATTGACAAATCCTCTGCAAAATAAAATTGGTCCCCGCATACACTAAGCATTACGTGCTTCCCCTCACAATGCATAAATTACATGTGCTGCCAGTAATGCTCCAGCAAAGCTTTCATTGGTAAGATATTGTTTTAACTGAATACACCCTGTGAGGGAGAAACCTCCATCAATAAGCAACAAGTAAGAATCACCCATACAGAAAATGGTTAAAAGAGGCAGAATTATTGTAAGACAGAATCAGAAAACACACATAATCCCAGCTTGATGCAATTACTCTAACATGAATTTAAAATAAAATTAAAGTTAACAGTTTAAACTGATGTTTGAGGGGTTTTAAAAAGATTTAGTTTCCCTTGGAACCACTATGTTATTTGAGCCACTTGTAATCTCAGAGCGCAGTGCTCATAACTTCTCTCAAGCACTGTTACTACTAGATTATGCCCACAGGTTAAGTTACAAACGTCTAAAAACCTTAAAATTATTAAACCTAGATTAAAGTGTTCAGAGAATATGGTGTTATTTTAGTCTCCTACCATATCCTACATTTACTATAAAACTGTTATATTGGCATTCTAATGAAATGTCATAAAGCAAGTATGTAAGGAGGTGTTTTGGGTTTGTTGCAGTTCGGTGGAAGCCAGGTTAACATGGCAACCAAAATGTGTAACAGAAACACTTAAATGTTTTTCATAAACTGCAAACCTTGTAAGAGCCTAAGAGAATGTTGACTACTGGGCAGTGCATGACTGAAGATTACTGCCATACATTCTTGATGTTTCACCTTAAATCCCTTCTACACAACTAAAAACTTAATTATCTGAAGAGAATAACCTACTTTCTTTCAGTCACACTCTTACCCACCAGAGCCCTTTGACCTCAGCAGACAAATTCAAAGAAGAAGAAATTATTTTTTCCTTGAACATTTGGAGCAAAGTTATCATACTCTGTCTGATATTTAGAAAGTTTACAGACAGAAGGGACCTACAGGATCCTCTGGGGTGTCTTTTTCTTGAGATTGCCCACACCTTGAAGAACACCTTATTCTGATGCTTTCACAAGGGATATGCAACATTGGCAAAGTCCATAATATCTGTAATGCCTCACCTGCTCCTGTTATTTTCTTTCTCTGTAATGCACGTTCTTTATTCTGGTACACAGATTTTTCAAAGTTCTTTATTTAACTTAATAATAATAATAATAAAAAGTCTCATTATTAGACCTCAGTTATTGTTAAAAAAAATAAAAGGGTTCAATGGTGTTTGGACTATAGCTTAAAATTTTACCTTCTGTCATGCTCACGAGGAAGATAAAGACAGTTCACCTTGACTAGCAGGTTGTCTCAATGTTCTCATCTGAGACACATGAATTAGTTCTCTATTCTTGCTATCAAGGAGTAAATAAGTCTTCTCAGGTTCAGTTCTGAGAGAAAGAAAATTACTCAATAAAGTTCCTTTCACCTAATGAACTCCAGATGAGTCCTTTAAAAATGCTCAGTTCAGTCACTCGTGATAAGGTTGTTTTATTTCTCAGTATCAAATCCTCCACTGAGAGTATGGGTAGCTCAATTCTATATTGACATATTGACTATATTCACATACGCTACAACAATATAGAGAGGAAAGTATATAGAGGTGTGAAGGAAGAGTAGGGGAGAAAGACAGCTCTGTGAAAGAGAAATGCACATCCCTTGCACTGTAAGGGGATGTGTCTTACACAACTCAAACCCTCAGCTGATTGGAGAGGAAAATGCAAGAAGCTACTGTACTGCCAGAGTTAGTGTGATCATTTACAGACTAAACAAAAGTATGTAGAATAATAGCAAAAAAAGAGACATACAATTGACCAGGGAATCAGACAATACACTTTACTTTGGTCAGCAAGATTTGGGCAGTGGGGGGGGGGGGGAAAAGTGCTATAAATATTTCATTAAGGGAGCTGACACCTCAGTGATCAATAACAAAAAATCTTGAGGAATAGAAGGAGGCCTATTATAGAATCATAGAATATGCTGATTTGGAAGGGACCCATCAGGATCATCAGGCCCAACTCCCAGCCCTGCAGAGAACACCCCAAGAATCACACCATGTGCCTGACAGCATTGTCCAACACTTCATGTACTCTGCCAGGTTTCGTGCAGTGACCACTTCCCTGGGGAGTCTGTTCCAGTGCTCAACCACCCTCTGGGTGAAAAAATTTTTCCTGATTTTCAACTCCTGACTCAGTGTCATGCTGTTTCTTTGAGTCCAGTCACTGGTGACCAGAGTGAAGAAATCGGTACCTGCCCCTCCTCTTCCCCCCCACGAGGAAGTTGTAGCTGCAACACGGTCTTCCCTCAGTCTCCTCTACTCCAGACTGAACAGAACAAACGACTTCATCTGCTCCTCATACAGCTTCCCCTCACGGCCCTTCACCATCCTCATGGATGCTTTCTAATAGCTTAATTTCTTTCTTATATTGTGGTGTCCAAAGCTGCCACAATATCAAAGGTGAGCAGAGCAGAGTAGGACAATCCCCTCCCTCAACCGGCTGGTGATGCTTTGCCTGGTGCCCCCCAGGACATGCCATTAACCAGGACCCAGGGGTTTCTTACCTCAGCACTACTCTCCAGCCTCTAATTCCAAAATGTCCAAACAGTAATGGTAGTAATAATAATAACAATAATAATAACTTAAGACAATAGTTAATTAAAATGACTGAAAAATGCAACTTAGAACTGACCTCAGTTTTCTCTGAAGTAATTATGAATTTAATAAAATAGTCTCTGCTGAAAAAGCATGTAACAAAACATCACAAAATATTTAAAATTTTTTCTTGGTGTCTATTCACCCCGTCCAAAATATATCAAAATCCCTACTAACTGTTTTATTTTGAGACAATATTTAGAATTTGAGAAATTTAAATTTTAATCTAGGGTACAGACCTTTCAAAGCTAAAAGAAAGGTATTTTTCATTTGAATAGTATGGTGAACTAACTGTTATCCACCGTGTCTTGACAGCTTTCACTTTTGACAAAATGAAAACACAAAACTTGAAGGCCAAAACACTTGAAAAGGAATTGTTGACCCAATCTCAGTTCCAATTACAGATGTCGGCAGCACAAATGAAGAGGGAATATAGGCAAATGACTTCAAACTGCCTATTAATCACTACTCAACTTGAGTGACTTCTTATTGAAGGTCCTGCACAGGACTTACTCCTGTATTGCCTGTCTGCTTGATGATAGCTTAACTTTGCCTCTGCTCAGAAATCTTCAGTGGTCCATAGCAAGAAAGGTGCAATTGTTGTGTAAATGAAAAGATGAGACTGAAGCCAAGTATCATGCTCCGGTCAGAGCTTTTAAAATCTGAATGAATTAAATTCCAATTATTTGCAGCACAAAGCAGAAAACAAAAGTGTTAAGCCAGCATCTGCAAGCCAATCACATCACCAAAATAGAAGTAGCCGTAGGAAATACTGCTGGAGGAAACACATTATAAAGGCGAGGCAGGGGCTGCTTCTTGTTAAATCTACTGTACTTGTTTCCAATAAAGTGGTGGTGAGGACGATTAAGAGTCCCATCTGTGCCTCATGTTGTCTCATGGAAATGGAGCGTGGAGTGTGCTGTTAAAGCTTGTAAGTCTTTAACAGAGAACTCAAGTTTGCTGGCACTGGTTTGTCTGGTACACCACTTGGATCATTAATGGTTGAAGTACATTGCATTTGAATGTCCTGTTTGGGTAGCTCAGAGGCATCACTCTTTCTGTTGGTACAGCTGTCAGAACTTGTAAGCCTCCTTATTGCCAAAATATCTCCATTTCACAAACCATGAACCTCTCTGATACAGCTGATAGAACTCACCATGAGATAACTGATGATGCTTGAAAGGTCTTTTAACACAAGACCTCACCATTCCCAAGAGTAAAACAGCTAACAGTCAAAGTAATTCCAACATTTTTCTAGCTCAAACTACAGACAGCATAGGTGACATAGTGGGAAAAGTAGTGGTTCATGACATGTTGAACATTACAGTTGAGAGTACTTACAAAATCTTCTCATAGAGGCAGGTGAGAAAAGGACCTTGAATAATGCAAATAAAAGTGTAACTGTCAGAGTTTGGATTTAAAATTTCATTAAATGTTGATTAAAATGAAATCAGTGGCTGAATCTTCTATAAACCTCACCAAGAAATGCTGATGAGTTTGATATAGATCAGGAAAGGAAATTATTCTATCAGACAGGAAAAAACTAAACATATGAGAACTTTTGCTGCATTCTCCAGTATGTAGACAAACTCTTCAATTTTAAGTAATTAAGATAATTTTCCTCCAGTTTCTCATAGACTAAAATTTCCTATGTGAATCAGGTGGAACATGAATTAGCCTATAACCTTCAGGGTCGTCATGAGAGAACTATTTACTTCAGATAAATAGTTGTGTTCCTAAGGATAAGAAATTCCTTAACATGAAAAAACCTTAAAAGAAATTTTCTGGAAAATGGCTAGTTTTATGGACACAAATTTTCATTTTAATAAATCAATATTTTCCATCAGAACAAAACTGGCAAGGTGGAAAATTTTCCATCCGGTCTCATATTTCGATCTCTCATGTTAATCCAGATTAAGAGATATTTTCGTGAAGGTGAGGTCTTGAAATCAAACTGCAAGAGATTTCAGAAATGTGTAATGAGTTTTGGTCATGCAGAGAAAGTGTGAAACACGTTGGTAGCATCTATTATTCTTAATGAGATTAATATTAGCTGTTGTCTTTAGAAAAGTTTAATTGGATCAAAGGGTGCTGACAAAGGTTCTTAATTCCACAGTCTGATTAAATTCCCCAGAAAACTCTGTCTTCTCCTCAGAATAACTCTATTGTTCTTGGACTTGAAGATTGAGGCTCTATCTCAGCCTTAACCCCAGTGTGCAAACAACTTTTGATACAAAATATTGCTTCAGTCATATTTTGAAGTAACAGAAAGGTACTTCAACAAAGCATGATTATAGAATCATACACCTCAAAGACACTTCAGGTAGCCACCTGAAGCATACCTCTGCCCAAAGAAGAGTCGCCTATATCTATGATATTCTCTAAGATCTGCAGCAATGGAAACTTCACAACCTCACAAACACCAAGACAGGTAATTTTTTGCTTCTATTGACATATCCTATTCTTTTCTGACCTGTATTTTATTGGAAGGACCAATAGAGATCATGTTCCAAGTTTGGAACTTTGGAGGTAAGATTTTATTTGCTGGTTCAACCATCCCCTTTGGGTAACTCTCTCTCTGCAGTATTTTATTTCCTCAGCAATATAATGAAGCAGTGCCTCCCTCTTCCACCAGGAAGAGTAAGAAGGAGAAATATCTTCAAGGAGATAGACACATTGCCAACAAATTTCCAGTAAAGTTGCAAGACTGCCCTCTCTCGTAAACTCAATCTTCCCATTGCTCATCAGTTCAGGACAGTGTCAGGAGTATCAACCTTTGAGATTCTCTGTTATTTGGGAACCTGGTTCTTTAGTCATAAAGAAGGCTGTTTTAGGCCAATGACTTCAGGATTTCCAGGCTATTTCCCTACTAGTAAACTAAACTCATGAGAGCTTGAACATGAGCATTTTTCCATGACCATACACATAACTTAACTGCTGGCATGATCCCTGCCCTGGTTCTGGCCCACACTCAAGAGCACTCTTTCTCCCAGTGCCCAGGCATATTGTGAGGGATCTCATCAACCAGAAGGTGCTCTCAACAGCATGAGTAAGACCAGTCACTTTGGGAATTCAGTCTTAGAGGTATGAACTTTACCAGGACACTGAAATGCTGGAGAACAGGCACTGTGGCATTTTATTTACTAGTAGAGATGTAGTCACAGGTCTGAAGGCCAGGAGTAATCCAACTTGACTCTAACACAGTGACGAGGGATATGCCTGGGTTGCTGTAGCATATTGCTCTATTTTGACAGTTCTTTAGGCACTGCACTATCCTATGTAGTCAGTCAGGACAGACAGGTACCTCAGAGAGAGATGCTAAACACATAGTGTGAGCCTTAGCTGGGTGAGCAGCTGTTAACATCAGGTTTAACTTAGGTTACCAAATCGCATTTAATGTAGGTAGCAACTGTAGTTAGAAAACAGGAAGATCAGAGCATAGCAATGTACTTCAGCATGAGTGTTTCTTGCCCCGGTCTGGTCCCAGACTGGGCATGTTAGTTTTGAATTCTTCCATGATCAGAGGTATTTCACAATAGATAAACCTAAAATAATTCAATGCAGAGGGCCTTCCACATAGAAGTCTTGCCAGCATCCTTATTACACCTGAGTGATACCAACTCAAATTCCTCCCTTCATATCAACTTTAAAAACACTGCTTCATGGGGAAAGAAAGCCAGTCTCTCAGATAACCAACTCCCAAACCACTCAGGTCTTTATAGGTTAAAACCAACACCTTGAACTCAGCCCAGAAATTTATTGGCAGTCATTGCAGATTTTGGAGACTGGGTTTTTTTATGTCCTCTCTGCATGATGCTCCACTTAATAAACAGGTGGTTGAGTTGCGCACACTAGATTCAGTTGCCAAATGGCCTCAAGATGTAGCCTCACACGGAGTGCATTAGAGTAATCTAACCTTGTGGTAAGAAAAGTATGGATAACTTGAGCAGGGACCACATGTGACAGGAAAGGTTCTGCTCTTCTTGCCAAACACAGCAGGAAGGAAAAAAAAACCTTTTGGTTGGCTGTGTCTGCTACCACAGAATCAACAAGCTGCCCAAAATCTTCTGTGTGCTCCAGGACCCAAATGCTGAAAGGGAAGCTGGACCTAAGTTCTGAAATAAGTCACTTGGATTCTTCAGTTCTCTGGAGCAGGAGGCTGGAAATTATGTGACACACTCACTTAAATTGAATAATGGAAGTTTTCATGACTAAATGTAAAATGAACGATGTAGCCTGTAATATAGTCCTTGTGTTATTTATTCTGATACTAAATGTAATTTTATGCTGTTCCTACAATTTCCATGTGGAATGTGCTTACTATTTTGAATTCATAAGAGCACAAATTCATCACTGAAGTGGGAATAAGGTTTGGGAGAATGCGTGTGGGCTGCTAAGGATCAGCAGGATGGTGGTGTGAAGTGTGGCATTACAGCATTAACAGATCTTTCTTGCTAAATCAGCTAGCAGTGAAGTAGTTAAAAAATGTAGACATCTTAACTGTCACTTGTGTTATCCAGCAAATTCTAAGTGAGGGAACTATCCTGGAAATCAACATTGCATCAGTACATTTCTTTTACATTTTCCCCACTACTTGAAAGCTGAAATCAATACCTTAACATAATAACAAAGACCTAGACTGGTGGGAAAAATTCAAATTCTCCAGCAAACGACCTCAGCTAAAGAAGCATGAGATGATTAAACCCTAGACTACCATAAAACTGTGAATCAGTTGATTGACAGTATTAAAGAAGGGTAAAAACCTGAAATAAATTGAGTTCTCACTTTACCTTGCCCAACTCTTTGAGAGTTTTTTGTAAATTCTACTTCATCTCATTCTCAGGTATGTGTAAGCTTCTAATAGTAGCTTTTACTGGATTCTGGTCATCTTAATTAAACAAGGATGTAAAAAAAGTAGATTTGAACCAAACACAAATTTAAGGTATGTCAAACTGTGTTATTGTTTCAAACTTTTTAGCTTGTGTCATTTTTTTTCAGTTGCGTCTGTTGTTTCCAGGGATACAAACAGTTGTTCAAATGCTTATTAAAAAGACAAGTTTGCTTATTCCAAATCAGAGGGAATATTTGCTAAAGTATCTATGCAATGTAGAAACATACATTTTGTCTGCTTATGTGGTTTAAGTATCCTGATGTCTGTACCCTGTTGTCTTTATTTCTGTGTTTTTTATAGTGTATATTGTAGAAAACAGACATGCAAAATATAGCCCTTCCCCTGTTTTAATCAAAGTACACTGAAAAGGAAGTCTACGGTAAAAAAAATAATCACATAAAGTCCCAATAAGTTACTGATACTGCCCAATAACTGATTTTAACCACAAAGAAAATGAAGAGTGGCTAATGAAGAGGTCTCTGTTCATGACTACTTATCCAAGGGATCTGTTATAGGTGTTACTATAGGTCCACTCCTCCCGAGAAAGCTCCTCCTTTGAGAGAAGGCTATTTTAGGACTGCTGAAGGACTATTCAAATTCTGGACCTGGTCTGGGTGGGGATGGGGGCTGACATTGTTATCAAGAGGCTACCTGCAGGGTACTTTGATAAACTCAATTTATTCTTTTATTGCTGTAAGTATTACAGCAAAAACAGGATTTGCATGTCATTTTTATTATAATTTGGTTTCCTGTTCGGGCTAAAATAGCTTTTGAAACTGCAGTTTATCCACTCATGAACTAGAACAACGTCTTGTAAAACTGTGCTGGGTTTAGACTAGTTTTCCTTATTTGAAACATGTGCAGAAGCTTATGGTTGTGCTCTAGGATTAATACGGTTATAGGCTGGGTTAAATCTAGTTGGAACTGCTGGGTGTGACCGTCACTCTTCATTTAAGATAATAGAAACAGGCTCATTTATGATGTGATAGCAGTATTTGAGCTGAAACAAAGGCACACCCAAGACCACTAAGGAATTTGAAATATCTTGGAGGAAGGCTTTGTTGGCTATTTTTTAGAAGGGTATTTGTGTACATGTATCTTTATGTCAGAGAGAGAGAGAAAGAAACAATTGAAGTGCAGATAAGGTCGCATTATGAAGCCTTTCATGGCAAAGTTAGGGTGAAAGATCCCTTTCCATTTTCCTCCTATCCTTTCTGCTTAGTCTCCTCCATGCACCTCCTCTGCTCCTCTGGACTTCATCAGCTATCCTGTTTTGCTATTGCTGCTATTTATGTGGCTGTATATATATCTGTATACTAACTTATTTTGAACAAAAAAAAGGTATTTATTCATCCTCCACCCTGCAACCAAATAACTTCCCTGGTTGAGAGCATTGCCACAGATACAGTTGCACTGCCACAAAGGGAATTTGCACCAGGGTCAGAGAAGGAGCAGACAACTGGATGAGCTGTCACAGTCCAGAAGTGTTGGGTTGAAAACCTTGACTTAAAGGAATTGTAGCTGGATTGAACCTGATACAACTTTGGGGTAAAGCTGACCTTGATTTGAGAGACTAAGGAGCTACACTGGATGATTCAGTCCTTTCAGCTGCCCTCGTAGCTTCTAGAAGCGCCCAGACAAACACATCCCTGCACACTGTCTGTTCCTGGAGATTCTGGTTTGTTTACACTTTCTATTATATGCTGCTTCTAGTGCACCTGTCTTCCTTCTGCTTTCTTTTCCCATACTGATGCCTTCCATGAACAAAAAATCAGAAGGTCCCTCTGTTTCCTTTTCTTCCCTGTCTGCACCAGTTTGGAGCTAGAAAGCTCTGCCCTCCCAAAGGATCTCTACCTGATGGTCTCCCTCCCTCACTGAGTGTAGATAGGTCCAGGAATCTCTGAGAGGTGGTCTACAGACAGCTTCAGAGTGTTTCCCTGACTTCTCTTTGGTACTGAGAAAAGATAGATTTCATGGAGTCTTTAAAGGAGCTCAGAATTGCATAAAAATCCTAAACTGTCAAAAGTATCTTACTCTAATGTGACTTTTCTTTCAAGTAACAAGGGATAACATTTACATCTCACAGGTAATTAGTTCAGCTCTGCTGTTGGTAAGCACTAGGAGGACCTATGGGGAGTCCCCATGAGGAAATAGGAGGAAACTTAGTGACAGATGTCTGTATTGGTCATTCTAAATTTGCTATTGCACTAAGAAGAACTCTGTGTGCCCACTGAATCAAGAATCACAGAATCACAGAATGTCTGGGGTTGGAAGGAGTCTCTGGAGACCATCTAGTCCAGCCTCCCTGTTAAAGCAAGTTTGCCCAGAGCAGACTGCACAGGGTGGTGCCCTGGTCGTGTTTGAATATCTCCAGAGAAGAAGACATGGGCAAGTTTACATTACAGTACAGATTTGTTTCAGTTGATTGTCCATTTAAGCATCTACCACTTTGTGTGTGCATTGTCTGCAAACATTCTGGAGCAAAATGTTGTCCCAAATAAGTATAAGCCAGCCTCAAAACTGGGCATGAATCCATACCATGGGGAAAATGATTGGGAACATATCTCAGAAAAAAACATTAATAAAGTAGAACTATTAGTTTTAGACACCACAGTGTGAGATGTTATGGTATAATTAGCTACACTGACTCAACAAATATACAATAAATCTTCCTCAGATTACTTTTATTTCAACTAGAAAAACCTTAGCAAAATTTAATGCTTTCCAGGGACAGAGGAAACACAAGTCAAACTTTATAAGTAATTTCAGCGATCAATTAGCTCACAAAAGACTAAAATTTCCACTTTGTTTCAAGGCTGAATTTAATTGTATTTATTTTGAGTCACCACTTCTGATAAGACAAGGAGCCTTTGCTATTAAGTATCTGTTCATCCCCTCACATCAAAATTGATTCTTACCAACAGTCTCATTCACAGGTAATACAGATGGACCAGAGTCCCCAAGACTTAGCCGTAAAATGTATTTCACCATCCTATAATTTTCTGTCCACCGAGGCTTTCGATACTGTGAGCAGAAAAGGTCTGTGGCAGATTTTGGAACACTTAGGTTGTCCCCCCAAGTTCCTTAAAATGATCATCTCATTTCATGAGGATCAGCACGGCCAAGTCAGATATGGCAACACACTTTCTGAGCCCTTTCTAATAACCAATGGTGTGAAACAAGGCTGTGTTCTCGCTCCTACCCTATTCACAGTCTTTTTCAGCATGATGCTCCAAAGGGCCACGGCAGACCTCGATGATCAGGACAGTATCTACATTTGATACCATACTGATGGAAGCCTATTCAACCTAAGGCGACTGAAGGCCCACACTAAGACCTTAAACCATCTGGTCTGGGAGCTGCTTTACGCTGATGACGCCGCCCTTGTTGCACACACAGAAGCAGCCCTGCAGCGTTTAACATCCTGCTTTGCAGACGCTGCTGAGCTCTTTGGGTTGGAAGTCAGCTTAAAGAAGACTAAAGTTCTCCATCAACCTGCACCTCAGGAAGTCCTCCATCATCCCCATATCACCATCAGCCAATCAGAACTCAAATCAGTCCAACAGTTTAATTACCTGGGCAGCCTCATCTCCTTGGATGGTAAGATTGACGGGGAGATAGACAACAGGTTAGCAAAGGCATATAGTGCTTTTGGAAAACTCCATAAAAGAGTATGGCGAAATAAACACTTGAAGAAAAGTACCAAGATCAGTGTTTACAGAGCCATAGTGCTGTCTACTCTCTTATATGGTTCCAAATCATGGGTCATCTACTGCCACCACCTGCGTCTCCTAGAACGCTTCCATCAACGCTGCCTCCGTACAATCCTAAACATCCATGGTCAGATTATGTGACCAATACATCTGTTCTTGAACAGGCAGCAATCACAAGTATTGAGGCCATGCTACTGAGAACGCAGCTGCGATGGGCAGGGTACGTCTCCAGGATGAAGGACCACCGCCTCCCTAAGATCCTGCTTTATGGCGAATTTGCCACTGGCTGCCGCAAGAGAGGAGCCCCGAAGAAAAGATACAAGGACTCCCTGAAACAACATCTCAGCCTCGGGTATATTGATCACCATAACTGGTCTACTCTGGCCTCCAATCGGGAGGTCTGGAGACACACCATTTATAACGCTGCTGATGCTTTTGAGAACGCACGCAGGATCACCCTTGAGGAGAAAAGACAACGCAGAAAGAATCAAGCCTTGCAAAATATACCATCTAAGGAGTCTTTCTGCTGTGCCTTTTGCAACCGGACATGTCTATCTCGTATTGGCCTTTTTAGCCACCAACGCGCTTGCAAGAAACGTGGGTAGAGCCCTTCCCAAATCTTTGTTCGCGAAACCTAGCCATGATGAATTTTCTGTCATACTTCTTTCTACCTCCACAATTAACACAATTAACATAACTTAACTTCAACTCAAAGCGCAGCATCCCAGTAGTGGTTCCCATCACCACAACCAGAGCTAAGGTAACATCCTCTAGCTTCCTCCAGATTCCTCTCCTCACACATATAAGAATGGTATTATCCTTTTTGTTTCAGTGCTATACTGGAGATTTGAGTTCAGTTCTTTATCCTTTACAACTCACAAGCCATTTGCAGAAGTACTTCTTCCCTCATCTGTAAATACAGCCTGCTTCTACTGAAAACCATTTCAGTTGCCTGCAGCTGACCACAGAAAGCAAATTATTCAAACTAACTGATTGTCTTTGTTATTAAGCATTCTTTCCTATCTATGTAATCTCTAAATAAGATATATGACAATTCTGTGTTTTCCTCCAGTTAATCAATAAAGACATTAAGTGGTGGATGACCACGAATTAAAGCTTGTAGGACTTCATCAGAGATGTCTCACAAGTGATTCCTTGTTCAAAATTCCGTATGGGTCCTTAACCAGTGCTTCATTTAATGGAGCAATACTCTGAATCTACCACATATATGTTTCTTGGTCAAAGTAAAAGAAAATGCCAAGTCAGATATCCTAAAAAAATCTATATCAACATTATTATTACTGAAAGTTTAATTTCATTAAAGATACGAAAGTACAGACATAATATGAAAAAAAAGCAAAACACCAAACAAGATGTGTTTTCATTAATTTTTTCATTCTGATATTCATGTCATTCTCTAATTCTTTATTAATGAAATTGCAAATGTTGTATTTCATTATTCTGCCAGGGACTAATGCCAAACCTGACATTCTTGTGGTTAAACTTTCACAGTGTAGCCTTCTTTTACACCTCTAAGGTTTCTTCAGTGTTGAAACAGCTCATGTGTTTCCTCTTTCCCACTTGCAGATGTGGGCATCCTCACCTAGTGATTTATCAGCTTCCTGCTTTGCTGTAGAACCGGAAATATTTTCAGCACTACCCTTTGATAAGAATTTGTCTTCCAGCTCTGTATTGAATAAAAAGATGGAATACCCATTGAACACTGCTTCCTTTGTGTCATTAGTAGTAGTTGGAATAATATTTCCAACTACATAATGGCATGGACACGCACAGGTTTTCCTTGGTGCCATTACACTTCTCTCATTTGGCAAAATGTTCCTCCTTGCATTCTTTTACTTCTTTCATAATTTTTGCCATAGTTCCTTATCTAATACTATACTTTGCTGCTGGTTTTCACTCTATTTCTCTTCCTTCAAGATGAATTTTAATTTTCATATTTGTCACCATTTCTTCTCCCTATTAGATTTTTTTTTATCACCATTAACGTCTCATAATTTTAGGGTTGTGAATAAGAGAGAAAACTTTTTAAGCACTTCCTGATTATCTCCTTTTTTGAACATTCTTTTCTACAGGTGATTTAAATTCCTCATTCTTGTCAATTTTGTAAAGTTAACTCTCCTGAAACACTAGTTTGTAGCCACATTCAAATGAAAGAAATAATGAATATTTGCTTCAAGGCAATTATAAGATTTCATCTCTACAATGACTTGCTTTGTTTATGTCAAGATGAGAGCCAGGTAATTCTCTTTTGATGGATGCAAGATTTTTTTTTTGATTGTTACATCTTACTTCCAAAAATTCTGACTATTTAAACAGACAACATGAAGATTCAAGTAGAAGTGTTAAATTTGTCCAGGATAGAGCAGGTTATGTTTTCTTTTTCTGGCATGGAAGAGATATGAATAACCAATCATTCAGTTTGCAACGTGGTTTGTGTACTACACGCTGTAATTTTCCTGTAAGGACATGGATTTAGTAGCGTGTACCGTTACTTTTGCATAGAAAGAGATGGGTGGAGATCACCACCTCCTTTTTACTTTTGCTCACTAATCCATTTTAAGTACATTATAACACCTAGGCCTACCCTAAGGCTCAGTTCCCTGGACATTTCTTCCTTCTTCTGCCAGAAAGTTTTTTCTAGGCAAACTGGGAGGGGAAGCAGGGCTTACCCATTTGCCTGGGATTTCACTATGGTTGGTAGCCTTAACTAGCTGGACATCTCCAATTCAGCAGAAGATGCAGACATTGTATGACAGTGAGTTCCACTGTTGTATTGTGAGTGGTACAGAAAAAATTTAGCTTGAATATTCTACCTGACAGGTTCATCTCATATTCTATTTTTTAAATGCAAATGAAAATAATTCCTCTTCTAATGAACACATCATTTTATGCACCTGAATTTCACACAAAACATGATTTTATGTCCTCTCTCAGCTGGTTTTTTTTTCTAGGTTCTCTGTTTCATTACATGATTCCATATCTCCGATCGCCACGGCAGACCTTGATGATCAGGACGGTATCTACATTCGATATCGTACTGATGGAAGCCTATTCAACCTAAGGCGACTGAAGGCCCATACTAAGACCCTAAACCATCTTGTCCGGGAGCTGCTTTACGCTGATGACGCCGCCCTTGTTGCCCACACAGAAGCAGCTCTGCAGCGTTTAACATCCTGCTTTGCAGATGCTGCTGAGCTCTTTGGGCTGGAAGTCAGCTTAAAGAAGACAGAAGTTCTCCATCAGCCTGCACCTCAGGAAGTCTTCCATCATCCCCACATCACCATTGGCCAGTCAGAACTCAAATCAGCCCAACAGTTTAATTACCTAGGCAGCCTCATCTCCTCAGATGGTAAGATTGACGGGGAGATAGACAATAGGTTAGCGAAGGCATATAGTGCTTTTGGAAAACTCCATAAAAGAGTATGGCGTAATAAACACTTGAAGAAAAGTACCAAGATCAGTGTTTACAGAGCCATTGTGCTGTCTACTCTTTTATATGGTTCCGAATCATGGGTCATCTACCGCCACCACCTGCGTCTCCTAGAACGCTTCCATCAACGCTGCCTCCGTACAATCCTAAACATCCACTGGTCAGATTATGTGACCAATACATCTGTTCTTGAACAGGCAGCAATCACAAGTATTGAGGCCATGTTACTGAGAACGCAACTGCGTTGGGCAGGGCACGTCTCCAGGATGAAGGACCACCGCCTCCCTAAGATCCTGCTTTATGGTGAACTTGCCACCGGCTGCCGCAAGAGAGGAGCTCCGAAGAAAAGATACAAGGACTCCCTGAAACAACAACTCAGCCTCGGGCATATTGACCACCATAACTGGTCCACTCTGGCCTCCAATCGGGAGGCCTGGAGACACACCATTTATAACGCTGCTGATGCTTTTGAGAACGCACGCAGGATCACCCTTGAGGAGAAAAGACAACGCAGAAAGAATCGTGCCTTGCAGAATATACCATCTAAGGAGTCTTTCTGCTGTGTCTTTTGCAACCAGACTTGCCTCTCTCGTATTGGCCTTTTTAGCCACCAACGCGCTTGCAAGAATAGTGGGTAGAGCCCTTCCCAAATCTTCGTTCGCGAAGCCTAGCCATGAATGGAATCTCCGATCACTTCTGTTGCTTTCCATTGTATTTACTTTAGTTTTCCTGTGGATTTTGGTGGATGTTTGACCTAAATTCAAGATGTGAATGCATGGTGCATTTTTGCAGTGACATACCAAAGATTAGTGTTTTATCTGAAGTGTCACAAATTCATTTTAAATAAATTGTAGTTTGATGTCCCTCTTCCTTTAGCTTTTGATGTTCTCCTGGCTCACCTGAAAACCATATTTTCTCTATTTTCTCCTTTTCTTCCATGCACACAGAACCTCTTTGTCTTAGCCATAAACAGCTTAACTTATAGCTCTAATAACAGCACCGAGACAGAGCTAAAAGCATTGGTGGGACCTGATTGACTCCAGCCAGAGTCATTCACATTAGTTGTCCTTTCTAGAAGCAGGATGCAGAGACACTCAAGTTGGTTCTGGAGAGAAGTAACACAAATCCAGCAAAGCTTTTCTCTCTGGGCTTTGTGCCACAACTCTTTGTAATGGGATCCGCTTCCCTCAGGAGAAACTACTGCCCAAGAAGCCTGATTCAGTATAGCCTCTCTGATGTGGCTGTTGCCAAAATACAGCAGTAAGCTTTGCATTCATGTTTTGAAATATTTTACATTAATTCTCACCCCAGTGATTTTGGCTTACCCACCATCTGGAACACCATAGAGAAACAGTGATTGGTAAGTGAAATACGTGCCTGGAAAGCTTTGCATTATTAACCTCATGTTCTGGGTAAGTTCCAGGTCAGATAATTACAGTCCACCCACCATAAATTCTCCCTATGATTCCATGTGGGTATGTGTTGAGGGACAAAATAAGGTTGATGACTTAGGTGATTATTTTCTTCAGCCTTAACCAAATGGATGAACCAGGTTGGGAAAGCAGTTATGCAGATTATTCACAAATTCCATTATTTGATAGGAGGCTTTACACTTCACATGCATTTCAGATCAAAGGCATTTTAAAAAAAGTAATATTAGACAGGTACTTTTCTGGTTCCTACTAACTGACAAAACAGTTCCATTCATTCTGCAAGACAAATTGTGTTTTGTCCTAACTTTCATATTTTTTTCCTGTAAAAAAATTTTGTCAAACTAATTCTGTCAGTACCAATTTATCCTGTAATGTATAGTGGATTTCCAGTTCTCAGGGACCTATGCTGTCTCCCAATTCGTGCCTAATACAATTATCATTCATTCTATTTGGGTATTAGCATTAAAGAGGTGTATTTTCTTTTTCATAACAGCTTTGCGTATGTTCCACATTAACATTCCAGTGCTGCTCAGTAAAAATAGTTGGCCATCTGCCCACTTTTTAAAGTAAATTTTTTGGTTTACTATTTTTTAAATTTGGATTTCTAATTATAGTTAGCTATTCATAAATAGTTTAGCAGAGCTTGAAAGAGTGTTAAACACTGCATTTCTGAACCTTTTCTCCTTAATAAGTAACTATAACCTGGCTCTGACACACCTCAGCTATCCGTATACCTCCAAAATCCAATATATTTTTGTAATTTCCCCTTCTTTGTTCTAGAGAGTTCGATTTTCTTCCTAAAATTACTAAGGGGAAATATCCCTCTGACCCTGACAGCAAACCATCATCCTTTCTGTTCGATGTCTCCCAAAAAAACCAGCTAGTGTCTTCAGTTGGACCTGTGGGCCATCAGCTGGAGAGTTACAGGTATATGTCATCAGAGAGCTATTCTTTGATGATGTGGTCAGTCTTCCTTCAGTTTCTAGTAAGCCAGTCTTGGCAGGTTCATCTTGCCAGCGCGCCAGCTCATACAGCTGTAATTATAATTGAATCCACAAAGTTAGATTTAGTCTTCCAAGTCCATATATCACCCTTAGTTACTGCAGTTTTCTGCTACTTAAGCATAATTAATTTATAAACTACTGTTCACATTATATTTCCAGTAGCTTTTGAGATGTGTGGAAGAGTGTGAGTTCACATTAGAGGTACAAAAACCTATCCAACCACACACATAAAAGAGAAAAAAAAAATAGAGCAGACAATATGAAAGGATATAAATGCCTTATACTATAATATTTCAGATGAACACACCACCATTCACAAGGGCACAGCTAAAGCTGGGCAACAGTCCTGGGGAGCATCAAACCAGATACCTCTGTACAGTTCCAACTCATTTGTCAGGATAAAAACTGCTCTTCCTAGAGGTGACAATGGTGTGAAAGCACAATATTATGTGGTGATGAATCACATCTTAAAGCTTTTCTCTGGGGCACAAATGCTTTGTTGTGACCAGCAGGGAAATCTGAAAAGCCTGCAGTGGTCTAGAAGTTATTTTTTGCCAGTGTAACTCCCTTTGAGGTTTACATTGAAATCCCTGTTGAACAAGTATATCTACAGAAAATCTTTTTCCAGTATCCAAAAGTCAGCTAACTAATATTAGTTTGTGTGTCTTCATTCTTAAGCTTTTAAAAACGCTACTCATGTAATGCACAGATATAGAAGTATATTTCTATATTTTTTATATTGTTTTTTGCCCTTAAAATTCATCTTTTTTCAAGGTATGTTCTCCAGATTTCTCCTGAGGAAGAACTTTTCTTTCATAATTTTCTAGAAGGATTTTATTGCTTTCCACAGTAACAATAGATTATAAAACAAGTTTTGAGAGAAAATGATTTGTGAGGGGAGAGGACAGAGAAGAGAAGAGAAGAGAAGAGAAGAGAAGAGAAGAGAAGAGAAG